>NC_081541.1:26752223-26807272 GCF_901000735.1 Corylus avellana | reverse complement strand
CAAATGCTACCATTCACTTTAGAAAGAGAAAGCAAAGACCAAAAGAGTAGTTTATTTTAGCTAAAAAAAAAAAAAATGTAATATCGGAGAATACAGTTCGTAAGCTAAGGATCAGATTCAAAGGCCACAATTACTTCTCTTGTGGTGTTGGGCGAAAGCAATGAAATGCAAGGTCTCTTCTTGGATCAGCAGAAAGAAAGAAATGTTAATGTCAATCCTCAAGGTTGAGAGGCATGGCTACAGTGTTTGAGCTGCTAAACCTTTTCTTCTTTTGCAAGTCCAAGGGAATTGTAGTTTTACCAAGTACCTCAAAGGAGCTTGAATAAATTACATTAACACATGAAATATCCAGACCTTTTATTATTATTATTATTATTATTATTAAAAACAATACACAGAAACAAAAGAAATGAAAGGCTATGGATCAGATTCAATACTTACTTTGTACATTGTAATAAGATAGATTTTTTAGAAAACTTCACTTTCGCCTCTGAACTTTCACGTGATTTAATAAATCCCTCCAAACTTCACTTGAACTTTCAATTTCTATCACTTTGCACCCATCTGTTAGTTTTCAACGTTAAACTCAAACGATTTGTATTTTTATGTTCATTAGTATCCCCACCGAGTCCACTTGAAATTTTGAAAACACTCAAAACTACAGCACCCACCCCCCCCCCCAATAGGTTGCATGAGGGTGCCGAAACTCACCTCGTTCTTTAGGTGGTCTGGCCACCCCAAAAAAGCCCATACCCTTTTTTTTTTTTTTTTTTTTTTTTGGAAACTTCATTGAAGACCCCCAAACTTTCACCTGTTTTGAAATATCCCCTTAAACTTCAAAATCTCTCAATTTAGTCTCCTGAACTTTCAATTGTTCTCAATTTGGACCCCATCATCTAAATCAATCGTTAACTCAAGCAGAAAACGAAAAACGTGACCTGCACGTGGCTTTTTTCGCTTGAACTGCCCATTATACCCTCATACTAACTAAGTTAAATGTCCAAACTACCCTCTTCGAAAAAAATCCCAAATTAAACCTTAAAGTGAAATTCCATTCTATACTGCCAATGTGAAATGAAAAGTCCTCTTGCGAACCTATCCATCGTCGTTGTCGACGAACCAGAGTAGACCCCCGAACTTTTGGTGTCGATTTAGTCAAAAATCATGTCTAACTCAGTTCTTTACTGCTATAATCAAGTACACTTTACGTTTTGTGTAGCATTACGTTTCGTTACTGTATTGTAGGGTTTGTAGTTGACGTTTATTGAAAGTTGTTTTTGATCTTTAATTTGTATTTGATATTTGGGGGTTTTGCATGTAACACTTCTAGAATGGATTTTGTTGAGTTTTTAGTGTGGCTATTTTTGTCAATTTGCAGTGGGTCATCCGTGGGATTCGTCCTTGTCTTTTTTTTTCGCATTGAAGGTTGTTGGTTTCTGATTCGTCCTTGTAATTTTTTTGTCATTGAAAGTTGTTGGTTTTTGATAATGTTGTCTAAAGTTGTCATATTGTTTGGTAATCTCGTCGTCTGATACTAAAGTGTGGCCACCAAATATCTTTCTCTTTGTCTGATCTAAGCGTGGTCCACTAGTTGGTGCTTGTATTGGACACGTGATTAGTACTACGAATGTAATACATTAAATATAGTGGTCTCTTCCATTACTTTTGCATTATTTGGTTGCTAATTTTAGGCAAATGCTATTTTTCATTCCCCTCACTATCTCCTCTCTCTTTTTATTTTTGAAAAAATCAAAATGTTGAAAGAGGGAAGATGGTGGGGAGATGGTGGGGAGATGGTGAGGGGAATGTATTGTAGCAACCCTCCTGATTTTAATAAGGACAAATAAAAATTCATATAGGCAGGAGATAAAATTTTTTGTGAAGTTATTATTTTTTTAGGTGTCCAATAGATGTTCTAGATGGATAATATTTGGGCTACTTCACTTTTTTACTATAATTTTCATACAAACTTACATGTCGGTTTATATTATGAATGCCATGCCACATAATGTTTCATGTGATTAAGCAACGGAGTTAAACAAATAAATGTAAGTTATTTAATAATTGACATTATAAATACCAGGTAAACTACCATAGTAGATTATGAAAAATTGGGTTGGTTTAGTCATTCTTTTTGAATGGTTCTTGAAGTCCTATGACTACATTATCTACCCTGTGCCAAGTGAAGAGCAATGGCCTAGAAGGGACCAACCTAAAATTGAGCCACCCAAATCAAGAGTAACTCCTGGCAGACCTAAAAAACTCAGACATAGGGGTGTTGAAGAACCAAGAAACCCTAATGCAATTAGAAATGGGGGAAATAAAAATCAATGTGGGTACTGTCAAAGTTTGGTCACAATAAGAGATCATGCGAAGCAAGGCAACGGCAGGAGGAAAGAAGGGACTGTGCGAGACAATTCAATGCATCAACTGACTAAAATTTGGACATTGTAAGTCACTTGTTTAGTTTACTATATCTATGGTTTCTTGTTTAGTGTTTAATTTACTATATTTGTCAACACTTGTGTCGTGTTTAGTTTACTATATTTACTATATTGTTGTAGTTGGATGGATCTTCAACTGCCACTTCAGCAACCACCACCACAAGATCAAGAGTGAACACACCATCAAATGGTGCAAGAAGGGGAAGAGTAAACGCACCATCAAATGGTGCAAAAAGTGGAAGAGTTAACACACCATCAGCTGGTGCAAAAAAATCAAGAGTGAACACACAATCACAACCTGCACCAGAGACTCCATCACAACATGCACTAAAGCCTCCATCATATCCTGCATCCCAGCTTGCACCAGAGCCTCCATCATAGCCTGCATCCCAGCCTACATCAAAGCCTACCAGAATAGCACCTTCTTCATCCCAGAAAGCCAGAACAGTGAACAGGGCAGCAACACATTATGCATACAGACCAAATGTGAGTAATTTTTCATATTAAGTAATTAAAGGACAAAAAAAATATAACTTTACTAGGATTGTATACCTATATTGCAGGCTAAATCCATATTTGGTCACAAAAAGAAGACAACCCTAGGATTGGCTACAAGGACAAGGGAGGGTGGTAGGTTAAGGGAGCATCTTGGGAGTGAGAGACAACCTACCAACATGCAAAAGCTTATTGTTGATTTGACTGGGGACCCTGTTGGCCCACCCCCAATTCCAGGTGGTGGACCAATATACTCTTGGGGTCCTCCCCGAGTTGGTGGTATAACAAAAGGGTAAGGGGACAACTATTGACAAGCCTCCGTCAGGTTTTGGGGACCATGTTCGAAGAATGAATAAGGGGGAAAGAGAAGTCCACCACAGTAGTGAAGGACAAAGGGAAGAAGAAAATATGAGAACTATGACTTGTTGTTGTCAACTTTTTGTATTGGACCGCCTAATAGTTCTATTTATATTTTGTAAACATTGTAATGGATGAAGTGAAATGGTGGTCATGCTGACTTGTGGGAACATTTAGAAACTATGTGACTTGTGGATTCACTATTATGTTACTATTATGCTGAAATTGTTGATTAGTTGGATGATTAAGAAGTTGCTTAATGGAATTGCTGAATAGCCTAGAAGCCATGATGTTCATATGCATGTAATGTGTCCATATTCAGGTTTTGTGAGCTTGTTTTGACAATATAGCCTTTTATAGATAAAGGTAAGTTGTCATGCCTATTTCCTATGATTGAAAACTCTAATAGAATATAATGCAATCTATTTATGAGTGTTGGATTCTGATAAGCATCAAGGCCAACTTCAATATTTTATTTTTGAGATGCTTGGGCCATTTTCTATCTAAACATTCTTTAATTTCAGGTTGGCTGGTATAGGTTATTCACTTGTTATTGTCATTTAAAATTATAGGTTTACGAGCATGTGACAAACTTTATACTCCACTTGTGAAGTTCTCCACTGTTGAAATTGACAGACATTAGATTGAATAGAGGACTCAATTTTGTGAACAAATCCTAAAAACAACTTGTCAAATTGTACCAACAAAATTCATACAAAGTATTCCAAAACATTCCAAATATTCCAAATTCAACAAAATTCATACAAAAAACATTACAAAATAAAACATAAGCACTAGTCTGATAGTAGTTGGATTGGATTAACAAATAACGACAACAAAAACATGCAACTTCAATTGTCTTCTTCATCTAGTCAACATCAGCCTTGATGTAAGTCCATTAGAAGAAGATAGATAAAGCATCATTACAGCAACAAGACACAAACAACATGCAAGTGCAATTTGGAACTTCAGCTGCAAGTCTTGATACTTATTCTTCTGCCTTTCAAGTTTAAGTGCAAAATTAGCAACATCAACTTCCATTTTTGACTTGTTCTGAGTAATTTCAATCTTGCATTTGAAGACTTCCATTGCCCTTTCAGACTTCAAATCCTACTACCACTCCATCAACATCGACATCACTCGATCACAGCACACAAATTTCTGGTTCAACCCATTTAAAAAAATTACAACCATGATTTTTTTTCATTCTACATAATCACACAAATTAAGGTTTAACCCATTACTACAACAACAAAAATTATATTTCTGTTCAAATTTCTAAACCCTAAACTTATCACATAATTTACACACGCATAAAACCTCTTGCCATGATTTTTAGTTGTGGAAGTTGTTTTGATCACTGTTTTGCTCCCATATTTGCAAATCGAATAGCTCAATCCTGAATCGCTTACCTCACCCTCGAAGTGCTCCATCTTTCACTGTCGTAACCTTGTCGTGGTGTGGGACTCCTTCACCGTCTTGAGCTCGTCGTTGGGAGAGGAGAACGAGTGTAGGTCGTGATCTTCAGCTGATGCAAAACATTTGTTTTAAGATTGCGATTTCCTCAAAAGGGTGGAAGCCTTGGGTTGTGGTTGCGATGTCCTCAGATTTGCAGTGGTTCATCATGTGGGTCGCCTGTCAGTGTTGGAGTACATTTTCGGGTGGGATTTTGGCCTGCAAATTGAGTGAGTTTCTCTTGGACATTTAAGTTAGTAAGGGTGAGGGAGTATGAGGGTATAATGGATAGTTTTGGCGAAAAAAGTCACATGCAAGTCACATTTATTGTTTTCCGTTTGAGGTTAACGATTGATTTAGACTGAGGGGTCCAAATTGAGAGCAATTGAAAGTTTAGGGGACTAAATTGAGAGATTTTGAAGTTTAGAGGGGGTATTTCAAAACGGATGAAAGTTCAGGGGTCTTCAGTGAAGTTTCTCATTTTTTTTTTCTTGGAAACTTCACTAATCCCCCTCCCCCAAAAAAGTTTCAGCCGATTTGATAAACACCCCTTGAATTACCAAAACTCTAACTTAGGCCCCCTGAACTTTGGTTTTCTCTCATCTAAGACCCTTCCATCCATATGAATTGTCAAACCCTAACGGAAGGCCCCTCACGTGATTTTCACGTCGTCTTTTTCAATTGGCTTACCCATTTTGCCCTCATTATTACTAATCGAAATTCCCAAACTACCCTCATTCGAAAAGTAGGAAAAGTTAAAACCTAAGTCTTGCAAATTATCGAGCTGAAATTGCTAAACGCTTCAGGGACTGCTCTTGCAAACCATCGTCTTCGTCATCGGTGAACCATTTTGGTTGGAGTTTGGTTATCAATCTGCAACGGTTTAGCCAGAAATCCCATCTAAATCACTTGGGATCCACGATAATCAAGTAAGTTTCGTTATCCCTAAAATATACATTTAGGGTTTGTATTAGAAATTTTCTGAGATTTGTGTTTGACCAACAATTTGTATCGGATGTTTGGGGGGTTTTGCATGTAACGTTTTTGGAAGGGATTTTGTGGAGTTTTTAGTTTAGGGTATTATTTATTTGAAGTGGGCCATATTGTCGCCATTTTTGAAATTCGTTTAGGGTGTTTGTCAGACAATGCGCTAAAAGTTGTCATATGTTTATGGGTTAGGATCGTTGGTTTTTTTGAAAGTTGTTGTTATTTTGTCTAATCTAGATGTGGTCCCCTAGCTTCGACTTGTGTTGGACACGTGAGTAGCACTATGAGTTTTATACTATGAATAAAGTGGTCAAGTGATCCCTTCCATTACTTGTTCTTTATCATAGGATTTTTTGTTGCTAACCTTATAAGGGATAATTGTGCTTAGTGTATTGGTAGAGAGTTTCAGTTGTTGTGGAGTTGTTGTTTTTGGTTTAGGGGTAATGTAGTCCTTTGGGTATAGGAAAAAACAGGACCACACTACATAATTTATAGTAGAATGTAGTATTTAGATTTGGTTTTGAAATTACTACTTAAACCTTGGGGTTTGTTTGTGGCTGCTATGAGTACAAGGGTAAGATGGATAATTTTCTAAAAGGGACAATTATATTAAAAGTTGTGTTTGTGATAGGAATTATGATAAAATATATGCTTTAGGGTTGTTTTTACTTTGTTGAAATTGTGGGTTGGATTGTTTTTACTTTGCTGAAATTTAGTGTTGGGTTGTTTTTACTTTGTTGATATTGTGGGTTGGGTTGTTTTTACTTTGATTAAATTTTTACTTTGCTGAATTTTACAACAATGATTGATTACTTAAAAAAATTTCTTTTTAGTTTATTGCAAATGTCTAACTTTTTGTGTATAAATAAACCCTAAATATATGTTGTGATCAGTTAGGGTTGGGTAGTTGTTTTTACTTTGCTGAAATTGTGGGTTGGGTTGTTTTTACTTTGGTTAAATTTTTACTTTGCTGAATTTTACAACAATGATTGATTACTTTAAAAAAAAAAATTTTAGTTTATTGCAAATGTCTAACTTTTTGTGTATAAATAAACCATAAATATATGTTATGATTAGTTAGTGTTGGATAGTTGTTTTTACTTTGCTAAAATTGTGGGTTAGGTTGTTTTTACTTTGGTTAAATTTTTACTTTGTTGAATTTTACAACAATGATTGATTACTTTAAAAAATTTCTTTTTAGTTTATTGCAAATGTCTAACCTTTTGTGTAAAAATAAACTCTAAATATATGCTGTGATCAGTTAGAGTTGGGTAGTTGTTTTTACTTTGCTAAAATTGTGAGTTGGGTTGCTTTTACTTTGATTAAATTTTTACTTTGCTGAAATTGTATTCATTTTTTGTGGTTGGTATTGTTTGGGGTATAATATTAAACTACCTTTCAATATAATGAATGTGGCAGGATACGCAATGGATACACATTCTATCATGTTTGAGGTGCATTATGGGGGTGTTTTTTATAGGTAATGTTGGATAATTATGTTGGGGGCAATGTTAGTAATTACCCAAACCCATATGATGGGTACAAGTTGAAATTTTCTGACATAGAGGACATGTGTAGTACATATGGGTATAGGTCTGGGGACCTTGTTTATTACAGTTTACTAGGATTTCCCTTAGACCAACGCTTAAGACTTATGTCATCTGACTACAATGTAAACGAAATGGTGGCAAGACATTTAGATCATGATCTCGTAGTGTTGTATATAGTAACTTATGGTGTAGCAGATGATGTAGTTGATGAAGAGGAAGAGGAGGATTCAGAGTATAAGAGGGCAGTTGTGTTTAGGAAGATGCCTTCTGGGATTCAGTGCTTAGTGATGATATAGATTGAGTTGATTCTGATGATGATGCTACTCATCCTAGTGGGGACATTGATGAGGGGGTTGCAAAATCTGAAGGGGTTGTTGAAGAGTCAAATGTGGAAAGGGATGTTGGGGATGCTGGTGAGAGTGGTGCTGTGGAGGGTGATGCTGGGGAGGGTGGGGACGAAAGTGATGGTAGTGTAGAGAAATATGATAGTGATCAGGTAGAATCACTACATTGTAGTGGTGATGATAGTACAGTTCACTTAATCCGTATGGATGTAACCACAAGAGTCCCTTTTGATCCTACTATTATGGATAATCCGACATTGATTGTAGGGAATACATTTCATGATGCGACTGAATTTAGAAAAGCCGTGAGACAGTACAATACTATGAGAGGGAAGGATTTGAAATTCAAGAAAAATGAAAAGAGGAGGATTGTGATTGTTTGCAAAGATACAAAGTGCAGTATAGGGTATATGGGAAGTAGTTGAAGAATGAGATGACATTTCTTTTAATATCCCTTAGGTCCAAACACAGCTGCACTAGGAAATACCAAAATCATATGGTCACTTCAAGTTGGATTGCTAAGTGGTGCATGGATTCTTTTAGGGAGCAGCCAAACATGCCCATAGATGTGTTGCAAAAAAAGGTGAAAGCCAAATATCATGTGGATGTCTATGTTAGTTCTCTGTATAGGGCAAGGAAAAGCAAGATAATCAATTTATGGAAAACTGGATGAGCAGTACCATCGGTTGTTGTTAAGTGCTAAAATATTCATATTTTCAGCCCTTAACTTACATGTTTTAATTCTTTAGTTTTAGTTAATTAGGCAATTTTAGTTCTTTTATGTGTTTTCTTTGATTTTGTAGGTCATCAGAAGAAAAAAAAGCAAACTCAGAAGTTTTGGACCGAAAATGAGCTATTTTGGATTTTGGAAGGCTCTAGTAGAGCGATCGATCGCAGGGGAGCTGCGATCAAGCGCACTACAAGCGAGGATGGCAAGATGCAAGGCAACCACGATCGAGCGCATGGACAAGGAGGATCGTTCGCAGACCTGTGATCGATTGCACACAGGCTACAATCTAGCGCACCCGTGCGTGATGGCCAAGATAGCCGCCAGCCCTGTTATGGAAATAGCACTTTTAGGGTTTTGTAGCTTAGTGCGGACTAGGGCTCAAACCCTACGATTTTTAGGGTTCTAGAGTATTCCTAAAAGCCTATAAATAGACTTCTAAGCCTCTAGAATAGACACACTTTTGCAATGAGAAGAATTGGAGCTCTTCAAGTTCAAGTTTCGGGTTTATTCTTTTCCTTTCTTTTATTTTATTTTATGAAGATGTTTAAAATCAACTTCATGTGTAACTAATTTACTAATTTATTTAGTAGGGTTAGATTGAAGCCCTAGTCATGTTTAGTTAATATTCAATATTGGCGCATTTGTGATGATCTTGTTGTGATATCTAAATTGATGAATGCATGTTTGCATGAATTCCTCATATGTATGTGCCTAATCAACATGTGCATGTGGTATGGACTAGTTAGTTAAATCAATTTGGATGACCGAGTCCTGGGTTTGATATAAGTAACAAAAGTAATGCACACCGGGTTCTTGGGTTAATCAACATGGAAAACCAGGAGTATACACACATGCCCTATGCCTCATGTGTTTGTTGATTTCCACAAAATATATGTTTTCCTAAAGAATAACTTAGTATACACTATGCTAAATCCTTTAGGAAAAAAAAGAGTTAGAGTATACACTTATGCCTAACTCGTTGCTTCGGGAAATCTATAGCTTAAGGAGTATACACCCATGCTCTTAGGTTGACAAACATTAGATCGACATAATATGATCAAAACATTGGCATATTGATATATTAGCTAAATATAATTAGTGGTGGATATCAAAGCCCTACATTTTTATCATTATCAACTTAAATCCAATCTCTTGTTTTATTTTACTTTGGGAATTGATTTTAGACAAGATTCAGCAATCCTCGTGGGAATGACTCCGTATTTGCACACTATACTACTGTGTTGACCTCGTGCACTTGCGGGTAAAATATCCAATTATTTGCCTATTAATTTAGGTAGACAATTGTGATAACAGTTGTGGGATTATTGCTCAATTGTTACGGGCACTAATGTAGGTAGTTGTTTGATTTTGATGGTTGAGAGACCAATGCTTCAGGTGCCATGCAGATTTCAGAGGTTTTACATTTCATTGGCAGCCATGAAAAATGGTTTTCTGGAAGGGTGTAGGTCTATTGTGGGTCTTGATACATGTTTTATGAAGGGAATGTGTAAGGGGCAGTTGATGTCTGCTATGGGCAGAGATGCCAACAACAACATGTACCCTATTGCAATGGCCGTTGTAAAGGCTAAGACGAAAGATAGTTGGACATGGTTTATTGAGGCACTTGTTGCAGATCTTGGCCCTACTCGACATAGGTTGACTTTTATTTCGGATCGACATAAGGTAAACTACTTGTGTTCATTTGTTATTGATATAAATTGAGTATTTATTGTAATACAACTAATTATTTTTTCAACTATTGTGTAGGGCCTCATTCCAAGCCTAGAACAAGTATGTTCGCACTGAGCATCGTATATGTGTTAGGCACTTGTACGCTAATTTCATAAACGCAGGTCATTGGGGGGTGCTATTGTAGGATCTTCTTTGGTGAGCTGCCACATCCTACACAAAGATTGAGTTATACGGAGTAATGGATGAGCTAAAGATGGTTAGTAAGGATGCGCATGCCTACCTAGAGAAGATAGATCCTAACACTTGGTGTAGGGGATGGTTCAATACACATTGTAAGTCCAGCCTCTTACACAACAATATTTGTGAGGGTTTCAATTCATGGATCAAAAAATTCTGTGACTAGACAATCTTGAGCATGTTGGAAGGGATTAGATGATGGGATGTGGCTGGTATCCCATGTGTGCATGCAATTTCTGTCATTTTACATTGAGGTGGGGAATCAACTAAATATTTGAGTGAGTACTATGGCAATGAAAAGTACCTCAAGGCTTATGACTACGTTGTCTACCCTGTGCCAAGTGAAAAGCAATGGCCTAGAAGCAACCAACCAAAGATTGAGCCACCCAAGGCAATGGTAGCTCTTGGCAGACCTAAAAAAGTAAGAGAAATGACTATTGATGAACCAAGAAATCCTAATACAACTAGGAAGGGAGGAAACAAGAATCAATGTGGGTACTACATGAAGTTTGGCCACAACAAGAGGTCATGCGTTGCTAGGCAGAGACAAGATGAAAGAAGGTCACGTGTTAGAAAATACTTCAGAGATAATGCATCAACTGACTGGAATTTGGATATGGTATCCACTCAAGTTATTTCACAATTGCTGATTACTATTTAATTGACTAAATTGGTTTACATATTTCATTATTTATTTATTTGTTCATTTTTTTTGTGTTTGTAGTTGGATGGATCTTCAATTGCCACTACAACTACTAGAAGGAAAAGGGGAAGAGTGAACACACCATCAAGTTCACAAAGGGCAGGAGGATCACAATCTGGTGGTTGTTCAACAACCACAACTCAAACACCTTCACAGCTGGTATCACAGCATGTATCACAGCCTGCATTTAGGCCAACCTCAAAGATTGCATCACCTCACAACTCCTGGCAGCCTACATTTAGGCCAACCTCAGAGATTGCATCACCTCATGTCTCACAGCCTGCATCCCATCCTGTAGCACAGACTGCATTTAGGCCATGTTTAGAGATTGCATCACAGCCTGTGAGAGTAGCAACTTCTGCAGCACATTCTGCAGGAAATGCACCTACTGCCACCCAACCAGCAAAGCAGCAACACCTTATGCCTACAAACAAAATGTGAGCAATTCTTCATATCCATGTAATTAAGAGGGAGAAAAAAATTTAGGGGCCTAATTGTATACCTAACTTGCAGGCATCTACCATTTTTGGGAACAAAAATAAAAGAACCCTAGGATTGGCAACAAGGACGAGAGCAGGTGGTAGGCTGAGAGAACATGTTAGAAGTGGAAGAGAACCTGCTAACAGGCAGAAGCTTGTTGTTGATCTGACTGGCAGCCCTACTGGGCCACCACCAATTCTAGGTGGTCGATCATTATGTTCTTGGGGTCCTCCCAGAGTTGGTGGTATGACATTTAGAATAGCCCCGCATGATTTCGACATACAAAAGGGCCAAGGGACAGCTGCTAACCATCCACCAGGTTTTGATGAACATGTTCGAAGAATTGACAAAGGGAAGAAGAAAATGCATGGACCATGAATGTTTTATGTGAACGTGTGCTTGTCTAACTTTTTTGTCTTTGGTGTGGTCTGTAAACATTGTAAACCCTAAACTTTATTAGAACTTGTAGCTGTTTGAGGTATTTTGTAAACATTATAATGGTTGACCTCTTTAGACATGTAGCTGTTTGGTGTCAACTTTATTTTATATTTGACCACTCACAACTTGTAACTGTTTGGGCTATTTTTGTAAACAATGTAATTGATGAATTCTAGATGGCTGTCATGTAGTTGTTGTAACTGTTTGGGCTATTTTTGTGAACAATGTAATGGATAAATTCTAAATGGTTGTCATATAGCTGTTTGGTGTCAACTTTATTTTGTGTTTGACCACTTACAGCTTGTAAGTATTTGGGGTATTGTGTGGATGAATTGTAGATGATGGTCATGTATTGTTGGCAACATTTAGATAAATTGAATACTTTTGGATTTGAATTGGGGTATAATTTCTTAAGTAGTTGTGACTATATATAGTGTTTGCTATGATTTTGATAGTTGGATTAATTTAGAAGTGCTTATACATTTAGTGTTCTTGTGATATTAATTAGGTTAAATTGAGTACATGTGGATGATGTAACTTTTGGATTTAAACTGACTTCAATTGAGTTAAATTGACAACATTTTGCCAATGTTTTATTTCCTAAGCTGAAGGTAACACAACATCAAGCAATCAGAGAAATTGCGGTCACAAGGGGGTTGGAAAATTTAGTGAACAAATCCATTTGGATACTTGTAAAATTGTACCAAGAAAATTCATATAAACCACACCAAATATTACACAATAGTTGGGTACAAAAAACCTAACCATATGGTCAATTGATACAAGTCTGATACAAATAAAGACAACAAAATGTCTTTTTTCAGTTGCTTAACATTAGCTTTGATGCAAGTCCATTAGAAAAAGGGAAACACAACAATATAGCAACAAGACACTAACAACATGCAAGTGCAACTCGAAACTTCAGCCGCATCGAACGATACTTATTCTCAACCCTTTCAAGTTTAAGTGCAAAATTAGTAGCATCAACTTTAATTTTTGACTTATACTCAGCAAGTTCAATCTTGCATTTCAAGACTTCCATTGCCCTTTCGGACTTCAAATCGTGCTACCACGCCAACAACATCGACATCACTCGATCACCGTACACACAAATTTCTAGTTCAACCCATTTAAAAAAATTGCAATCACGATTTGTTTCATTCTGCATAATCACACAAATTAGGGTCACACAAATTAGGATCACACATATTAGGGTTTAATCCATTATTAAAGGATTTAGGCATAACGGGATGAGCAGCAAATTTATGTGAAAAAAAATTAATAAATTTTCAAACACATCTTACCACATAATTTACACAGGCATAAAACATTTTCCCAAGATTTTTAGTTGTTGATGCAGTTTTGACAACAGTTTTGCTTCCACATTTGCAAATTGGATAGCTCGATCCTGAATCGCTTACCTCACCCTCGGAGTGCTCCATCTTTAACCGTCGACACCTCGCCGGTACTGGACGATAAGTAATTTTGCCGGTGGATGATTTTCGCCAGTACTGGGTCTCATCGTGTGGGATTCTTCGCCGTTGGAAGTTAGTTCCTTAGCTTTCTTTCTAAGGCTTCGAATCGATGGCTGGAACCCTAAACCATCAGCTTCGACATTTTTTCCTCAAGCTTCGATGGTGGGTCTTCGGCTTCGAGTTTGAGTGGCTTGGACGAGTGAGCGTGAGGTTGTAAGGGTGAGAGTGAGTGAGGGTTAGTAAGAATGAGGGAGGGCAAAATGGGTAAGCCAGCTGAAAAAGACCACATGAAAATCACGTGAGGAGCCTTCCGTTAGGGGTTTGACGATTCATATGGACAGAAGGGTCTCAGATGAAAGAAAACCAAAGTTCAGGAGGCCTAAGTGAGAGTTTTGATAATTCATGAGGTGTTTATTAAATCAACTGGAACTTCGAAGGGGCATACCAAGCTTTCCTCCCACTCTTTTTTTTTTTTTTTTTCTTTTTTTTTTTCCATTTTGTGGGTGGCCAAACCACCCCCTTGGCCGTTCGAACCACCCCCAGACAGGCAACCACTCCTATTTTATTATTATTATTTTTTTTTTTTTAATATTTTACCTTTTTAAAAAATAAATAAATAAATAAAGAAGATAATTTTAATGCCCGACATCGTTTTGGGCTGGAGTGAGTGTTGTAGTTTTGGGGCCCAAAACGGTGTAGTTTCCGAGTGAGGGTATAATGGGCACAAAAATTCATTCCATTTGAGTTTAATATTGAAAACTAACAGAAGGGTCCAAAGTGATATAAATTGAAAGTTCATGAGTCCAAAATAAGATATTTGAAAGTTTGAAGAGAGTTTGTCAACTTGCATGGAAGTTTAGGGAGCCAAAGTAAAGTTTTCTTTAGATTTTTTTTGTTTTTTATATATAAATAATGTATATTCAAACAACGAGCAGAGGAGTGCAACCCTTGTACACAAGGAGTATACAAGAGAGTTAGACCCCTACTCCGAAGAGAAAAAAGTGCATAAATCTAGAAATTAAGAAAAATTAGAAATAGTCGAAAAAAGTGCATAAATCTAGAAATTAAGAAAAATTAAAAATAGTCGGAGTAAGTCAAGCCACTCTCCATGAAAACAGCATTTATAACACCAACTTCTTCAAATGGATCAATCCTCTCTCATAGTCATCAAAACTTTGAATATTCCGCTCTCCAAAACACACAATGGAACCAGCTGCCATATCTGCAATGCAAGAAAGTCATGAGATAGATAATGAAGCAAATCTCATGAAAGTCATGACAATGTAAAAAATCAAAACATGCAGCAAATATAAATAAGGTCAACACCAAAATTACCTTACCACAACAGACCAAAATATTATAAAGTAATCACTAGCTGTATTGATAACACATAATATCTCAATGCTAGTAAATACAAACAACAATTAGTGTTTAGTGATAAGTATTACTGTGTAGCATACAAAATACAAAAGTTTTAACCTCCAAAATACAGAAAAAAAAATAAATAAAATAAATAATGGAAGTGAAGGGGAAGCAGCTACGATGCAGATAGAGGGATTGGCTTCACAGCACTTTGAATTCGCTGGAAAGCCGTCCTAACTCTTTCTTTTAAGCCTTCATTTTCACTCGCAACATCCCCACTCTGTTTGTCAAGCTCTGCCACATTTCCATCAACGGTGATCACTAGCTTCCCATTTTCACCAGCCTTCACGTCTCCAAAAAGCGAAACAAGAAGCGCATAAATAACCTTTTCTACTTTCTTCCCATTCTCTTCCTCAGTTTTTATGGCCTCTGCTTCAACAACTACCTTGGGGATCTCCCGGTTGATATTTAGAACCAGAGCCACAATGGAATCCGAAACCATGTCACTTACAGGATCTGATGACCAATGCAATGAAATGTGTTTCTCAGACTCCTGCTTAACTGTTACTCGTTCATGCACTCGCAGCGTTGGGATTCCAGACTCCTCGTCCGTTGAAGACTCTACACTCTCAAATATCTGCTTGAGCCGGTGATTTAACACACTAAAGGCACCAGCATATGGGATAGTAATTCTTTGAGTAATGTTCGCAGTCGATAGCTGAGAGAAGATATGGAGATCATCAGGTGCCATTATCTGATAGGTGAATCCTTTCTTGACCAGTAAACCGCAGACAGTTTCCCCTACTTCTGGTGTCCTTTCACCCAGCCTTCCAATGGTTTTTGCCATTTTCTGAGAGTTGAAGTACATTTCAACAGACTGACAATTCTTCGGGTTGAAGATTTTGACGTTGCGATCAGCAAACTGGCCAATGAGTTTCTGTTTGAGCCTCCCCATCTCATTAGCTTCCCCGTGAACAAGAATTATGTTGTTAGGCAGGAGCTCTTCCAAGAATGCACTTGTCTGAGCAGAGTCTGCATGGGCAGAGAAGGATATGTAATGGACCTGCATGTTAAGAGGAGCAGTGAGACCATTCATGAGAGTAACCTCCTTGGGTTCATTAATAATGGTTTTAGCTAGTGTCCCTTCAACCACATACCCAGGTAGAACACAAGCATTTTTCCGATCAGAGCACCACATGTCAAATAGTTGTCGAGACAATCCACTTTGAAGCCCGCCGGGACTTGCCATCACCACCGATGGGCCAACATCTTTGAAATTCTCAATGCTCTTTATTGGTGATATGTACTTGAACACAAAGGGGTTTGACTTTGCTGCATGTTGGCTGCGTATCCTGTCATTCATTGAATGGATGTATGTCTCATAAACACTCAAACACCTTTTTGCAAGGGGAGAAGCATAATATATGGGAATGTCTTGGAGCTCCGGATGGGTTGACCAATACTCGTCAAGAATCAAAAGCAGTTCTTGGGCACGGCCAAGGGCAAAAACTGGAATAAGGACACGACCTCCCTCAGAAATGGTTGTATGAATAACATCAGTGAAGCGCTTCTCTCGGACGTGCCGAGGTTGATGTTGCTGGACACCATAAGTGGATTCAATTATGCATACATCAGGGGAGAACTGTGGGGTCTCAGCAGCACGGAGATGCCGATCTTCTTCACGTGAATAGTCTCCAGTGTAGAGTACTCGAACACCAGCAATATCAACCATAAACATAGCAGCACCAAGGACATGGCCGGCAGTATAGCACCAAAATCGAATGCCATTTACCTCTACGGTTTGGTGGAAATCGATAACCTGCAGTTACTATACTCCGTCAGAAGACAAACATGGAAGAATAGTTAATGTTTTATTGGATTTATAGGGTCTACCACAGAATCGTATGTTAACAAAATGAATGACAATGTGAGGATGCATGCCTCGATATGGAATTTTATCAACAACCAAAAGCAATCAAATATCTAGGTTACACTTTTCTGGACAAATTGTATTGCATTAGTTTATAATTGGATCAAAATTGAAGGGGAATCCATGTCGGAAAGTTTTAACCCCGTCCAAATTAGTATGGACCTAAAATAGCCTTCATTTTCAATTACAAAAACAAAGGGCAACTTCTATGTTAAAACTAAGAATCATGAGAGCACTCACCTGGACAACAATAGCATAAATCATGTGTGCATATAATTTCTCTCTATAAATACAAGTATTTTAATGATGTTGCAGATCCAGTGTCAACACTCTCTCCAGGAACTCTTTTAAGAAAGAGAGAACCATTTTGGAAAAAACACGTCACTGATACTAGAAAAAAATACCAATCTATCCACAAACAAATACCCGAACATGAATGTATCACCAAGATCAAGTTTGGAGCTCCTTCTAAAAGAAGATCAAAGCCCCTTAGTGCAATGCCCATTGGAATGTTAGAAAAAAGTCACTGATACTAGAAGAAAAAAAAATGCCATATTTCCACAAACAAATACCCGAATATGAAGGTATCATCAGGATCAAGTTTGGAGATCCTTCTAAAAGAAGATCAAAGGCCCTTAGTGCAATGCCCATTGGAATGTTAGAAGTATTCATTTTTAGTAGTCGTTTTGGGTTTAAATAATTCTTCTGTCAGGTAGAATACACTACCTCCTTGGATTCCGTGTTCAAAACCACAAGTAGATCAAACTGTAGAACATATAAAGATAGCTCTCCTGCATTTGGTCACATAATATCAAATAAACCAAATATGACAAATATTTCATGAGAAACTTTCAATATTGAATGGGAGGTTTAAATCTAATACAATTTGAAAAATCATGATATTGGAGTTCAAATGGGAAGGAAAAAATTCACAAACACCAAACTCCTAGAATCCAATATTAACACCTTTTTATTCAGGGGTCAATGCAACATGGACAGAAAACATCATAAGAAACTAGACGGAATGATCAGGTAAAAAAAAATCAAATATAGAAACCTGACTTAATGACCATACACATGTAAACTTCAAAATTTCCCAGAGTGTAGGACAAGGTGTGCATGGGAAATAATTTCACAGTTAATCTAACAGTACAGGACCAATTTTGGGAAGAATACAAGCCTAGAGACAAATATGAATTGAAAAAGTGCAGACCTCAATTTTATCCATGGAACGATTGATGTCTTGCTCATTGTACAACATATCTTCAACTGAAACTTTGCTGACTTTTACATAATCTGTCAAAAGCAGCTTGTAGATAGCCTTTGTTGGATAAGTCATGAAAACTCGACCTTTGAAGGTGGTCTAAACAAAATTTCGATATATTAGTTTTCAGTGGAGAAAAGAAGAACAGACATAAACATTAATGTTAATTCAGAACAAAGCAAAATACCTTCTCCAAAAAATAAGGTAGGGATGCAGCATGATCCAAGTGAAAGCTGCAAGCCAAAAGCATCATGTTAAACAGAGTGGCAAAACCGTGCAAAGGAAAATGAAGAGAAAACTAAAACAATTTGGAATAAGGAAGTGATGGCAAGTGTTGGAAAAAAAAAAAAATATATATATATATATATATATAGACACACACATCACTGTGTTACATTACTAAAGAGGTAAGAAAATTAAGTGCTACTGTAAATGTATAGAACCTGCCATGCTGACAAGTCACAAGATATACGAAAGGGCTTGTCATTTAGTGGCGGTGCATGACTTTTAACACATGAAACAGATTCTCTATGCAATTACAATTGAAATGTCAACATAATCGTAGCATGGATAGTCCTAAGTAGAAAAGCTCGGCTTGTTTGCTAACTCTCTTTCCTTTTCTTTTTCCTTACTACCCAAAAAAGTGGAAACATATTAACAAACAACTTTCCTCACAAAAAACTCAAAACTCATTTCACCTTTAAGGCATATCAAAACACTTTTTCAACCAAAACACACAACAAATAAATGAAAAAAAAAAAAAAATCCTCTTAAAAAGAGTTATCAAACACTACTTGTATAAAAAAAAACCACTTAAAAACAGTTATCAAACACTACTTGTATAAAAAAAACCACTTAAAAAGAGTTATCAAACACCACTTGTATCTTTTTTCAATAACTACACGGTTCCAGTGTTCCCAAGAGAAAATTTCACTTTTTCCTTTTCTTGGGCCAAGATAAATTTGTGTTGTTTTTGAACTCTGGTCTCCTTACCACCACCTCTCTCTTTTCGTTTTCATCCATACACCACCTGTCCACCACACATCCATCAGCCTCTAAACCAAATGCTTTTTACTCCAAAAAAAAAAAAAGTCCTTCCATCTGTCTGTGAACCCAGCTGCGTTTTTTTTTCCTAGATCTGTATCCACATCAGAGAAACTATCTGCTCTTCTTTCTTCTTTTATTTTATATCTCTAAACCCCTAGATCTAGATCCATTGTTTTGCAGTTGTTTCTTTTCCTTGCTATTTGGCTTTTGAGAAAACAAGGAAAGACACACAATACCTTTATTCTTTCTTTCTTCTCTCCTTTTTCTCTTAATGTTTGGGGGTTTTTTTGGTCCTCTTTACAATCGAGCTTGAGCTCAATCCAAACTCAAGCTCAAGCCATTTGATTTATTTGGGTCGAGCTCAAGCCAAGTTCGAACTTGCTTCTTCTTTTTTTTCGAGCCGAGTTCAAACACCCTCCTGGCCTCCTAGAGCTCGACTCAAGTTCGAGCCGAATTTGAGCCTATGTAAAATTTTGTCAAGCTAAGTTTGAACAGCCAATACTCGGCTTGATTACAGCCCTATATGCAACTAAATAGTATCAAACTTTTTTGATCCTCTAATAATGAGTATTCTATTACCTAATAGTCATAGAATATGCTGACAAATATAACTATGGAATATATATCTGTAACACTTATATCATCCCAAATATACCAATTTTGCCTGAAGAAGTTAACTAATTAATTAAATTTTTAATGAATAGATTTTGGATGAAGCATGTTACAAACATTTAAGTCAATTGTATATTTTTTTGATAAGTAACAAACATTTAATTAATTGTATATAATTATGCTACATTGCCCCACAAGTCATTGCTTGTTCAAATTTTACAAGTAGAGGAAATAAAGTTGAGCACTCGTAAATAAAGTTTTTATTTGATGTCAAATAGGAACCCTTTAGTTGCATAATGCTAATAGCAGATAGATTTGGTGTATTATGCCATTATTATTATTAGACGGCCAACTGTATAGCCATTACATCAACATTGTTGAAAAGGAGTAAATGCAACTTTATCCAATTGATAAAATGACGGGAAATTGCAGAAAGAGAAAACCAGCTGATATATAAAGAGGGAACTATGGAAACCAATTGAGATATAAAGAGGGAAAGGAACTATTGGATAAATTTTTCCACCTGGCGATTCCTTGCCACAATTTCACTCAACCGAATTAGTAGTAGTAAAAGAGATCCTCATTGCTAATAAACAATTAAAATATGATATTTGGCAATACCATGCATCTTGTCTAAGAAGCACCACTTGCAGATAAAACGCCAAACTTTGCAAATTTAGAATCTTGAACTTATTCACTTAATACAAAAGAGCTACACGAGCTGGGGAAACAAAGGAATATAAAGCATTTCAGTAAGGTATAAAGTGAAACTTTAAAAACATCAAAAGAAAAGATATACATACTGGGTGATGAGAAGCACATCGATCATTGAAGGATCAATCTCATCAAAGTATGGCAAAGCAGCCATGCCCGAGTAAGCAGGATGAATTCCACAATCAAACTATCGTCCATGAAAAGTAGCAAAAAAGAAAGAACAATTCAATTCACACGTGAACAAAAAAAAAATCTATAATATGATAATAAAAACTAACGTAAATTGGCCATTTTTTTCAACAAAAAAACAAAAAGAATAAAAGAAAATTCAGAGTACTTGGTGTTAGTGGCTCACAAGCACAGTTTTCCCCTTGTAGGACATGTACACGCAAGACCGACCCACTTCATTACCCGCCCCTAAAGGGATTATAATAAGTTGATCATCTTCTCTAGTTGCAGATGAATCCCGTCTCTTGAGAGGCTGTAGTGGCCCTGTTGAAGCCATTATATATCTATTCTTGACCAAAAATGCACCACAAACCCTTCAATCAAACTGCCAAATCAAATATCAACAAAAGTTTAAATTCCAATTTAAATAATTATCTAACCTATTCAACTAAACACTAATACCCAGCTTCCCACTCAACACTTAATTGAAAAAAGCAATAATTTCTACCTTTGGCTGCCAAAAAGTTCAAGTGAATCATGAAGAGAGATTTTTCATACCAAAAAAACAAAAAAAAAATCAACAAATTGAGCCTAGCAACTCAAGAAACCCGCAAATTAAAAATAAGAATAAAAATTGAAATGGGAAGGATATACGTATTTGAAATCTAGTAATGTCTAGAATATGAACGCCTTAATAAGCTTCCCACTCTCTCTCTCTCTCTCTCTCTCGTTTCATTTATTTTCTTCTCAGCTTTTCATTTCTGTAATTTTCTTTGCGATTTCCGTTATTTTCTCGCGGTTTCTCGGAAATCAAAGAGAGTGAAAGTGAGCTGAATCTCAACTCAGAAGCAAAAAAAAAGATTTCTAAATATAATAAATTCAGCAAATACACACGCGCACACAATAGGAGTTAACGCAAACCAATAAGAGTGAGAAATTACAGTGCCCTAAGATTTCTTTTGACGCATAAAGAAAAGTAATACAGAGAGAAAGAGAGAGAGAGATTACACTGTTCAAAGATTTCTGAAAATGCAGAAAGAGGGAGAGCGCTAAAACCCTAATTTGAAGTACGAGTGAGTTTTGCGGTTTAACAAAAATGGTTTCTGAAAGTGGATCGGGTTGAGTAGGTGGACCTCTTCAGCATGACCCGGAGACAATATGGGTTGGAAAATCTGATAATTGCTTTTTGTTTCCTTAATTGTTCTTTTGAAAATTTGATCATAGTTGAGTTTTCATTTTCATTTTTTTATTGTCGGTACTAAGGTTATTTTCATTGGTTTTTGGCCGTGTGTATAACCTAATTTGATTGCCTTTGTATTTTTAAATTTAATAAAACAAAAATCAAAGTTGGAATAGAAGCTCACGCTTCCATTTCAACTTGATTATCATTAGATTATACAAGTAGTTCAAGAGAATGGGAGATTGCTAGAATGGATGCCTAGGGCCCACATGCCAGCATCCTCCACGTGCTCAATAACCACCGGCCCAAATACGACTTTTAGGGTTTTATAGGAATATGCATCTCCTAGCTTCAAGAATGTCACTTGCTTGTTGATCTTGTTATCGATTTGCTTAAGCTAGACCTTATCTCTTCCCATTTTGGTGTAACCTTTTTTTCAAGAAAAAATAAATAAATAAATAAAAATAAAACCTTAAAGAGGGTTCATTGCAAGGAGATGAAGAAAAAAGCATCACGAAAAAGGCATTTTAGTGATTTATGGGTATCTTTTTCTTTTTTCTTTTTTCTTTTTTCTTTTCTTGTGTTTGTGAAGGGTTTTTAGCTCCAACAAGAAGCAAAAGGCTTTTTATGTATTTCCGGGAAAAATAAAGCAGAGAGAGAGAGAGAGAGTTGAAGGTCGTGAGGTACTATTTATAGGCATGGAGAATGGATAAGATTGAAGGGGTTAAAAAGTTAAAACTCTCTTTAGACAAAAGCCGAACGTTCAAGGTACAAGTCGAACATTTGTTTAGGATCAACCTCAAATGTTCCAAAGAAATGTTGAACGCTTGGCTTAAGGTTAGTCTCGAATGTTTTAGGGATATGTCGAACGTTTGGCTTAGGGTTAGTATCGAACGCTCCAGCAATATGTCGAACGTTTGGCTCAGGGGTGGAAATGATGAAAATGTCAAATTTTAATTTTGAAAAAAAAAAAAAAAATTGGTTTGTAGCACTTATTGGATTCTTTTTAGTGTTAATTCAAGCCATAAGGGTTGATTTTTATAAAGCACAATTTTGACAAATAATTATACTTATTTTTATTTTATTATCTTATTATTATTTTTTTCTAATTAAAAAGGTGGAAAGGGGCGACCAGTGTAGTTTTCCCCCTTGAGTGTTATCATCGGGGTTCCCACCTGCTGTGGAATGTCCGGTTTGAGCCATAACTACTGTCTGGGAAGGCGAGCCCGTCACCACATAATATGCATACTATTGTAGATTATCTTATTATTAAAGTTTCAGGGTATTACAATGAAATTGCATACTGTTGTAGATTATTGTAACTACATAATATGCTAATAATAGAGCTGGTGAGTAGCGGGGGTGCATGGTTACCGGTCCAAAAACTCAATACACTTCATATGGTGGGAGTTATGACTTCAAAAATAACCGTTAACCGAGTATGACTTTGTAAGAGATGTGTGAAAAGAAAATAAATAAGACTTAAAATTCAAAAGATTGTCAATCATTACATTGTATTATTGTTTTATTGCTTTGTATATATATATAAACACACATGCACATAAAGTTATATGATACATTAACTCTAATTGCTTATCTTATCTATCTGGTTTAAATGAACAGAATAATATCAGTTAGTTATAGTGGAAGGGTATTTTTGTCTTTTCACTTTTTGAGTGGACAAAAATATCATTCCACTATAACTAACTGGATATTAAACTATTCAAATAAAATGAAGAGGATCCTAATTCATAATCATATGAGAATGATATTTTCTTAGTAAAAGCTCCTAACAAAATTAGTGATCCTTATTCTTATTGTGAATGTAGACTCACCCATCTGCATATGTAATTTTTGTAATTTTCACAATCACATAGATGTATGTGTAGATACATAGGAGGCAGGACATGATGGGCAGAATTATTTTATGATCTTGATATTTAATGGATTAACTACTGACCTCTGCTTCATGAGATATAGTTTCTAGCTGATTGAGTTACAGTTTGAGATCTTTAAAATTACAGTTAAACTTTTAAAATCGCTCACTTTTTAGAAATGTATCTGCTATTTGAAATTGCAATTTTTTTTTAAAATACACTTTCAAATTATACATTTTCTTCAATTTGATTTAAAATTGCAACTTTTAATATGCAAAATCATAATGAAGGGGGAGTTAGGGAGACTTAGGTAAATAAAAGCATTAAAAAGAAGAATAACTGGAACATTTCAACGACTTAGGAATTAGTATCATTGACTTGTCTTTTCAAATTTATTTCACATTTTTTTATTTTAATTATTTATCAAATTAAACATTTGCTTTCATTATTTTATTTAAATATAATTTTTAATGATTTTTTTATTTTTTTCTCTAGCATTTATATATTTGGAATTTTATTTTTTTTAATAATATATTTTTAAAAATGAGTCTTTTCCCTAATTGTCATATTTTAAATTTTTTTCTTTTTCTGACTATGATATTTCATCATTATCAATTCTTAAATCATTAGTATATCTCTAGGCAACATTAGAAAAAAAGAAAAAGAAAAAGTGAAGAGTGAATAATGTGGTAATTTTGTGGGTATGCAAGAAAAAGAAAGAGAGAAGAGGAAATGAGAAATGAAAAAAATAAATAAAAAAATTTGGTAGGAAAGAGACTGTTCAAATTCTTTTTATCATTTGAGCATGAGTAATTCTAAAAATTTCTCTTATATCCTTCTAAAATTGAGATGGTTTTTAAAATTACAATTGGATAAAAATCTAATAATGATCAATCACAAGCTCAATAGTAATTCTAAGAGCCATATCATTTTTGAAATAATACAAGATAAACATAAGAGAAATTTATAACATTACTTCTGTTGGAGAGTGAACAGTGCTATAAGGGTGTACAAGTGGTTGTGGTTGAGGTTCCAGATATTTCCTCTTAACCACAACCGTTTTAGGCGGCCATTATTTTTTAAGTAAACGCCTGCAACCATTAAGTCAATTAACAATTAACCGCAATCGATGGTTATACGATTACTGAAGGCCTGTTGTTAACATACTTGTCTTAAGAATAACCACTTTTATACACAATTTTCACCTTTACATAACATAAAATTTAAAAAAAAAAACAAAAAAAACAAAAAAAAAAAACTCCCAAATGCTACCATCCACTTTAAAAAAGTGAAAGTGAAGACAAAATAGTAGTTTATTTTAGCTAAAAAAATAAAGGTAATATCGGAGAACACAGTCCATAAGCTAAGGATCAGATTCAAAGGCCACATTAATTACTTCTCTTGTGCTGTTGGGCGAAAGCAATGAAATGTAGGGTATCTCCTTGGATCAAAAGAAAGAAATATTAATGTCAATCATCGAGGTTGAGAGGCATGGCTACATTGTTTGAGATGCTAAACCTTTTCTTCTTTTGTAAATCCATGGAAATTTTAGTTTTACTGAGGATCTACTGAAATTTTTAGGAAATTTTAGTTTCTAAAATTTCAAACAAGCCGTTCATTTTTCATTCAATGGTCATTGTTCTGCCACGTGTCCCACTATTAATAAAATAATAAATATTTATTATTTATTAGTAGTGGGACACGTGGCAGAACAATGACTTTTGGATGGAAAATAGACGGCCTCAGCAGTAACTTGAATAAATTACATTAACGCATGATATATCCAGACCTTTTATTATTATTATTATTATTAAAAACAATACAAAGAAACAAAGAAATGAAAGGCTATGGCCCAATGGATCAGATTCAATACATAATTTGTACCATTGTAATAAGATAGATTTTTTTATTTATAAATAATGTATCTTAAAACAACGGGCTGAGAAGCACAACCCATGTATACAGAGAGTATAACAAAAGACCCCTACTCCAAAGAGAAAGAACTGCATAAATCTAGAAACTAAGAAAAATTAAAAATAGTTGGAGTAGGCCAAATCATTCTCTACGAAATCAGCGTTTGTAACATCAACTTCTTCAAATTGACCAATTCTCTCTCGCAGTCATCAAAACTTTGAATATTTCGCTCTCTCCAAATACACCACATCACGCACAATGGAACCAGCCGCAATATGTGCAATGCAAGAAAGTCATGAGATAGATAATGAAGCAAATCTCATGAAAGTCATCAGAAAGTAAAAAAATAAAAACATTCAGCAAATATAAATAAGGTCAACACCAAAATTACCTTACCACAACAGACCAAAATATTATAGAGTAATCACTAGCTGTATTGATAACACATAATATCTCAGTGATAGTAAATACAAACTACAATTAGTGTTTACTGATAAGTGATAAGTATTACTGTGTAGCATACAAAATACAAAAGTTTTAACCTCCAAAATACAGAAAAAAAAAAGAAAAAGAAAAGAAAAGTAAGTGCAGGGGAAGCAGCTACGATGCAGATAGAGGGATTGGCTTCACAGCACTTTGAATTCGCTGGAAAGCCGTCCTTATTCTTTCTTTTAGGCCTTCATTTTCACTCACAACATCCCCACTCTGTTTGTCAAGCTCTGCCACATTTCCATCAACGGTGATCACCAGCTTCCCATTTTCTCCGGCCTTCACGTCCCCGAAGAGCGAAACAAGGAGCGCATAAATAACCTTTTCTACTTTCTTCCCATTCTCTTCCTCAGTTTTTATTGCCTCTGCTTCAACAACTACCTTGGGGATCTCCCGGTTGATATTTACAACCAGAGCCACAATGGAATCCGAAACCATGTCACTTACAGGATCTGATGACCAATGCAATGAAATGAGTTTCTCAGAATCCTGCTTAACTGTAACTCGTTCATGCACTCGCAGCATTGGGATTCCGGACTCCTCGTCCGTTGAAGACTCTACACTCTCAAATATCTGCTTGAGCCGGTGATTTAATACACTAAAGGCACCAGCATATGGGATAGTAATTCTTTGAGTAATGTTTGCGGTCGATAGCTGAGAGAAGATATGGAGATCATCAGGTGCCATTATCTGATAGGTGAATCCTTTCTTGACCAGTAAACCGCTGACAGTTTCCCCTACTTCTGGTGTCCTTTCACCCAGCCGTCCAATGGTTTTTGCCATTTTCTGAGAGTTGAAGTACATTTCAACAGACTGACAATTCTTCGGGTTGAAGATTTTGACGTTGCGATCAGCAAACTGGCCAATGAGTTTCTGTTTGAGCCTCCCCATCTCTTTAGCTTCTCCATGAACAAGAATTATGTTGTTAGGCAGGAGCTCTTCCAAGAATGCACTTGTCTGAGCAGAGTCTGCATGGGCAGAGAAGGATATGTTATGGACCTGCATGTTAAGAGGAGCAGTGAGACCATTCATGAGAGTAACCTCCTTGGGTTCATTAATAATGGTTTTAGCTAGTGTGCCTTCAACCAAATATCCAGGTAGAACACAAGCATTTTTCCGATCAGAGCACCACATGTCAAATAGTTGTCGTGACAATCCACTTTGAAGCCCTCCGGGACTCGCCATCACCACCGATGGGCCAACATCTTTGAAATTCTCAATGCTCTTTATTGGTGATATGTACTTGAACACAAAGGGGTTTGACTTTGCTGCATGTTTGCTGCGTATCCTGTCATTCATTGAATGGAGGTATGTCTCATAAACACTCAAACACCTTTTTGCAAGGGGAGAAGCATAATATATGGGAATGTTTTGGAGCTCCGGATGGGTTGACCAATACTCGTCAAGAATCAAAAGCAGTTCTTGGGCACGGCCAAGGGCAAAAACTGGAATAAGGACACGACCTCCTTCAGAAATGGTTGTATGAATAACATCAGTGAAGCGCTTCTCTCGGACGTGCTGAGGTTGATGTTGCCGGACACCATAAGTGGATTCAATTATGCATACATCAGGGGAGAACAGTGGGGTCTCAGCAGCACGGAGATGCCGGTCTTCTTCACGTGAATAGTCTCCAGTGTAGAGTACTCGAACACCAGCAATATCAACCATAAACATAGCAGCACCAAGGACATGGCCGGCAGTATAGCACCAAAATCGAATGCCATTTACCTCTACAGTTTGGTGGAAATCGATAACCTGCAGTTACTATACTCCGTCAGAAGACAGACATGGAAGAATAGTTCATGTTTTATTAGATTTATAGGATCTACCACAGAATCGTATGTTAACAAAATGAATAACAATGTGAGGATGCATGCCTGGATATGGAATTTTATCAACAACAAAAAACAATCGAATATCCAGGTAGCCAAATGATCTGCATCTAAGTCAAATACTTCTTTACTTAAATATCTTAAATACTATTTTGAAGTGTACAATTTTGGACTGTTCAACAAATACCCGAACATGAATGTATCACCAAGATCAAGCTTGGAGCTCCATCTAAAAGAAGATCAAAGCCCCTTAGTGCAATGCCCATTGGAATGTTAGAAACACGACACTAATACTAGAAGAAAAAAAAGACCATATTTCCACAAACAAGTACCCGAATATGAAGGTATCATCAAGATCAAGTTTGGAGATCCTTCTAAAAGAATATCAAAGGCCCTTAGTGCAATGCCCATTGGAATGTTAGTAGTATTCATTTTTAGTAGTCGTTTTTAGGCTTGAGTATCGGTCAAAACGGTCCGGTTTTGGCTCTTATCAGTTATTAATGGATAATTTTTGGTTAAACGGTTTATTAACCGATACCGAACCAATAAGAATTTTAACCGAAATTATCGGTTATAACGGTACACAGTTAAACGGTTCGGTTAAACCGGTTAACCGGTTAAACCGTGGGCTTTATATTGATTTATTTTGTTGGGCAAAAAATGAGTTTTTTTGACTTTTGAGAGCCCAAATACTTTTTGTTGGGCTAAAATAACTTATTAAAAATGAGTTGTTTTAGGGTCCAAATACTTTTTGTTGGAACCCAAATATTTGTTTTTTGGGATAAAAATTGAGCTTTTTTATATTGATCCACCACAACTTTTTTTTATATTATAAAATACATTTTTCCAAAGCAAATGGACTAATTAACATAATGAATGCTAATTAGACTAACAAAACTAGTTAATGAAAAATGCTTTCACCAAAGATAAAGAAATCTCATCCAATGCCATCACTAAAAAAAAAAAAAAATCACACCTACGCAAACCCAAATTAAGATAAGGTTACATAGGTATATATATAATCCCAAAACTACGTCATTTTGGCATCCCTACTTAACGGTTTATATCGGTTAAACGGTTAACCGATATGAAATTTCTAACCGGACCGAACCGAACTGATAAGCATACCGGTATAAAAAATTTAACCGATAAGGATATCGGTATATCGGTTACAGTTAATATCGGTTCGGTCGAAACCGGTATACGGCCGGTAATCGGTAACCGATTAATCTGCCCACCCCTAGTCGTTTTGGGTTTAAATAATTCTTCTGTCAGGTAGAATACACTACCTCCTTGGATTCCGTGTTCCAAACCACAAGTAGATCCAACTATAGAACATATAAAGATAGCTCTCCTGCATTTGGTCACATAATATCATATAAACCAAATATGACAAATATTTCATGAGAAACTTTCAATATTGAATGGGAGGTTTAAATCTAATACAATTTGAAAAATCATGATATTGGAGTTCAAATGGGAGGGAGAAAATTCACAAACACCAAACTCCTAGAATCCAATATTAACACCTTTTTATTCAGGGGTCAATGCAACATGGACAGAAAACATCATAAGAAACTAGATGGAATGATCAGGGAAAAAAAAATTCAAATATAGAAACCTGACTTAATGACCATAAAAATGTAAACTTCAAAATTTGCCACAATGTAGGGCAAGGTGTGCATGGGAAATAATTCCACAGTCAATCTAACAGTACAGGACCAATTTTGGGAAGAATACAAAAGTAGAGACAAATATGAATTGAAAAAGTGGAGACCTCAATTTTATCCATGGAACGATTGATGTCTTGCTCGTTGAACAACATATCTTCAACTGAAACTTTGCTGACTTTTACATAATCTGTCAAAAGCAGCTTGTAGATAGCCTTTGTTGGATAAGTCATGAAAACTCGACCTTTGAAGGTGGTCTAAACAAAATTTCGATATATTAGTTTTCAGTGGGGAAAAGAACAGACATAAACACTAATGTTAATTCAGAACAAAGCAAAATACCTTCTCCAAAAAATATGGTAGGGATGCAGCATGATCCAAGTGAAAGCTGCAAGCCAAAAGCATCATGTTAAACAGAGTGGCAAAACCGTGCAAGGAAAATGAAGAGAAAACTAAGACAATTTGGAATAAGGAAGTGATGGCAAGTGGTAGAAATATATATATATATATATATATATATACACATCACTGTGTTACATTACTAAAGAGGTAAGAAAATTAAGTGCTACTGTAAATGTATAGAACCTGCCATGCTGACAAGTCACAAGATATAAGAAAGGGCTTGTCATTTAGTGGTGGTGCATGACTTTTAACACATCAAACACATTCTCTATTTCTCTATGCAATTACAATTGAAATGTCAACATAATCGTAGCATGGATAGTCCCAAGTAGAAAAGCTCGGCTTGTTTGCTAACTCTCTTTCCTTTTCTTTTTCCTTACTACCCAAAAAAGTGGAAACATATTAACAAACAACTTTCCTCACAAAAAACTCAAAACTCATTTCACCTTTAAGGCATATCAAAACACTTTTTCAACCAAAACACACAAAAAAAAAATGAAAAAAAAAAAAAAAATCCTCTTAAAAAGAGTTATCAAACACTACTTGTATAAAAAAAACCTCTAAAAAAGAGTTATCAAACACCACTTATATCTTTTTCAATAACTACACGGTTCCAATGTTCCCAAGAGAAAATTTCACTTTTTCCTTTTCTTGAGCCAAGATAAATTTGTGTTGTTTTTGAACTCTGGTCTCCTGACCACCGCCTCTCTCTTTCCGTTTTTATCCATACACCACCTGTCCACCACACTTCCATCGGCCTCTAAACCAAATGCTTCTTACTCCAAAAAAAAAAGTCCTTCCATCTGTCTGTGAAACCAGCTGCTTTTGTTTTTTTTCCTAGATCTGTATCCACATCAGAGAAACTATCTGCTCTTTTTTCTTCTTTTATTTTATATCTCTAAACCCCTAGATCTAGATCCACTGTTTTGTAGTTGTTTCTTTTCCTTGCTATTTGGCTTTTGAGAAAACAAGGAAAGACACACAATACCTTTATTCTTTCTTCCTTCTCTCCTTTTTCTCTTAATGTTTGGGGTTTTTTTGTCTCCTTTACCATCGAGCTTGAGCTCAATCCGAACTCAAGCTCGAGCCATTTGATTTATTTGGGTCGAGCTCAAGCCAAGTTCGAACTTGTTCTTTTTTTTTTTTCAAGCCGAGTTCAAACACCCTCCTGGCCTCCTAGAGCTCGACTCAAGTTCGAGCCGAATTTGAGCCTATGTAAAATTTTGTCAAGCTAAGTTTGAACAGCCAATACTCGGCTTGATTACAGCCCTATATGCAACTAAATAGTATTAAACTTAATTGACCCTCTAATAATGAGTATTCTATTACCTAATAGTCATAGAATATGCTGACAAATATAACTATGGAATATATATCTGTAACACTTATATCATCCCAAATATACCAATTTTGCCTGAAGAAGTTTACTAATTAACTAAATTTTTAATGAATAGATTTTGGATGAAGCATGTTACAAACATTTAAGTTAATTGTATATAACTATGCTACATTGCCCTACAAGTCATTGCTTGTTCAAATTTTACAAGTAGAGGAAATAAAGATGAGCACTTGTAAATAAAGTTTTTATTTTATGTCAAATAGGAACCTTATAGTTGCATAATGCTAATAGCAGATAGATTTGGTGTATTATGCCATTATTAGTTATTAGACGGCCAACTGTATAGCCATTACATCAACATTGTTGAAAAGAGTAAATGCAACTTTATCCAATTGATAAAATGAAGGGAAATTGCAGAAAGAGAAAACCAGCTGATATATAAAGAGGGAACAATGGAAACCAGTTGAGATATAAAGAGGGAAAGGAACTATTGGATAAATTTTTCCACCCTTCCTTGCCACAATTTCACTCAACCGAATTACTAGTAGTAAAAGAGATCCTCATTGCTAATAAACAATTAAAATATGATATTTGGCAGTACCATGCATCTTGTCTAAGAAGCACCACTTGCAGATAAAACCCCAAACTTTGCAAATTTAGAATCTTGAACTTATTCACTTAATACAAAAGAGCTACACGAGCTGGGGAAACAAAGGAATATAAAGCATTTCAGTAAGGTATAAAGTGAAACTTTAAAAACATCAAAAGAAAAGATATACATACTGGGTGATGAGAAGCACATCGATCATTGAAGGATCAATCTCATCAAAGTATGGCAAAGCAGCCATGCCCGAGTAAGCAAGATGAATTCCACAATCAAACTATCGTCCATGAAAAAGTAGCAAAAAAGAAAGAACAATTCAATTCACACGTGAACAAAAAAAAAATCTAAAATATGATAATAAAAACTAACGTAAATTTTTTTTCAACAAAAAACAAAAAGAATAAAAGAAAATTCAGAGTACTTGGTGTTAGTGGCTCACAAGCACAGTTTTCCCCTTGTAGGACATGTACACGCAAGACCGACCCACTTCATTACCCGCCCCTAAAGGGATTATAATAAGTTGATCATCTTCTCTAGTTGCAGATGAATCCCGTCTCTTGAGAGGCTGTAGTGGCCCTGTTGAAGCCATTATCTATTCTTGACCAAAACTGCACCACAAACCCTTCAATCAAACTGCAAAATCAAACATCAACAAAAGTTTAAATTCCAATTTAAATAATTATCTAACCTATTCAACTAAACACTAATACCCAGCTTCCCACTCAACACTTAATTTCAAAAGATGCATACACAGAGAGAGAGAGAGAGAGATTACACTGTTCAAAGATTTCTGAAACTGCAGAAAGAGAGAGAGCGGGTTGAGTAGGTGGACCGCTTCAGCATGACCCGGGGTCAATATTGTCGGTACTAAGGATATTTTCATTATTTCTTGGCCGTGTGTATAACATAATTTGATTGCCTTTGTATTTTTATATTTAATAAAACAAAAATCAAAGTTGGAATAGAAGCTCACGATTCCATTTCAACTTGATTACCATTAGATTACACAAGTAGCTCAAGAAAATGGGAGACTACTATAATGCATTCTTAGGGCCCACATGCCAGCATCCTCCATGTGCTCAATAACCCACCTGCCCAAATACGACTTCTAGGTTTATATAAGAATATGCATCACCTAGCTTCGAGAACGGTACTTGCCTGTTGATCTTGTTCTCAATTCGCTTAAGGTGAGCCTTACCTTTCCCCATTTTGGTGTAACCTTTTTTTCCCTCCAAAAAATTAAAAAAAAAATCAAGAAAATTTCAAGGAGATGAAGAAAAAAGCTTCCCCAAAAAATGCATTTTAGTGATTTATGGGTATCTTTCTTTCTTTTTTTTGTGTGTTTGTGAAGGGTTTTTAGCTCCAATACGAAACAAAAAGCTTTTTATGTATTTCCAGGAAAGAATAAAGCGGAGAGAGAGAGATGAAGGTCATGAGGTACTATCTATAGGCATGGATAATGGATAAGATTGGTCGAAGTGCTAAAAAGTTAAAATTCTCTATAGACAAAAATCGAACGTTTGCTTAGTGTCAACCTCAAATGTACCAAGGAAATGTTGAACGTTTTGCTTAAGGTTAGTCTATGTTAAATTATCAATTATCTCAAAAGTTTAAATTAATAAAAAGAGATAAATGTAATCACTTAATTATTATTTTAACACTTCTCATTATGTGTGAGTTCAAACTCATTTTTAATAGGTGAGGCCCAATACGTGAAATATTTATTTAAATGGAAGTGATTTGATAGAGTTAAGATTCGATCCTACAACATTTGGTTCTGATAACATGTTAAATTGCCAATTATTACAAAAGTTTAAACTAATAAGAAGAGATAAATTGAATCACATAATCATTATTTTAATAGTCTCAAATGTTTTAGGAATATATCGAATGTTTGGCTTAGGGTTAGCATCGAACGCTCGAGTAATATGTCGAACGTTTGGCTTAGGGGTGGAAATGATGAAAATGTCAAATTTTAATTTTGAAAAAAAAAAAAAAAAATTGGTTTGTAGCACTTATTGGATTCTTTTTAATGTTAATTTAAACCGTCAAGGTTGATTTTTATAAAGCACAATTTTGACAAATAATTATGCTTATTTTATTTTATCATCTTATCATTCAAGTTTCAGGGTATGACAATGAAATTGCATACTGTTGTAGAGTATTGTAACTGCATAATATGTTAACAATAGAGCTGGTGAGTAGCAGGGTTGCATCATGCATGGTTACCGGTCCAAAGAACTTGTAGAGTGAGACCTGTGCTCGATATGGTTCTTGCCTTACCACCATTTCAGAGCCAAGCCTCCTTTTCTGATAGAGGGGAGTGAGAAAGAGATTCATTTTCGGATTGCCTAATTCAATAGCTCAAAAACTCAATAAGCTTTATACGGTGGGAGTTATGACTTAAAAAATAACCGTGGTAATTTCCACAATCACATAGATGTATGTGTAGATACAAAGGAGGAAGGTCATGATGGCTAGAATTATTTTCAGATCTTAATATCTATGGATGAACTATTGACTTTTGTTTTGTGAAATATAATTTTCAGTCGATTGAGTTACACTTTGAGATCTTTAAAATTGCTCATTTTTAGAAATGTACCTGCTATTTGAAATTGCAATTTTTTTTATTTATTTATTTTTTTAAATATACTTATAAATTATACATTTTCTTCGATTTGATTTAAAATTTTAATTTTTAATATGCAAAATCACAAGGAAGGGAGAGCTTGTGAGACAACTTAGGATAAATAAAAGCATTAAAAAGAAGAATAAGAAGAGCAATTAATACTTACCTAACACATGTCCTTTGCCCTTCCAATCGTTATAAATCCTTTTATTTATTTTTATTTTTAGGGTTAAATACCTAATAGCCCCTTGTGATTTACAAATTTTATTTTTACCCTCATGTGATTTTATTTTTATCATAGGAGGTCCATGTGGTTTTGATAAATGACCAAGGTAGTCAATCCGTTAATTGACCGTTAGGAATTCAACATGGACCAATCAGATACTAACACGTGATACCTACTTAAATTTTTTATTTTAAAAAAAATTAAAAAAAAAAAAAAAAAAACATTGGGGGTGGCTCGGCCACCCCTTGGAGCCCAAGGGGTGGCCGAAACCACCCCCAGTATCCACTGGGGGTGGCTCGGCAGCCTCGGCCACCCGCATGGAGCCTAGGGGGTGGTCGAAACCACCCCCAATGGTGGTTGGGGGTGGTTTCAGCCACCTCGTTGGTGCCCAAGGGGGTGGTTGAAACCCACCCCCAGTGGGTACTGGGGGTGGCCTGGCCACCCCCATGGCCAAAGAGCCACCCCCAATGTTTTTTTCCTCTTTTTTTTTTTTTTAAATACTTATTTTTTTATTTAAAAAAAAAAATTAAGTATGTGCCACGTGTCAGCATATGATTGGTCCACATGAAATTCCTAACGGTCAACTAACAGATGAACTAATTTGGTCATTTATCAAAATCACAGAAACCTTCTGTGATAAAAATGAAACCACATGACATAAAAATAAAGTTTGTAAACCACATGGGACTATTAGGTATTTAACTCTTATTTTTATTTTTATTTTATGGGGCTTCTAATCGTTATAAATTAATTGGAAAAGAAAAACCTGGAAAACAATTCCACATGTTGACGAATGCTGATTGGATACATACGACGGAGACTTAGCCTCGAAGAATTCCAATGGCCATAGAGCGTGCACACGTTATTCTCTATGTTCCGAGGTACTTGGGAACATTGTCCAACTTTACTTTGTTTGACTCCTCGGCTTACTTGCCTTGCTTCTCTGTGAGCTGAACACCGTTTACACCCTTTCCGAATTCCGAGCTACAAAAATTTCAAAAAATTCCTGCAGAAAACCAAGAACAAGGAAGAACAACGACACTGAAGAAATGGGTTGGGGAGTTTTTCTCAAGCTTGTCGCAAAATTCTTCGGTTTTCTCTCCTGGTTTGACTTCTGAGCTTCTTTTTCTTTTTCCTTTTATGGGGGTCATTTATTTGTTGATTTGATGCAGACCCTTCATTTATTTGCATACTTTGGTAGATATTTTCCTTTTTTTTTTCTTTTTTTTTTTTTTTTTTGTGATCTTATTTTGCAGAAGTGTGAATGTTGCTTGCTGCAGTTAGGATATTTTAAGCGACAAATGTACAATTGTTTTCTGTGATTTTGATTCATTATTCCCTGTCTTTGATCTGCAGGCCTTCATTCACTATGCTTTTTCCTCTGTACGTGGCTATCCCTCTTGCGTTTCTCATAGAATGGTTTTATTATATGCTTATTGGGTCTACTTGGTTCTTAAACTTATGGTTTTATTTTGATTTTTGAATGTCAAGGAACTTTAGTTTTAGTTTGTTTTTTTGACCTGTAATTTCAACATTATGGTACAGGTATGTTTCGGTTCGGGTAATAGAGAGTGGTTCCATCTCCAAAAATCAGCAATGTCTCAGTTATTGGGTCCTGTTTTCTTTGATTAATATCTTGGAGTGGTTGCTTGCAAAGCTTTTTGAATGGTAATTAAGCTTCTTTTGTTGTGAAAAAGTTACATTCTGTTATCTTCTAGTGGAACATTTCCATCTCATAGTTTTATTAGTTTGACATCGATAGAAATCCTACGTGTACTTCCAAGTGCTTACAATAAAAATCACCATTGATGTGAAATATACACATTGAGAAATGTTATGGGTACCAAATATTTTACCAAAAGATGGGTACTAAAATAATGTGGAGCTTAATCATTGGTACCCGTATAATTTTTCTTTATTAATTGTTTTGATCCTCTCCAATAAATAAGTTTTACATCATCTTGGTACCCATCTCTTAGTAAAAAAATTAGTACCACTTTAAAATTCAATGAGGGAGTAAACACTTGAAAATACATTTAGCATTTTTATTGCGGAAGCGGCTAAATTGAACGTTGCATATGTGCGGATGGATGTTATATGTTGCATAACACATCAAAAATCCTGTCCCTTTCTGGTTGAAATTGGATTTTCAAGTTCCCAATGCTGAGTAAATTTTGCTTGAGAATGTCATAGCTCAAAAGCTTTGGCTGGACTGATCACTTGTTTCTCTTTCTGCATGTGTGTGTCTTTTACGTGTTTGTATGTGTGTGTATGCGTGTGGAAGATGCCGATTTCATGGTGTCCTGCCATGTCTTAGAATGCATTTTTTGCTTTAAACTTGTTTTTCATGACAGGCTTCCATTCTGGTCTTATGCAAAGGGTATGGCAACTGTTTTATTGGTGATACCTTACTTTGGCGGTGCTTCTTATGTCTACAAGCACTTCATAAGGCCCTATATTTCTGAGAGTTCCCATGCACTGAACTCAGCAGAGACTCAGCAGAGCAACTTTCTAGATGTGACTGAGAGAAATATTATCGAAAACAAACTGAAAGGGAAGGAGGAAGAATTCTTAAGTTGTCAGGTAGGCTTCTATATAACCTGAAATTGTAATGTGGAAGGATGGTGCAATTGAGGAACTACACTTAACTTGTTTAATGATTTCTAATTTAGGTACTGATTTCTGCCTTGGAACATGCTATTTTGATGTGTTACTCTAAGGAGTAAACAAAAAACAATGTGAAGTTGGAGGTCATATGTCTGGCCAAAAAAATTTAGATTTGAAAAGCTATGGAGCCATGACATCTATTTGCATATACCACATTTTTATTGTTCAACTATTCCATAATGCTGACGTTGAATTCCCAACCATCCTTTAGGATTGGTTGAGATTGCCACATCGGCATTGTTGAACAATTGTAGGATAAAAATGTAATATGTAGTATTACTCATCTTATAATTACAACTAAAAAATGGATCCCTCCCTCCAAACCCCAAACCCCACCATTTTTCTGGTCTTGAATGGCTGCTTTCAGAAGATGTAAGTGGGTGGATAGCTTAATGCTAATTTTTTCAAGGTTGATTCAATTTTTGCTGAATGAAGCCATCACATGTATTTTATCTTTTCTTGTTTCTCTGTATCAGGAAACATTGGCGGCCAATTACGGCAGTACAGAAATAAATGTTACTCGGCCAACCAGTCCAAAGAAAGTTCAGAAGGAATGGAGCTGTGCTCTTTGCCTGGTTAGCACTACAAGTAAAAATTGTTTAGAAACACACCTCCAAGGTAAGAAGCACAAGGCTAAGAAAGAAGAACTAAGAATAGAGAAATTAATTAAGAATGCAAGCAAGTCTTCTGTTATGCTAAAAAAAAGCAATGGGATGGTTTTTGTCCAGATGAACCTTGAAAAATTGAGCAATCTTCTTAGTCCAGTTGCTGGATCAATTAGATGGTGTAGATGGCAAAAGCCAAAGTTTGGATGGACAAAATTAAATACTGATGGATCTGTAGATCGAGAAAACGCCGGTTTTGGTGGATTACTTCGAGATTATAGGGGCGACCCGATATGTGCTTTCGTCTCTAAAGCACCCGTAGACGATACTTTCTTGGTTGAACTATGGGCTGTATGGAGAGGCCTTGTTCTTGCTTTAGGTCTTGGAATTAAAGTAATATGGGTCGAGTCTGATTCACTTAGTGTTGTGAAAACCATTAATAAGAAGCAGCCTTTTAGTCCAAAGGCTGCTAGCTGTCTGTATCATATTTGGGAACTCCTAAAGAAGTTTGAAAAGTATAAGATTTCTCATTCATGGCGCGAAACTAACAGAGCAGCTGATCATCTTTCAAAGATGGCTGTTTTGGGGAGTGACATGGTTTTCTGGCCTAGTGATTTTCCAAAGAGCCTTGGCAATATCATTAAGGACGACGCCGAAGGAAAAATCTACTGCAGACGGTAAGTTCTGATTTTGTCTAGCCTCAGACTACATCCAAATCCTCCCCTTTAACTCATTAGGGCAAAAACTTGTGGCATCCATAATTGGAGGTGAGGGAGAAGTTGTAAACTGGTAACCTAGCTTATGATCGCACAATTCTTGTATTTTGGACATGGGACAGTGATGACATAGATGAGAGCATACTCTGGGAGTATAAGATTAATGGCCTAGTGACATTAAATATTAGAGGTGTAGAAAATATTCTAACAGGAACTGCTTTCTGGTTCAGACAAATGAACTTGTGAACTGCATCTGTGAGTCTGTGACCAGCAAAGCTGTAAATAAATTGTAACTTTTTGCTTCGAAATATGAATCATAATTTTTTTTTTATATATTTTTTTGTATATGGAGTTTTTAGTCAAAGAGTTTGATTCTCTGTAACATATTAGAATTGCCTGAAATAGAATACAGGCATTCAGTTGTCTTACCAAAAGTGTTTGTGATTTTGACCACCCTAATTGTGCCAAACTAGGAATGGTTGAGGAGGATCTCTAATCTATTATAAGAAATTTGAATGCAGCATAAAAGAAACAACAAAACTCCAAAAAGGATAGCAACATATAATATTGGAAAAAGACAAAAGGAAATGTATCAAAATTACTCGTTATGCTTTTACTCTTTATCAAAAACTCCTATGTGCTTTCAACTTTATCAGTATGATAAAACTGAAAACACGTGACTTTTTGATAAAGAAATAAAGTAGAAAGAGTGATTTTGATATTTTCCTTAGGAAAATAACTATAATTATATCATGCTAACCTCATCTCTATAATTATAAAATAGGAAAAAATACATTTTACCCCCATGAACTATCTACTCATTTGCATTTTTATATTCAATGTTTAAAACGTGACACTTGACTCCCTAAACTTTCAAATTATTGCAATTCGATCATTTTGACTTTTTTTTTTTCTTTCTCAAAATGCCCCCATCCCATATTTTATTTTATTTTTTAAAAAAACCAATAAATAATAATAATAATAATAAAAATAAAAAAAATAAAAAGAAGAGAAGAAATATGCTGGGGTAGGACCCGCAGGTTCGAAGGCTCGTATTATGTGTTCCTTTAATTCATGAGAGGTCTTTCTCACACAAGATTTGACCCATGAATGAGAGGGGGAGGTAATATCATTGTCGACACGTGGGGAATAATTGACATGTGGATATGTTGGCCACAGCTTAGGTAAATAAGGTGGTCCCCATGCGTTTTAGTAGAGTGTGGGCCAGAGCCCACAAGTTGGTCAGGACTTGTGGGCCAGGGTTTCATGGTGTCTTCCCGTTACGTGCCTCATCGAGTGACCCCCGGGTCATCACTCTTTCATTTTCATGGCCTACGAAGCAGCCAATAATTAAGCCATCCGCAGCCAGCCGCCTGCAACTCTGCTCTTCACCTTTCTCGCTAACAGCCATGTGAGAGCAGTCTCTTTGATGAATCGAAGAGAGCCTGTATATTTTAATGGGCCTTAAAATTGTACAGAAAAAAAGGAATCTGTATTATATATTACGAGAACAAAAAACCAGTTACAATTAAGTTGTTATTCTCTCTTTTATTTATTTAATTTTTCTTTTTCTTTTTTCATAATGAGGTCCCTAATACATCAAGATTTTATCTGTATGGCTTTGACCTGGCAACCCATTGTGAATGCCGGCCGACAACATTATTTTTGCGAGTAATGTTACAAAGAAAACTTTTATTTTTTAAAAATAATGCGTTTTTTAAAATTATTATTAGATTTACGGCATCGTCTTTGAAGGGATAAAATGAGGACAAAAGTGTTTTTTCTAATATTACTCAATTGACCGAGATAACCTGGTTTTGAAAAAGTTAGGGTTTCTAGGGGGAAGAGTTGTTAAGAATACAAAGAAAAGCTTTAGGGTTCTAAGAGGGGATAAATTCTAACATGTGAACGTAATGCAGAGGAAAGCTCAGTACATAAGGTATTTTACATTCATAGTATTTAGCTAGTTTGGCCCGTTTGGGTAAGTAAACCAAGCGTCTTACCAACAAGTATATATTAAAATGTTTTTTATCATGAATTGTTTTACCTCGTATCTGCAAGTAAATGAAATGCATGCATAGTTTTGTAGTGACATATGCATAACTAAAGCTCTCAATTTTCAATTTCAATAGTGTGATTCTCATGATTTTATAAAATTTCCACTAGATTTTGTTTTTTGTTTTTTTTTTTTTTTAAAAAAAAATAGACATGTTAGAACAATTTCTGGTACGGTGTGATCTCCCTCCGATGCTCAAGTAAAATCTCTGAGAAAATAAGTGTAAGCGCTAGAATAATTAAACATGTCTTTGATACAGGGGATTTGGCCTATAAATAGGCTAACACGTTTACCCGAATTAGAGCTCCTCTTTCGATATTATCTTTACTTCACGTTGATCCTATCCGAGTCTTCTAGTTTGATCCTCTCTCTCTCTTTCTCTCTATGTTATCCGTGTAGCTTGATTTGAATTGAGAATAGTAGTTGCATATGAGCTCTAACATTATTCTTGCGATATTGGATAGTTGTGACAAGAGTTTCTAACCCAAAGAAAATCATCTATTGAGTGATGAGAGTTGGAATATCCAACGATATCTGTCTAAGGGATCCCAAGAAGCGAATGATTTGATATTCCCAAGAGTCTGTTCTCGGGGGTTGGTCTTCGGTCAACCGGGCTTCTGCAGTCTTTATTGTTGACTCTTTCGAAGTGAATATCTACTAGCTATAAAGCCTGCTGATTGAGACCTGCATCATGGCCTCATTGATGGGCTGTGGCCCTTCGGGTTATCTGGCCCAAATGAGATTCATTTATCCCCAACAAGACAAATGATTAAGTAAAAAATTACATGAGAAAAATAGCGAAAGAACAATTCCATAGTTATTGCGGCGACTGCAGACTTCCGATTCAATATAAAAAGAAAGATCAAAAGTCTTAAAGACGACCACAGTGGGAGTCGAACCCACGACCTTCTGATCCGAAGTCAGACGCGCTAATCCACTGCGCTATGCGGTCATGTTGTGCTGTAAACTAACCCGCAGTAACTAATATCCTTATTATCCTATTTGTTAGTCTATTCTCCATAAAGAAGCCTCTTTTTTTTTTTTAATGCAAAATGGATCCTCAAAACCTGGCCACTTTATCTAGTTTAGCTAATGAATTTTTAAAGGTTTCCTACATCTGATTAATTATATTTTTATCTATATCATTTAAATATTATTATTTTTTACTCTTTATTGATTCTATATTTATTTTTTCAATGGCAATTCATTTAGCACAATAATTTTTAACGATTATTATTTTTCAAATAATTATTTTTGTGACTATAATATTTTTGAAGCGGTTGTATTTTATAATAATTATATTTTTCAACGATTATATTTTTCAAATGTTGTATTTGCCAACGTTAAGTATGAAAACTATATTCTCATAGTAATGTCAATCATATTTATGAAATATCTTTTTATTAAAAATCGAGAAAGAATATTCTCATAATGATCTCTTGAAAAGTGGAAAAAGTTTTTGGAAAAAGAGAAAACATGTGAGAAACAATAAAAAGTAAAATGACTCGATTGAAAAGTGCTATTAGATGTAACTTTTTTTTTTTTTTGCTAATCTAATAAAATATCCATTTTGCATTTTGTTTTTTGCTAATCCAATGTGGAGGGTTTTTTATAAATTTGATTAGTCATTTTAGATAAAAATATCATTTGACTCTTCCATTAGGAATGCTCTTAGGCGGAGGATTTAGAGCGATCTCATCCAACTTTTTATTGTAGAAAATTTTTTATTTTAGGGAGTTAAAACGGTAAAATGTATGTTTTTAACCCTTTACCCGACTCACTGTTATCAGAAAAAAATTGGGGAGCATGAGTGGGAATATTGTTCACTCCCCAAATCATAAAAAAATAAAAAATAAATTTAATTTTTTTTATCTAGATTGATAATGGTGAGAAATATAAATTTTGAAAATATAACAGTTAGAAAAAGAAAAAAATTCAAATACATGAATGCTGGAGAGAGAAAGAATAAAGAAATTCTTAAAATACTATTTAAATATAATAGTGAAAGCGAATCCCTAATTTGGAGAGCCGGATTAACTAAAATAGGAAAATATGATTTTTTAGCTAAAATATGGCGTAAATTTAGTGAGCCAAATGAAAATGCTCTAAGAATAGTGCCGCCATGAACTAAGGGTGCCCAACTGGTTGTAGTTATTCTTTTATAACCACAATCGCAATCGGTTTAGGCAGTTATTTAATTTTAAATAACCACAACAGCACCCGTTAGGCTAGTTAGCGATTAACTGCAACTAGCAGTTATATGGTTATTGAAGACTGGTTATTACCCGGTAACCGCTTTTCACATAATTACATCATTTTCTTCTTTAATATAAGGATTCAAATCTGTTACTTCAAAAGAGAAACAATCATTTTAATGTGCATCTCAATAAGTTGTGTGATGACTTCTTCTCAACTTGCAGCAAAGCAAATCATACGTCACTTAATCAGGCGATTTAAATCATCATGATAACATTTGTGTTTACCTGCTTGGGAGAATTGGTGATCTATTTTCTGTGTATTTTGTGGGAGAATTTGTAACTATTATGAAGTGTATTTCTTTTTCTTTTCTTTTTTTTTAAACAAAAAAAAAGTATTTTCAAAACCGTTACCAAACAGGGCCTCGAAAATGTGATTATTCCAATGTTCTAGCGGTGAGCATGAAGTGATTATTAACCTCTCACTAAAAACTAGTCTTCCTTCTAGGGTTTTCACTCGATGCCCTGCATACTTTTGAGATGGTTTTTCACATGCAAAGTTAGGGTTTTCATCATTTTATCTACAGAAGGATGTTGTTAGTCGATTGGAGACCGAGTGTAAGCCTTGGGAAAATTAGATACACTTTGCTTAGCTTCATTTTTGATGTGTGCCAAGAGAGTTTTTGTTTAGAACTTCCGTTGTAGTCTCTCTTGAAGCTTGTGTTCATCGAATCACAATCATTGGTCATCAACTGTTGAAGTCTATCAGTGGGTGGGTAAAGAATTTGATAAACGAGATTAGCTAGTTAGGAGCTAGAGTTGCCGCAACAGAAGACAATCAGGGGTGTTTGTATATGCCTATAGATTGTCTAAGTATTTTACAAAGGGTTGCAAGTTTACTTTAATTTGCATGTACACTTAAATCTTATTTAGACTCCATTTACTTTGACGTAAAATAGTTTTTGTCGAAAAATATTTTCAGGAAAGTCATTTTCCTTGAAAATGTTTTCTGTCAAAAACATTTTACGGCTTTTACCGCGTGGATGGAAAAGCAAATGTTTTTTTATATATATTTTTTCATTAAATCATATTAAACTCTAAAGAGAAAAGTCCACATACCCTCCTCAAACTACCACCCATTTGACAATATCCCCCTCAAAACTTTTAATTGGGACAATGTCTCCCCTAAACTACCAATCAATTGTCATTTTACCCCCGAAAGCTAGCATAAAGACAAAAATGACCTTAAAATATTTGTAATAAGACAAAAATATCATTATAAATTTAAAAAAAAAAAATTAAAAAACTATATATACGTATATATATTTTTTAAAGGAGAATCAGCCCCATTCGGCAAAATGGTTTTGAATCAAGAAAATCTCACAAATTTTCATGTATTTGGCTTTGAAATTCGGTAAACAGCCTTGAGAAATTAACGAAATTCAAGATGTAATTATATCCTTCAATGAGAATAAGGGAAATTTCATCATAATCTGCCAAAATTTATAGCAGAGTCGAATTCATCCAAAAAAGAAAAAAAAAAAAGGTTCTAATACTTCTTCATCAATTCAACAGATTGAACGACTGAATTGCAAGAAAATTGAGTTCGATCACACTATATTAATGAATAGATTGCTTTAACTAGACAAACAATCGGCAATTTAGACAAATCTTTAAGCACTGTACCAGACCCGATTTTTGTTTTCTTTTTGCTTTCAAAATCGACAAATCAGATTGCAAAAATCGAAATTGAAAACCCTAGGAAAGAGAGAAGGGGGAGGCTCATGCACGTACGTTGTCCTTGACCTTGCGAATGATCTTGAGGGGGAGTTTGTCGAAGTACCTGTCGTCCTTGAGCTTCAATTTCTTTTCTTTCTTTCTTTTTTTCTTTTTTCTTTTTTTTTTTAAAAAAATATTAAGGGTATTTTTGTCATTAGGGGGTGCATTGACAATTGATTGGTAGTTTGAGAGAGACATTGTCACAATTGACAATTTGGGGGAGAACATTTTCAATTGGATGGTAGTTTGAAGGGGGGTACGTGGACTTTACCCAACTCTAAATTATGAAAATATCATGACCAAGTCTTAGAGGTATCCGAACTAAGCCTAGCAAGGACCCCACTGCGACTCACCCGAGACCCATTTAGACCCCATCTAGACCCTATCAAGACCTCGTCGGGATCAGTCCGAGACCCTAGCAAGACCCGCCCAAGACCCGATAGGGACATTTTGTAATTTAATATTTAACATGATTTTGCGTACACACCAACTACTGGAAAATGTTTTCCAAGAAAATGTTTTCTGTTGAAAATGTTTTCCGACGACTAGGACCCACCTGATTTTCCTTACATACAAAATACCAGAAAATATTTTCTAAGAAATCATTTTCAAGGAAATGTTTTCCGCTGAAAATATTTTCCGACGAGTCCCGGGTGGGTCTTGGTCGAATCCCAGTCAAGTCCTGATCAGGTCCCAACAGGGTCCCGAGCGGGTTCGGTTGGATCTCAGTCAAGTCCTAGGCGGATCCCGGTCAAGTCCCAGGCGGGATCTCTAGTAGGTCCTGGTCAAGTCCCGGGCAGGTCTAGTCAAGTCCCGGTCAAGTCCAAAAGGGGTCCCGGGCGGATTCCGATCAAGTCTCGAACAGGTCTCAAGCAAGTGTCGGTAGGGTCCCGATGAAGTCTCGGTGCTTTAAAATGTTATAGCAACTGAACATCTTCTACAAACAATGACACATTCTTGAAAATTGAAAAATTTATGACAACAAAAACTGCTGAAGTGTTTTGAAGTCAATACCTGAAATTGACGATCGACATGTCATAGATGAGGTTTGAATGGAGGATATCTCAAGTTGTATCTTTAATATTGTTATGTTAATATCATCCATAAAGGTATTCCTGTTTTGTGCTAGGGCTAGAATCAAAGGTATTCCTGGCCTTAAACCATCTCTAGCAAATTGGTAGTTTTTTCCTTGAATATAGTACCTATTTATTAAAAAATTATAGTTGATTTTATTGCAAATATCTTTTGGCTGCTATTTTTAATTGCTTAAAAATTGAAAGAAAGAAACCTTTTTAATTCGGATGAATATTAAAAACAAATTTTATTTTGTATTTATTTTTTTATTTGTCCACACAATAGGAGGAGGATTTGATGTAATCACATTTGCATCATGAGGCATGGTCTCCAAGTTACTCTATGTTAAACTACCATTTATTTCAAAAGCTTAAGCCGATAGAAATAGGTAAATGTAATCATTTAATCAATACTTTAGCACTTCTTCTCACGCGTAAGTTCAAATTCAACTCCCTTTCAATAGGTGAGGTTCAACACGTAGAATATTTAATTGAAATGCAGGGTGAATTGACGGAGTTAAGATTCGAACTTATAACCTTTTAGATTTGATATCCTGCTAAACTACAATTTATCTAAAAAATTTAAGCCGATAGGAAGAAGTAATTCTAATAATTTATAATCAATACTTTAACACTCCAACTAATTGAGCTATCTCTTGTGAACTTGTATTATTTTTAATAAAAGGTTTGGTTTGTAACAAATTTAATGTGCTTGAAATAAAATTTTCAATTGAACGTGTGTGGATTAAATTGACACTTACGTTGAAATACATGGTTAATTTTGGGCTGGGATCCTCTCCAGTCCATTTGGATGGGAGGGATTGAGTCCTTGTAAATGCAGGGGCATAATTGAGTCCTACATTTACAAGGACTGAATCCCCTCTCGTCCGTTTCCAAATGCTTGTCCCTAGTGAACTCAAAAACCACTTAAAAAAAAAAAAAAAAAGCAAACTCCAAAACCCTTGTGGGAGAGTAGTAATTTCTGTTTTTATTGCTCCTCACTCTCAGGTCATAAAAGTACCATTAATTTAACAAAATTTTATACTAAAAAAGATGTTACAAATTTAGGCATTTAGATCTTCAAACAAACACAGATAGTGAGATAGAGAAACCCACATGGCTGGATGACACAAAGGAAACTTGAGCAACCAATCCAGTCATTTATTATGCATGTGGAAGAGGTGGGATGCTCTGTTCATGCCTGAAGAAGTTACCTGGATCAACTTCTGTCTTCACTCTCGCCAATCTGCTGAAGTTATCCTTGAAATACTTGCTTCCCCAAACCCTTGCACGTACGAAGCTAACGTTCTTGTTCCTGTTCATCCCCAGATCAAGATCCCTGTAATTCACGTACGCTTCCCTCGGATTCCCCGAAACATAAGGACCCATGTAATTGTAAAGCCTCCTGATCCGCACCATGTGCGGCTTTGCATTCTCCTTGGCATCTTGCCACAAACTCAGCCACTGGATTTTGAACAATGTTCCGTTTCTGTGAGGAAATGGGATTTCAGATTCTGCAATCCTGCTCATCTTTCCCCCGTACGGATTCCATATCGTCAATGGGCTCTGTTCTTTCAGCAGCCTTTTCCAAAGCCCCTCCAGTGCCGTCTCTGGAATGGGGTCTTTGACAAAATCCGATTTTGCTTTAAAATAGTTCTTGAAGAGGGATTTCCCTTGGAGAAGAATTTCAGGAGATGTTCCATTAGGGAATCCGGCAATATAAAGAACGGATTTAATCCAGCTCGTTTCTGTACAATCTTTTCCCGTCAACCCCAATTCCGGGAAGCTTTTCTGCATAATTTGGAGGAGTTTTTTAGCACCACCAAGAAACAGAGCATTATAAGAAGTTGTTATTGTTCTTCCGCCTTTAGCGCCTGCGCTGGCAGGTTGAATGATGACCCTGATGAAGAGATTTTCATCGAGTTTATCTGCAATTTGTTGCCATTTATAGAGGATCTTTGTAGCTCCTTGTGTTAAATTCTTAGTGACAGTGAAAACTGTCACAATTGGAGGAACAGGAACAAGCTTTATCTTCCACCAAAGAATGATTCCAAAACTTGCTCCTCCCCCACCTCTAATAGCCCAAAAATGATCTTCTCCCATGGCTTTCCGGTCGAGAATCCTGCCGTTAACATCAACAATCCGAGCATCGACGACATTGTCAGCACCGAGGCCGTATTTTCTCATCATGGGGCCGTATGCGCCCCCCGTAATGTGCCCGCCGACGCCTAAGCTGGTGCAGAGACCCGCCGGGAAGCCATGTCTTTGGCTTTTCTCAGAAATTCTGTAGTAAACTTCACCAATAGTTGCACCAGCTTGAATCCAGGCACTATTATCATGTATATCAACCTTGATGGATCTAAGCTTTGAGAGGTCGAGAATGAAGAAAGGCGACTCGAATCCGGAGACATAAGACAAGCCCTCATAGTCGTGGCCGCCGCTGCGGACTCGGAGATGTACTCCGAGCTTCTTGGAACAAATTACCTGTTAGAATATAAATCAAATGATTAGATTCATTTATTTTTATAATTTTTTGAGATAAATGATGGTTTAACATTACCGCTGCTTGAACATGGCTTTCATGCACCGGCACGAAGATGAAGTCCGGCTTCGGCACCGAAGGGAGCAAGTACCTGAGGTTTTGTGCAGTGGATGAAAGGACAGCAGTAAAAGAAGAAGTATTTTTTCGGGTGAAAAAAGCTGTGGCTTGTGGAATGGGAATCTTGGAATTAAGAGAAAGGCATTGGAAGAATTGTTCTTGAGTTAAAGCTGAAGCTGCCATGGAAGCTGCAGACAGCAGGAGGAAAAATAGTGGGAAAAGGGAAGAGCTTAGAGACACCATTGTTTTGCTCCTTATTTTGTGCTCAAGAATAATAGCGACTGAGCACTCTTATTTATGGGCTTTGGTCTTCGGTGTAATCATGAGACCAGAGTAAAATAATGTGTTTTTTTTTTTCTTGGTATTCTGGTAGGAAAGCAATTAGAGAAATGCTACTCAGTATTCTGGTACGTTCATCTTTAGTATTCACTTTGTTATTTTGTTTTTAATTTTTTTTTTTATACAAAAAAATTAAGTGAACGCAAATGTGTCACATAGGATGAGAATGTTGAGAGATGAACAATTCAGTTCAATTCGAGTTATATATATGATCATATTTTGTGTAGTGATTTTAACAAAAACGGTAGAAAGAAATTCTATTTATAAAGATATTTGTTACCAGAGAAGATATTATGAAGTATATATATATATATACGAATTGTAGTTGAGATAAACATTTCTTAACTTATTTTTTCTTAATTAGATACTTTTTGAGATCATGACTCGGTCATGCCAGGCTTTATATTGACTCAAGTAAACTTATGGGAGTTAATATATGCCAATAAAATTACCGAAATAAAGTATCACATCCTCAAAACCCTAACAAAATAACTTGTTTATATAGTCTCGGCCGATGACTTTTAGTAGTGGTCCAGCGAAGGTCCGACGGTGGTTTAACACTGTGGTTTGGAGGTGGTTTGACGTGTTATGAGTGTATATGTGAGTTTTGAGTCTTACATTGAGAAAATATAAAGAAAAATAGTAGTTAATATATCTAAGTAGATTCAAGCCCATTATTAGCTTAGACTTTTGAGTTAGAGTAGTGTTCAAATATGTATATTAATGTACTATTGATAACAACTCACAAACTGTTTATCTTCCCAACAAGTGGTATTAGAGCTATGGTTAGCTTCTAGGGACGGGTGTCTGGACGCGCTTGGTTTGGAGTTGTGTCTATTTTCGCAACTCTTGACGCATGACACTTTGGGTCAATGTGAAGAAACTCACAAGTTAGTGGAAATTGTTGTGAATGCATTTGTATCCCTCCAAGAATGATGTGGCTCCTAAAATCACTATTGGGCTTATAATTGATCATTATTAGATTTTGATCAAATTGTGATTTTAAAAACTACATCATTTTTGGATGGACACAAGAGTAATACAAGAGAGACTTCTAGAATTACTCGTGAGTGTTGAGTCCCACATTAAGAAAATATAAAGAAAAATAGTAGTCAATATACTTAAGTGGATCCAAGCCCATTAGCTTAGGTTTTTGGACTAAAATTGTATTCAACTATGCATATTAATGTAGCAGAAACAAACCGAGCTATAATTCATACAGTTTTCAATAAACAACTAAAAAACTTTTTGGCTACTTAGACCATACGACAAGCAAGCAAAATCTTTATTCACTGTGTACTCGATCTTGTTAAGTAATAAAACATATTAAACAAAGCGAATATATATATATATATATTGAAAAAAAGATCAGAATTGCTTCACTAATGTTGCAACTGCTCCATGTGATTGTGATAACAAAGAAATTAATTAAATTAAACGAAAGCTGGAAAGATGAACAAGAAAAAATTAAAAATTAAAAAAGAGAAGCAACTGAACTACCCCTGTCCTTACATGGTTATGCTATTCCTATTTATCTTCATTGAAATTCCTACCTTTTTTCCAAGCAGCCAAACAAGAAACTACAAAAGTGCATCATTAATAATTTTTATATTTGACCATTTTTTGCAGTCGCTCGAAAGTTGTAAAAGTAACCTTCTATTAGTTGAAGAAGAAATGACTAAAAAGATGTTTGGGAAAATACAGCAAACTACTTAATTAATTAAGCTATTTATAGTATTTTTTATTTAATCAAGTTTGGGCTTCCTAAATCCGAAAAAAAAAAAATAAAAAATAAAAAATTCAGATTTCATTAGAGCACTCATACCCGTCTCAACGAATATTTAGCTAATTTTTATTTTAACTACCCATTTTTTCAAAGCACTTAGAGCTTTCATATCTGGCTCAACAAATTTTTAGCTAAATGATTGCATTTTTTCTATTTTAACTATCATCTTTTCCAAACAACGTTGTTTGGATTGCTGAGTCAAGGACCGTCTGTGTAACATCCCCAGCCCGTTAAGGCTGAGTTTGCCACTTTTCTTCTTTTACAACAAAAGTTATTGCAAAGATCTATAAGGTCTATCAGAGTACTTGATTTTAAAGGATACGAAAAATGTATAAAACATTATTCAAGAGATTTTATTACAAGCGAAATTAGAAAACATTAAACTTTAGTTGCGGAATATCATATCATTACAATAACTTATATGAAAAGACTTTGAAAATTAATAATTATTCCCACCCCATTCCGACCTCCTATTCTAGCATCCTTTCTACCTGAAAACAAGAAATAAAACTGAATGAGCCCAAAGGGGGCCCAGCAAGTAAAATCCACAACCATAAATAGTTTTACTCCTTGTTCTCAGTTTTGAAAATCGTTTTCGCAAATAAATATAATTCTAGCCATAATATTATCTGTATGTACGGTTGCATCTCCCGTAACATATACATACTATTACATCTAGTAATAGATCATCGTTGTAAATCATCATAGCATATCATCGTTGAAAATATAGTATCATTTTCTCATAATAGGGCCCATGTACACTATTACCCCTGTGCACGAGGGTTGCGGGTCCTTGTGACCATGGCACTGAACTGTGGCCACAGCCATGCCCGACCGTCAATTAACTCTTTCTTGGTGCACTCAGCGGTCTAGTTGATGGAATACCACCTTCTGGCATAGCCTCCTTCAGTGGTTTCGCCTCCATCCGAGTATCGGTACCGAACTCTCATCTTATCTTATCTTGGGGCCAAAAATACTCTCCTCCATACATGTGCCCTTATTTCATAAACATTTATCTCATCTCTTGTACTTTTCTTTGTACTTCTTTTGATGCATCTTAGGGCAACATGTAGGAGGGTTTATCATCTTTTTTTCTTTCTTATAATCATCATCATTTCTCAACTTTCTTTTCTCAAATTGAAAACCTTTTCAAATATAAACTTGTTGTACTTAGAAAGCGTTTAAATAAATAGAAACTTTCTAGATAATTCTTTTAGAAATCCTTCATGCATGCAACATAACTTCATAATACATAAATAAAATAATCATTTACAATTTACTAAAGAATGAATAAATAGCATGACATGAAGTAATTTTAGAAGGGGTAGTGAATTTACTTACTTCTAGACTGAAGCTAAAAGTGGTATGAAGGAATCTAGTTGCTCCAATATGACTAACACCACTAGTATATCTTTTGAAACTAATTTCTAAAGTCCGCTATCTCTTGTGTTCTTTCTTTCTTGTAGTGCTTGGTCTCGCCCTTTCTCTCTCTGTTCTGAGTAAACACTCTTAGAAAGAAGAAAGACCGAGTAAAAAGCGGAAGAAGGAAGAATATATGAAAGAGATGGGAGAGGAGATGAGTGGTGAAAATTGTGAAGGAGAAGAGCTCTATTTATAGGAGAAAATCAAACACTATTCTACCTTCAATTTACAATTATACCCTCATTTTACTATTTCACCAACCCTATACTATTCTACCTACCCTATACTATTCTACCAACCCTATACTATTCTACCTACCCTATACTATTCTACCTTCTTATTCTACCATCCTTATACCTACCATTTACTATCCTATTATTTTACCAATTACCATTCTCTAATTACCACTCTCATAAATTTCCCAAGAATTAAAATCCTTAGCTACAATGGATATTAAAATAACATCATTATCAAAATAATCTATTTAAATAGCTTTGAAAATTATGGGACACTACAATCTTCCCTCCTTATTAGAATTTCGTCCTCGAAATTAAAACCTATAATATTATCGTCCAATCTTCAAGTTGAGGGATTCAGATGATATTCCTTTCAATCCTTCATCAAAGCTTACTCTCTTTTATCATATTGAAATTCCATCTCCTTCTTGTATGAGTAAATCTTATTCACAGTCTAAAGTCTCAATTTCTGCAATCATTCATCAATTCACACTAAAATCTTACCTCAAAATCTTTTCCATTGTTTCTTTCCAACCTCAATTGTAGCACCCCAGATTTTTAAAGTCTTATTTTAGAGATATTAAATTTATGCTATGATTATATTAATATTCATATTAGGTAATGATATTAATTCTTGGAAAATTTATGAGAGTGGTAATTAGAGAATGGTAATTGGTGAAATAATAGGATAGTAAATGGTAGGTATAAGGATGGTAGAATTTTGAATAAGAAGGTAAATAGTATAGGGTAGGTAGAATAGTATAGGGTGGGTAGAATAGTATAGGGTAGGTAGAATAGTATAGGGTGGGTAGAATAGTATTTGGTGGGTGAAATAGTAAAATGAGGGTATAATTGTAAATTGAAGGTAGAATAGTATTTGATTTTCTCCTATAAATAGAGCTCTTCTCCTTCACAATTTTCACCACTCATCTCCTCTCCCATCTCTTGCATATATTCTTCCTTCTTCCGCTTTTTACTCGGTCTTTCTTCTTTTTAAGAGTGTTTACTCAGAACAGAGAGAGAAAGGGCGAGACCAAGCGCTACAAGAAAGAAAGAACACAAGAGAAACCGAGAGTGAGATGGAAAATTTAAGACAGAGAGCTGAAGAGGAAGAAAGAGAGTTTAGGAGAGAGAGAGAGAGAGAGAGAGAGAGAGAGAAAGTCAGTGAAGGGATTGTTATGGGTATGGACCAACTGCAGCAGAACGGGTTTCAAGTAATTACCTTTGATGATCCATTCATGTAATCCACTGTAAGTATTCTTACTTATTGAGTATGATATTGATATCCAATAATACGGATTTTTGTGGTTTTATAACTTGTCTAGCATTTTGCTATATATGATTCAACAATGATTTATATTGTCGGAAATCAATTGACTCACTACTTCACAGTTTTTTTTGTAGTGCTTGCAGGAATGGAAAATCAAGGTAATTATGCAGTTGTGATTAGAGATTCATATTGAGATGTACAGAGATTCCAAGTTGGTTAAGTTTTGTCTAGAGTTTAGACTGTCGGATAGATTTGTATAAATGCCTTGTACGACATAGCTTTGGGTATTTTTTGTATAAAGAAAAGTATTTTAACAGTATTTTTTTGTATTGATAATTACAGTTTTTCCGCTATATGAGATTATTTCAGCGTAACATTCGTGTTTATCTACAAGATAAAAGAAGAGAAATATCGGGATGTTACAAAATGGTATCAGAGCCACCTAGTAACGCCAGGTCATGTGGTATTGAAGCACTGCATGACGTGGACCTGACGAGGACGTCAGGAGTTTAAGAGGGGGAGTTTGTAACACCCCGGTCCCATATTGGGAAGATGAGAAGAAGCCCACATTGAGTGGGTAGTTTATAGAGATAGTCATGGGTGCTAAGTCCCACATTGCCTAGTTACTAAGTGAAACTGGGCTTTATAATGAATTCTAGGAAAGCTCCAAATTGACTAATCCTTTTGGGGTAATAGCGCAGATGTGACTAGCGCTTTTCCCTGGGATGTTACAAATGGTATCAAAGCATTACCCAGCCTGAGATGGTGGGAGTGTGCACAAGCCTATGAGGGTCGCTAGTGGACACACGTTGGTGATGCCAAAAGTGGGTTATATTATAATGGTGTCAGTTAAGACACAATGAAATGTATAAGGGCCAAAAGTTAAGGGCAGAGAATGAAGAAATTCCCTGAGGATTGCCAACGGTGACACTGGTGCCCAAGAAGAGTGCTTGTGGAGTCTCACATCGCCTGGGTATGGAATATGTTATGATATTTATTTATGAACAGATTGAATTTAAAATTTTTTTATAGTAACTTGAGTAAGTTATGGTTCAAGTATGATTTGTTTTTAATTTGGGTTGCTCAATTTGAAGATAGGTGGTAATTTATGGGCTTTAATTTCGAGGACGAAATTCTAATAAGGAGGGAAGATTGTAGCACCCCAGATTTTTAAAGTCTTATTTTAGAGATACTAAATTTATGCTATGATTATATTAATATTCAGATTAGGCAATGATATTAATTCTTGGAAAATTTATGAGAGTGGTAATTAGAGAATGGTAATTGGTGAAATAATAGGATAGTAAATGGTAGGTAGAATAGTATAGGGTAGGTAGAATAGTATTTGGTGGGTGAAATAGTAAATGAGGGTATAATTGTAAATTGAAGGTAGAATAGTATTTGATTTTCTCCTATAAATAGAGCTCTTCTCCTTCACAATTTCACTCATCTCCTCTCCCATCTCTTGCATATATTCTTTCTTCTTCCGCTTTTTACTCGGTCTTTCTTCTTTCTAAGAGTGTTTACTCAGAACAGAGAGAGAAAGGGCGAGACCAAGCGCTACAAGAAAGAAAGAACACAAGAGAAACCGAGAGGGAGATGGGAAATTTAAGACAGAGAGCTGAAGAGGAAGAAAGAGAGTTTAGGCGAGAGAGAGAGA
>NC_081541.1:26741342-26752123 GCF_901000735.1 Corylus avellana | reverse complement strand
ATCTGACTCGGATGTAGTTAAATTGCATCAACTGACAATTTAAAATAGATAGTTAAATTGCTGAGTCTTAACTATCAACTTTCACTTTTTCTTTCAAAATATTATTTATTTATGTACTTTTCCTATTCTCAAAAAAAAAAAAAGAGAACAAAATTGGATTTATTATTATTATTATTAGGTATATATGGATTGTTGAGCTACTGTGCTTAGCAAACTCTTAGCCACTTTGATTAGCTGGATGTGAGATTTTTTTTGCTACATGGCTATTTTATCGAGCTTGATGTGAGTACTCTAACTAGTTCAACATTTTAACTATACACTTTCACTTTTCCATTTAAAATCATTTTTGTTTATATATTATCTTTATTCCCAAGAAAGAGAGAGAACAAGATTGTTTATTATTATTATTATTATTATTATTAATATAACTAAGGATTTGTTGAATACTTTAAGCACAGTAACAGTTCAATAAATCTTTAGCAATTTTACTGAATCAAATGTAAAGCATTTTTTTGGGAAAATAATTAGAGAAGGAGAAGAGTGTAGGAAGCTTATTTTAGCCTGAGTTTCGGGCTTACACTGTTTAGCTTTGTCTGATCCTTTCCTTATTTAATTAATTACGTAGCATTTTATTAACTACTACCTCAGACCATAGAAAATAACCACGGCCAACCAAGCTACAAGTGCTTACAACCGTTCATCCATTAATCGTTGTAGCATGAAAAAGTAATGTTTATTGGAAGCTAAACCATAATAAAAAAGAATAAATAAGAGGCATATAATATTCCCCTAAACAAAAACAACCCTAATCAATATTCCAACAAAACCCCCAATTTTTTCTCTACACAAAACCCTAAAACATTAAATGATCTAGTATTTTGAAATCTAAAAATACCTCTTAAGAAATGGCGAAGAGAAGAGATAGCGAACTTTTGGACTTCGTTGCTGTCGCTGGGCTAGTAGCACGAGATCCTGGAACTTTCTTCTTCACCTTGTCGTGCTTCTGTGTGGGTGTGTGGGTTTGTTGGAGTGAAAATGTCGAGCAACGTGTGGGTGGGATTGAAAAGGGGAGGGTCATCATGTAATAATATTGAGTGAAAAAGTCACGTGAGGAGCACGTGCGCCGAGTTCCGTCCATTTAGACGGAAAAATCAAACGGAGGGTTTAAATTGCCAAATTTTGAAACTTCAGGAGGGTAGATTACCAATTTTTGAACTTCGGGGTTAAAATTGCAAAACCCCTGAAACTTCAGGGGGATAAACTGCAATTTCCCCTTATTATTATTATTATTATTATTATTAATATTAATATAACTAAGGATTTGTTGAATACTTTAAGCACAGTAACAGTTCAATAAATCTTTAGCAATTTTATTGAATCAAATGTAAAGTATTTTTTTACGGCAAAATTAATCAAAATAATTGTTAAATCAGCACTTGTCCCAAAAGCTTAAGCTAATAGGAAGAGGTAAACTTAATCATTTAATCAACACTTTAACACTCCCCCACACGTGTGGACTCAAACTCCATTTTAATAGGTGAGACTCAGCACGTGAAATATTTAATTAAAATTGGAGGTAAATGATGAAGTCAAGGTTCGATCCGAAGACTTTTAGCTCTGATACCATGTTAAATTACAAGCTTTTAAAATAACTGGTAATTTGTTAATAATTTTTTAACAATTTTATTGAGCACAAATGTGAAGTCAAATTTGCACCTACCACAGCGCATAATCTTGACTGAAATGGTCCAATGAGTCAATATTTACCACTTTCCCGTCCGCTGATTGGTCAATCTTCATTTCTTTCTTAGATTCAACGAGTTTGGGCATATATGAATATTGCATGGATTAAATTATTGCCCATAGTTTGGACTAAATTTTACAAGCCATGTAGCTGATTGTATGACTGGTGTAAAGGTGAGAGTATTTCCTAGTGATTCCCACCATAAAAAAATACTAATGGTTTTCCTTGTAAGCACACTACCAAATTGGCTTCCAAGTAATCATTGCAAAGATGTGGAGGTGAGTGAATAATTATTTTTTTATTTTAGAGGTAGGACAAGGACCGTCTCCATTTCAATTGAAATTGAGGTTTTCGATGACATAAATATTCTTTGTAATCTCAGTTTCACACACTGTATAGATTTTTAGCTTTCGTTGTCATTCCAAAACAACATACAACCATTACAATAGGTCATGACCTTCTCATGTTCAAGCCCTATCTCTCTTATTTACTTGTTTGCGTCATAGGCGTGTTTAGGCGGCCGCACTTCTTGTGGAAGCAAATCATTGACAAATCCAAGCAACTAAATAAATTAGGTGTTACTTTGTCCTCTCCACCCACACTTCAAATGATATAGACTTACAATAGCACTAAACTTACAATGTTTCGTGCGCACTTCATATAGTGATTTATCGTATCTTTTAACAAAGTTAAAATCACACTTTACCCCCTTAAAGTTTCACCTGATTTGTAATTTGACCTTTAATGTTTAAAAATTTGCAATGTACCCCAATAAAATATCAAAAATTTGCAATGTGACCCATCCGTTAATAATTTCCATTTTCTTTTACGGAAATGATGGAAAATACTTAATTGCCCATGTAATTTTAAAAAATAAATAAAAACCAAAAAAAAAAATTTGGGGGTGGCTTTTTTTTTCTTCCTGATTTTGGTTTATTGAATTGGGAGCATTTTTGGAATTTCTTAAAACATACAGGGGCAATTTTGGAAATTTTAGACCAAAAAATGCATGTGTCTCGCGTGTCAGCAATTTTCCGTCAAATTGGACGAAAATAGTTAACGGAGTGGTTACATTGTAAATTTTTAATACTTTGTTGGGGTACATTGCAAATTTTTAAACATCGGAGGTTAAATTGTAAATTATATATAAAACTTTAAGGGGATAAAGTGTAATTTTCCCTAACAAATCATAAAAAAGTTTAGACCCCTCACTAGGACCTTATTGATCTTCATGTACAACTTCAACTTTCACACCCATTTGAGACCTACTTCCATCTACTTGGATATCATGCATGGGGAAATACTTCATTCAACATGTGGCATGCATCACACCGGAGCCTTCATGTGTTGGGTCTATATTAATGGGGGCATTAGTAGCCCGACTATATAAGCAATCACAATATGTTCCATGAGCATACCAATGTGTATCCCTCACAAATCACACTGGTCATCAGATGGGTGTACACCTCATTGTACATTTGTTGTAACATATTGTTAGGGTTTATGTCGTAAAAACCAATTCCTATTGTATGACATTTTGGTTTATTAAATAAAGTTGTTTAGTTTTCTAAATTTTGTTAAGAACACTAGGCATATAATTGTACATGTGCATATTATTTTTTATATGTAAATGTAGTTTTTGAGTTATATTTAATATGATTTTGAGTTGTGTTGATGATATTATTACACATAAGATCTAAATCATAAATCTTGTGACATATAAACTATTGTTCGTAGTTAGTAATGAAATTAGACATTTCATTTGATACGACTATAACATATCAATCATGATGATTTATCTGTATCGTGAAAGTAGAACCTTTTGATTGATATATTAGTGTGGTTGAACAGACCACGTGAGTTGTTATTTTATATATAACTATTGTTAATACGAATAACTTGAACCCACCATAGCTTAAACATTGACTCTCAACTCTGAAAGGAATGTGGGCTCAAATGAGAAATGAATGTCACTTTGATACATTTAGGAGTGAGATTTTTCATGGTCAAAATCTGTGTTAGGTGATCACATGTAGCAGACATAAATTAGCAACAAACTGGTTTATAACTAGTTCATACAAACCAATCTAATAAAGTGACATGTGTCATATACCTATTAAAAAAAAAAGTGAGAATCACATATTATATATATATATATATATATATATATATATATATATATATGTGCTTTTTACATGCTAAAGGACATACGCCATTTTATTAGATTGCTTTGTATGAATTAGCTATAAACTGGTTTGTAGCTAGTTTTTGTCCGCACGTAGCTTTGTGCGAATACTACTCCTCAAGAAGGAACCCATAATAGTTTTGAAGTGCAGGAAAGATTGATATTAGAAATAACCAAGTTCTATTTGTTTCGGAGCAAAATCAATGAAGAAACTGGGAGTTTGAGACCAACTCAGGACATCTCTTACCAGGTTTGCACCTTCCAGAGGAAGTCATAATCCATTCTAACAAACCCCCAACAAAAGATGCAAGTTAAAAAGCTATAAACTCATGAGGGACTGTATATATATACACACACACACACACACACACACACATATATATATATATATCTTAAAAAAAATATATACCATGGCAAGATCTTATCCATTTAATTTGAAAATAACAGTAGATATTTCAAAAACTCTACAGAGTACCCTAGAAATTGAAGATGACCCCTATAATCCCCAAAACGCAATGGTGAATCAATACAATAGTGTCATGTGTTCCTTGGCCAAAAATTTCCTACAAAATCTCTAAAAGTGTCGTGTGTTCCTTGGCCATTGGGCTCCACATACCAAAAGATTAGAAAATATCCAATAAACCACAATCACATTGTAATCAACCTAGAAATTTTGGTAGGATCAGAAATCAAAGTTCAAGCTTTCATCAAGGAAATTACCAATTCAACTTCAGAAGTTAAATAAAGAGGCACAAAAAAAGGAAAAATTAGTAGACTATTTATGGTGACGAACTTGGAAGGCCTTATAATTTCTGTCCTTACTGATGAGAATGAAGGAGAGAACAACTTCTTTACAGATCCATTCACATCATGCTCTCAAGTAACCATTTAAGATATTATCAATATCTCCCCTGCAAAAACCAACAACCACACGTCATTAACATTGGCAGAGCACACAGAAAATGTACAGGAGAAATTAGTAAACACGTGATATTGGAGACAACATGAAACAGTTCACTTAAACTAGAACTGCCCCAAAAGTAGCTTTGCTTAAGTTGAAATATTTTTTGGTTCAAGGTCAGCTCCAGATATAATTCACCATTCCCCAACATAGCAGTGGTGATTGAAGATCAACATCAACATTCGATTCTGGGAATTTACTAAGATACTCCAGGGATTTCCCAAATGAAATAGTATGTAATCTTTCAAATGCATATAAGATGCAATTCTTTTCCATTCCAGATTTATGATGAAGATGCTGGACAAGTTACTCTTAAATGTTGATATGGTAAACTTAAGGAAAAATTGCTAAATTGATCCATGCAGTTTGACCTTGTGACAAGTAAATCCCAGGTGTTTCAAAATGAACAAATAACTCCATGTGACATGCCTACGTAACAAAGAAATACTTCCATACAAATTCCGGCCTCTTTTTTTTTTTGGCAGGGTCATTAAGAAAACTACAAATTTACCTTTTAAGTGAAAATTTATAAAAATAAAAGAGGAAAAAAAAGGTTTGGAGATACCCCAAAACTGCTGGGGTGGCTGACTAACCCTTGGCTATGGTGCTCCTCCATGTGCAGCCCACGTGTGTACTCTATGGCACCAATTGGGGCTCCAACCGCATCCCATTCCCCAATGCCCACAATCCCAACTCTACCCCTCTCTTCACTGAGGCCTCCCAGCGAATGTTGGAGGATAATTCCAACAATTTCGCGGTCAACAAGGCCATGACCTTGGCCCAACCCCTAGAGCAAGCCTAATTCTCCTTCAAAATCCACATTGTGAAGGACAACGACATGGAGCAACTGTGCCTGAAGGTGGAGTGCCTTGGTTTGGGGAGCTAAGGGTTCAGCGCCTCCAAGAAGGCAGTCAAGGGGGAAGAGCTGGGCAGCGCCAGCAACTACTGCATGCACCACTGTGTGCACCCCATCATGGTCGTGCGCTGTCCAAACGATAAAGACGGGTTGTGCTCACGTTGTGAAGATCGTCGACAAGGTGGAGCTGCACCCCACACCCCAATAGTCGAATCTGGCACTTGGGGTGGGTCGGCCACCCACTCTGGCCAATTATGGGGGTGGCCAAACCACCCACATATCCATAGGGTGGTCAGTCACCCCATCCATTAATCTTGATTTGCTTTAAATGTAATCAAATGGCCGGAATTTCTACACAGGGACTTATTTGTTAAGTAGGCATACCACATAGAGTTACTTGTTCATTTTGATACCCAAAGATTTATTGTATAGAGTCAAACCACAAGACCAATTTAGTAGTTTTCCTGATTCTTAAGCTCAAAAGGATTTATTTTGTAAGAATTGAAAAAACAAAACTCTGCAGGTCAAACTTCCAAATTAGTTACTAAAATAGGAATGTCTTACTTGGTCACTTCTCGTTGGTCCTCTTGGTACATTGGTCCTTTGCTCTCCTTGCCAGTTCCTCTGCTCCTCTTGTGAGAACCTTTGACCTTCTCCATGCCCTGGGTAACTGTGCTCAGAGCCAGAACTTGCTCCCTGCCCAGAAGCTCCATATGTTTCCTGGCCTTGATATCCAGCTGCTCCTCGCCCAGAAGTGCCATCTTGTGAAGGAACATAATTCCTATTGGCTCCCACAAAATTCCCCTGTGCAGGAGGTTCATAATGACTCTTGGGGAAGTCCCTTTGTTGTTGGGGAGAATAATCTCCCTGCCCCCCTTGGTTGTAATTGCCCTGATATGGAGGTGTTGGATCTCCCCTCCCTGACTGGTAAGTACCCATTCCTCCCTGGGCATAATTCCTACTCATGGGCATAGGATCTCTTCTTTCACCTGGTCCTGGTGGAGCATAATTCTGCTGAGATGGATAATTTTGGGGAGCACCATGGTTCCTGTTCATGGGCATATGATCTCTTCTTTCTCCTGGTCCTGGTGCAGCATAATTCTGTTGTGATTGATAATTTTGTGGAGCACCATGGTTCCTTCCATCTCCTGACATCTGGTAGCCATTTGAGGGTCTATGCTGCTGATTTGTAGTTTGACCTTCCCGGCCATATCCACGATCACGGTTTCTTCCCTGCTTCCAATACTGAACAGGGGGTGGCCTTGGTATAATTGTTCCGTTAATGTATTTATCACCTGGTAAGTACAGTGCATTAATCTAAGTAAAAAATTTAATGCCCAATATGAAGTTAAGAGCTCATTATTTTTAAAAACAAAGTCAAAATATACACCGCTTACAAATTGCAAGTATTCTCTAAATAAAGAAAGCATTGATGTCAAAAAAATCCTACCTCCATACTCCTTGTTTACTGGATCTATGTAAGAATCCGGTAACACAAAAGTAACTCCATCTATTGCTGTTTAAAACAAAATGGAAAGTCAGCGCCTGTGCCAAATGTCATTTTTAATTGAGATATCAACACAAATAGTTACCATTAAATTTGTTTGATTCTTCTTCCGTCATCACAACCTGAAAGCCCTCATACGTTGTTGTACTACAAGCATAAATTCTCTTTCTCGCCTCCTCCACGCTGAATCATAATATAAGAATAAGAATAACAACAAAAACAAATAATGCAATAAGCATGTTCAGTCCAAACAGCATAGGTACCTTGATGTAGAAATCAGAAAAAATGTCCAGCAAGAAACAGAAGCTTTGACATAAATCCATTCACCAAAACATGAATAACAAGTACATTATTGCTTATTATACCATGTTTTATGAGAACAATCTACAAATATGTACTTTACAAGGGATGTAGAAAGGAGCAGAAACTGTCCTATTCAAAAATTATTTAGTTCCGATATTTTTGGTTAAAAAAAGTGGTACTCCCAATTAGTCAGAACTTACTCCAATCATATGTAGGGGTCATTGTAATCTCATACATCCTGCTATTCTCTATGTACTACTCATGATAGATAGTCAGTGGTACACCTCAAATTATGGAAATGATAGTGATCATCTTGTGGCCAATCATCTCTAGCCACAAAATAGGGAGGTTTAAAGGGTGAGGAACAGTAGCGCAAAATTTCGAATTGCCCACAGGCCAAGTGATTAGCGCATCTCAGTGCTATTTCAGATGATGCATAATTGTTTGGATGCCTCACATAATGAAATGTGGATCAGCCACAACTCACGAAACACCATACATTGAGGTGTTCCGAGTCCCTTGGAGAAGCACCACGCATATATGAAGATTTATGTCACAAACAACAAAAATGATCATTTTCAAACTCAGGAAGACTAAGACAACCTTCTGAGTAGTGCCCAATTCAGCTATTTGGTTAATTGAGGTAATTCTCTAGGACAACATAACAAAGAAAACAGAATGTAACATGAGAACAAAGATTATCTTCTCTACAGTGACCATTCTCATAAACCACATGAAAATGAAACGTTGAAGAAAGAATATCCCAAACGAAGAAAGGAACCACAGATTCATATTTTTAAGTTTCACACTGTTTGGGATTCAAGAAAACAAATTTCCATTCATCTGACCAAACGCCAATGTTAGGCTTCATTGGAGAAAGTCTTCGATTTAGATGACACAGAAAATTGAGAACAAGTTAAATAACATAGAACTACAATATTTCATCTCTCTTCTTCTGTCTTCATAAATTACAGTAACCAAACAGTGGATTTTTAAAAATCTTCTGAGCATAAAACTTAGCTACGGCTCACAATTTATACAAAAAATAAAAAATAAACAAATGAAGATACAGAAATACAAAACCCAAAATGCTCACTCTCTTTTTCAGATGAGGAAATATTCCAACTTTATTTTGACACACGAAACACAAAAGAAGAAAGAATGAAATAAAATTATTCCAACCTCTTCTGGAACTCTTCACCTCTCTTTTTTCCTAGCCTTTTTTTTCCAAACAGAGCCATAAACAGTCAGGAGCTTAACACACCATTCCATTTTTTTTTTTCTTTCAAATTGATACAAACTGAACATGGGATAAGAAAATCACTCAGCACCTTATACTCAAAAACCATTCGTTCACAAAACACAATAAACCCAAACACCATTAACATCCCATTCATCATATTCTTTACCGTTTCCAAATTTACTCAGACACCAAATAGAGGGTAAGAATGAATGAGTGAGTGAGTGAGGCAGAAAGAGAGAGACCTGATGTTAAGGCCCCTAGAACAGGTCTGCTCGTAGATCTCGATCATTCGCTTGGGGGTGGGCTTGTCGTTTTTAGGGAAAGACATAACGATGAGCCAGTGATTGTAATCGCAACCTTCGAACAGTATGGTGTCCGGGCCGATCTCTTCGGTGTCCTTGCTGTTGTAGGTTGAGCGGGACGAGAAAAGCGCGACGCTCGTCAATCTGAACAGCCGGGATTGGACAGGGAGAGCCCAGGGGTGCGACGGCGTGTAACTGGAGGTGGGGCCCTGGAGAAGCGGAGATTGTAGAGCGGGAGTGGAGATTGCAGGGATTGCAGGAACTGCAGACAGAGAGCGGTGGAGTGTGGAGAGCGAGGTTAGGGTTCGGCGAAGACGGAGAGAGTACAGCGCCATTGCTGGTGGTGCTGGTAACACCTTGGGGCTTCACAGAGAGAAACCGCACAAATGGGGTTTAGGGTTCTGAGGGTTTTGGGGAGGTTTCTAGAGAAAGAGAAATGAGGGGGGATGATGTGTGCATGAAACGGGGACAGGGCTTCTCGACATATTTTATTTTTAGGATTTAAATTGGATGTATTTAATATTGGTGAATATATATATATATATGTGTGTGTGTGTGTGTGTGAAATGAATCTATGTAGTTATATCGATTTGCAATAAACTCTTGTGATACAAAAATGTTCTAAGAGCTCCTTGTAGTATACAAAAACAGCAAATGAGTCATTGCACTCAACTTTCATATAATTTTTGTTTGATAGAAACTGTTAAATAACAAACACGTCTTATGAGTGACATGTGTCATAATCTAATTAGAACCAACATGGTTGCAAAGAGTAATGTTGCATACCATCCTTGTATCTTCTTTTTATCCCCCATAAAGTTGATATTACTTTTAAAATTACCATTGGATTAAAATCTAGTAATGATTAATCTAAAATTCAATGACAATTTTAAAAGGTATGTAAACTTTAGGATAATAAAAAGAAGTAAAAAAACGGTATGTAGCATTACTCAATTGGCATAAACAATGACTAATTTTACATTTTTTTTTTTTTTTTTATAGATTAAAAAAGTATGTGAGAAGCACATGCGATTGCTATAGAACACTAAACAATTTATTAGAGTGTAAAAAATTTCATATATGCTTCTAAAGGCATGACACATTGGGATAGCGGTACCTTAGTTCGACAATAAATTAATTGAAGAAACTTATCTCTCTTTGTTTTCTCTTAATAGTTGATCTTTTTTGGGTTAATATTTTACTATTTGGTTGTTTTTAAGAGAAAAACCTCGAGATAGATATATATATTGTTTCATAAAAATGACACATGCATTTCTTCCAATCAAGTTTGGAGAAAAATTATCTCCCTTTCCTTAATCTTTATTTTGCCAAAAACTCCCCCAAAACCACCGAGAACACTCAAAACTCCCCAAATAATTGCAATTCTTGAAGACCCAAGGGATACGCCCACCCAAGTCCAAGGCAAGCCAAAAAATTATACTAAAATCTTTCCTTTGATTTTCATTTTCGATTAGGGTTAGAAAATTTAGTGTTTTTGAAAGCCTTGAACTTTCCATCAAATCCACACTGCAAGTAAATTTGGATCTTGAGCCATGTGTTGTAGTTATAGTGAGATTGAAACCCACCCATCATCCATTACACTCACAAATTTTCATAAACACCTAGTGTTTGATAAAATACCCTTTATCATTTGTGTTATCTACCCCATCCATTTGCTTG
>NC_081541.1:26736974-26741322 GCF_901000735.1 Corylus avellana | reverse complement strand
AAAAAAAATTAAAAAAATTTCGATTTTAGTTTTTGTTTTTGAATTTTAGTTTTATAAATTTTTTCAAATAAAAATTTCCATTTTAAAAAGATTAAAAATTTTCGTTTCTTAAAACAAAATTAAAAGAAAATCTTTTTAATTTTAAATAAAAATTTCCATTTAAAAAAAAAAAAAATCGTTTTTCTAAATTAAAATTTTTCATTTTTAAAGAAAATTATTGTTTTATTGTTTTATTTTTTTCGAATATTTTTGTCTTACTAAGAAATATAAAGGAGCATTTTTATCTTTTTGCTAGTATTGTGGGAGATATTGACAATATTTTAGTAGTTTGTGATATTGTCACAATTAAATGTTTGGGAGACATTATCAATATTAAAAATTTTAAAAATATTGTTCATTGAAAAAAATAATAAAATAGTACTAAAAAATAATATTTAAATAAAATAGATAATTAAAATAGATATTATTAATGAAATATGTAGTGAAAAATTAACCGCTAAAATGAAAAAAAAAAATATTTTAAGTAGTAAAATGAAAACTCTTGCCGACGATGCTACGAAGGGTATATTTAATTTAACGTATAATAATTTTCTCTTTCCTCGATGGCGATGAAACTATTTCTAATGCGATCTTACTATAAGTAAAAAGTAAAAACAGTTAACAAAGCCAGAGCAAGAGGTCTGCAAATTCTCACTTTCTCGGGAAGATCCCCTGTTTTCCCACGTTTCGTCGCGAAGATAGAGAGAGAGCGAGAGAGAGAGGGATGGATCCGGAGCAAACGTTTATACGCGTGCAAGAGAGGTTCTCGCAGATGCTGAGGCCCAAAGTGAGAGCTGCTTCGGAGTACTTTTACCTTTTCGTCGCCATCACCCTGTTCTCCATTCTCGTTGTTATGCACGCCAATTACGTTCAGCAGGTACGTCGTTTGGACATGCTAAGCGATTCAAAAATTCGATTTATGCTTTTATTCGATTGCCCTGAGGGCTTCTGAATTTCAATTCAGCAATTGCTTTCTTGTCAATTTTCAATTCATGGTTCGTTTTTTGATGTGGAATAAACTACTGTCAGGTATTTAATCTACTAGGGATTAGTTCTCTAGTTTTTAGATGATCATTTTGGTTTCCGTGGGTAGAAATGGTTAGGGAAAGTGAAAGAGAGATAAATGGAAAAAGAAGATAGGTTTCTATGGACGATATCATTGTGGTTTCCTTCTTATGTTTACCATAAGTAGTACTAGCTACTCTTTCACGGGTGCCCATTAACGAGTGGGCTTGGAGTGTTAGTAGGTAAGCGCATTACTGTTTCATCCCAACATTATGAGAATTATAAGGGGATTTGACGACAATTTCTACTGTAACAGGTAACTTATGAGTTTATTTATCCTTTAGGTGCTAATAGGAATTGGAGAGGGTGTTAATATTAGTGCCATCAATGAGGGCTGGAATAAAATGTATGGTGTGGATAGAGAATTATAGGATTTTACCATTCAGATAGGAAGTTTTAACAGCTATGAGTCCCATTCAATGGGTATGGAGAATTAGTGCCTCTAATGGGGTTTTGAACAAACTATATTGCGTGGGATGCAAAATTGTATGATTTTATTGACATGTCAGAAAGTGAAGTCGCATATTGGGCAGGTGAATTGTGAAGGTGTTGGATTAGGTGGGTGGATTGTGATGGTATTGCATTGAATGCTAAGTCCTGCATTAGCTCTTTAATAGGTGAAATTGGGCTATGTAAATGATTATGCAGAGTTCCAATTGTAACATACTAGCCTTTTTAGGATCTAGTGCAGATGCGGTTAGTACTTCCTTGGATTGTGACATTTTACTTTTTTAGAGTTCAAGTTTAACAGCTATGAATTCATAAATGGGTAGTGAAAAATGAGTTTGATGGTTTTAAATATTGCCTCTTGTGGTGCCTTTGGAGGGAAATGAATGATAGAAATTTTGAGGACTGCAAAAGGATGTTGGAGGAGCTTGAGTCCTTATTCTATACTCATTTTCTTTGGACAGCTATTTTTATTTCTCCCTTGGTGCTTAGTTATCATGATTTTATTGTTCTTTTTTCTCCTTTTATCTAACTAGGTGTTTTCTCTTGTACACTTCCTGTATACATGGGCCGTTTTATGCTTTTAATGATATTTCGATTACTTATATAAAGAAATATTATGCTCGAAGCTTGCTTTTACTCTAGATGACCCTTCTGCTACTTTTAAGCAGTGGGACTGACTTGTAGGAGTTGCAAGTTATGCTTTGTGCAACTATTTGAAATCATGAGCAAGTCCTACTAGCTTCTTATTGTTTGGCCACTTATTCACACATGTATGAGTCTGATTTGTAATCAGTAGCCCAAAAAATGACAAATGACATCAGTAGTGTTCCAACAGCTTAGGTTTCAAGCACAGTGTGATGGGGGTGTTGTTTTACTGTTCTCATTAGATTTGCAAAGCATTTTGCTAATGCTTTTTAGCATGTGCTTTTACTTTTTGGTTGTGATGTAGTTTTGAGTGTTTTGTGAGCGTTTTTTGTGCTGAGTTGTTTGTTAATGCTTTTTTTTTTTTGCTAAAAAGCAAATAGCAGTCCTAAAATGCATTAGCAAATTAGACCTAAGTAATTCAAGTTCTGCAATTTCTGGTTGCTTGAATTTTTATGTCAGAATTATGCATTCTTTTGTAACTTCACGGTAATGGACTTATCCACATTATCTAGATAATGTTACTTATCAAGAAAAAAAAAAACATTATCTAGATAATGTTATTGAAATTGGATTCTTTTTCCAGCCGTTGGTTTTTTTGAGAAATGACAGTCATAGATTGTTGTAATTATTTGGCCAAGTGAATATCAGATTGTTTTCATTATATTTTTAATAGTCAAACATGTTTCTGGATGGCATAATAATATAGGCTTTGACTGTGAAGTGGCACGAACTTTATGGAGTGTGTTATTTTCTCTTTTTGATGTCGCATGGGTCATGTCTGGAGGGGTGGCAGATTTATTAACTTGTTGGTGCGGTCAGCGAGGCAATAGTTTAGCTAAGGAGGTGTGGCGAATCGCACCACTGTGTCTAATGTGGATTATTTGGCATGAGAGAAATGCAAGATGTTTGAAGATCAAGAAAGGTCAATGGAAGAGCTCAAAAAGCTGTTTATTCAAACTTTGTTCCATTGGGCCGACGCTTTTAGTTTTCCACCTTGTCTTAAATTTTTTTCTTTATGTTCCTCTTTTTGCCTTTAGTGAGGCATTTGTTTGTATACATCTTGTGCACTAGGGTTGCGCTCCTACGCTTTTCAATGAATAACTTATTTATCAAAAAAATTAAAAAAAAATATAGGCCTTGTTTGTAAACGCTTTTTCATTCTTCCTTTTGTTTTTACAAAAAACAAAAAACATTAACAAACAATCCAAAACATAAAACACTTCAAACGAATTTCACCTTTATATCATATCAGAACACTTCAAACAAAAAGCAAAAAACACCTTTCAAAAAGCATTAACAAACAGAGCCATAGCGGCTGGTGGGCAAGTTAAAAGCTTTATTTTTATGCTCCTTGTATGAATGTATGACTTCTTTGGGCAATCTACCATCTTATTTTCTTGATTTTTCCTTTTTTGATTGTAATTTTTGAGGTTCTTTTGTGTACTGCCTCTATGCTTACAATTGTTCTCGTTTTTCTAATTTCTTAGTCATTTGTGTTTCTCTTTTGCTTCATGATTGATGTTTCTCTTGTATACTCCACATGTAGGGCTATAAATCAACAAGCTACTTGTGAACTTGCTTGGGCTCGGTTCAGTTAAGCTCGAATTGAGCTCAACTTGATTATTAAATGGCTATTTGTGAACTCAAAACTAGACTCGATTATTGAACGATACATATTCGTATAAAACTCGGTTTGACTTGAATAATGTTCATGAACATGCTTGTATGTATATATTAATATGTACGTATATATTAATATATATGTAAAAAATTCTTTAAAGTTTGAATAAAATGTTAGTTCCTTATTTATCTCTCAGGTAATACCCACGTGCACCTCCCAATATATCCCATCAATAAAAACAAGGAAAATGGAAGTTTCACTTCGTGTTATCAGAATAGGCCCATCTTCTACTCTTCTACAAATCCCATACTCAAACCTTCCATTGGACAACTAAATCAAACCAAACTAAACTAAATCTCTCTCTCTCTTAATCCCATATTAGATGTCTACCTTGCCTGCTGTATGTACGGAGATCCCACTAATCAGGTAATCTTCTGTACTCTATTGAGTATTTCCAATAATGAGATTTTTATCCATCTATCAGCCTAATTAGTCAAGGGCAACCACATAAAGTAGGATCAAACAATC
>NC_081541.1:26729567-26736874 GCF_901000735.1 Corylus avellana | reverse complement strand
TGCATGCTATTAAATTTTTCTTGGTGGAGTTTTTAGTGATTCAAAATACTTAAATTTGTATCATAAATTCATGAACAGAAAAGAGAAAAGATAGAGAAACATTGAGGGAGGGAGAGGAGAGAAGAAAGAATAGAAAGAAACGTTGAGGGAGAGAGAGAAGAGAGAAAAAATAATTTGAAAATAATATTATATTAAACAATCTAATGTGCGCTACAGTAAATAGCAATATAAAGTTATTCACTGTAGCAGTTAAAGTATAATACATAAATCATAATATGAAGCTATTTTGGTGAAATAAAAAAAATGACAAAAATGACAAAATGTAACTAATATCTTTCTTTTAAAAACACTACTGGAGACACTCTTACTATAAGTAAAAACAGTTAACAAAGTCAGAGCAAGAGGTCTGCAAATTCTCACTTTCTCGGGAAAATCCACTGTTTTCCCATGTTTCATCGCGAAGATAGAGATAGAGAGAGAGAGAGAGAGAGAGCGAGAGGGATGGATCCGGAGCAGACGTTCATACGCGTGCAAGAGAGGTTCTCGCAGATGCTGAGGCGCAAAGTGAGAGCTGCTTTGGAGTACTTTTACCTTTTCGTCGCCATCACCCTGTTCTCCATTCTCGTTGTTATGCACGCCAATTACGTTCAGCAGGTACGTCGTTTGGACATGCTAAGCGATTCAAAAATTCGATTTATGCTGTTATTCGATTGCGCTGAGGGCTTCTGAATTTCAATTCAGCAATTGCTTTCTTGTCAATTTTCTATTCATGGTTCATTTTTTGATGTGGAATAAACTACTGTCAGGTATTTAATCTACTAGGGAAAGTGATTAGTTCTCTAGTTTTTAGATGATCATTTTGGTTTCCGTGGGTAGAAATGATTAGGGAAAGTGAAAGAGAGATAAATGGAAAAAGAAGATAGGTTTCTATGGACTATATCATTGTGGTTTCCTTCTTATGTTTGCCATAAGTAGTACTAGTTGCTCTTTCACGGGTGCCCATTAACGAGTGGGCTTGGAGTGTTAGTAGGTAAGCGCATTACTGTTTCATCCCAACATTATGAGAATTAAAAGGGGATTTGACGACAATTTCTACTGTAACAGGCAACTTATGAGTTTATTTATCCTTTAGGTGCGAATAGGAATTGGAGAGGGTGCTAATATTAGTGCCGTCAACGAGGGCTGGAATAAAATGTATGGTGTGGATAGAGAATTCTAGGATTTTACCATTCAGACAGGAAGTTTTAACAGCTATGAGTCCCATACAATGGGTATGGAGAATTAGTGCCTCTAATGGGGTTTTGAACAAACTATTTTGCGTGGGATGCAAAATTGTATGATTTTATTGACACGTCGGAAAGTGAAGTCTTATATTGGGCGGGTGAATTGTGAAGGTGTTGGATTAGGTGGGTGGATTGTGATGGTATTGCATTGAATGCTAAGTCCTGCATTAGCTCTTTAATAGGTGAAATTGGGTTATGTAAATGATTATGCAGAGTTCCAATTGTAACATACTAGTCTTTTTAGGGTCAGTGCAGATGCGGTTAGTACTTCCTTGGATTGTGACATTTTACTTTTTTAGAGTTCAGGTTTAACAGCTATGAGTTCATAAATGGGTAGTGAAAAATGAGTTTGATGGTTTTAAATATTGCCTCTTGTGGTGCCTTTGGAGGGAAATGAATGATAGAAATTTTGAGGACCGTAAAGGGATGTTGGAGGAGCTTGAGTCCTTATTCTATACTCATTTTCTTTGGACAGCTATTTTTATTTCTCCCTTGGTGCTTAGTTATCATGATTTTATTGTTCTTTTTTCTCCTTTTATCTAACTAGGTGTTTTCTCTTGTATACTTCCTGTATACATGAGGCGTTTTACGCTTTTACTGATATTTCGATTACTTATAAAAAGAAATATTATGCTCGAAGCTTGCTTTTACTCTAGATGACCCTTCTGCTACTTTTAAGCAGTGGGACTGACTTGTAGGAATCGCAGGTTATGCTTTGTGCAACTATTTGAAATCATGAGCAAGTCCTACTAGCTTCTTATTGTTTGGCCACTTATTCACACATGTATGAGTCTGATTTGTAATCAGTAGCCCAAAAAATGACAAATGACATCAGTAGTGTTCCAACAGCTTAGGTTTCAAGCACAGTGTGATGGGGGTGTTGTTTTACTGTTCTCATTAGATTTGCAAAGCATTTTGCTAATGCTTTTTAGCATGTGCTTTTACTTTTTGGTTGTGATGTAGTTTTGAGTGTTTTGTGAGCGTTTTTTGTGCTGAGTTGTTTGTTAATGCTTTTTTTTTTTTGCTAAAAAGCAAATAGCAGTCCTAAAATGCATTAGCAAATTAGACCTAAGTAATTCAAGTTCTGCAATTTCTGGTTGCTTGAATTTTTATGTCAGAATTATGCATTCTTTTGTAACTTCACGGTAATGGACTTATCCACATTATCTAGATAATGTTACTTATCAAGAAAAAAAAAAACATTATCTAGATAATGTTATTGAAATTGGATTCTTTTTCCAGCCGTTGGTTTTTTTGAGAAATGACAGTCATAGATTGTTGTAATTATTTGGCCAAGTGAATATCAGATTGTTTTCATTATATTTTTAATAGTCAAACATGTTTCTGGATGGCATAATAATATAGGCTTTGACTGTGAAGTGGCACGAACTTTATGGAGTGTGTTATTTTCTCTTTTTGATGTCGCATGGGTCATGTCTGGAGGGGTGGCAGATTTATTAACTTGTTGGTGCGGTCAGCGAGGCAATAGTTTAGCTAAGGAGGTGTGGCGAATCGCACCACTGTGTCTAATGTGGATTATTTGGCATGAGAGAAATGCAAGATGTTTGAAGATCAAGAAAGGTCAATGGAAGAGCTCAAAAAGCTGTTTATTCAAACTTTGTTCCATTGGGCCGACGCTTTTAGTTTTCCACCTTGTCTTAAATTTTTTTCTTTATGTTCCTCTTTTTGCCTTTAGTGAGGCATTTGTTTGTATACATCTTGTGCACTAGGGTTGCGCTCCTACGCTTTTCAATGAATAACTTATTTATCAAAAAAATTAAAAAAAAATATAGGCCTTGTTTGTAAACGCTTTTTCATTCTTCCTTTTGTTTTTACAAAAAACAAAAAACATTAACAAACAATCCAAAACATAAAACACTTCAAACGAATTTCACCTTTATATCATATCAGAACACTTCAAACAAAAAGCAAAAAACACCTTTCAAAAAGCATTAACAAACAGAGCCATAGCGGCTGGTGGGCAAGTTAAAAGCTTTATTTTTATGCTCCTTGTATGAATGTATGACTTCTTTGGGCAATCTACCATCTTATTTTCTTGATTTTTCCTTTTTTGATTGTAATTTTTGAGGTTCTTTTGTGTACTGCCTCTATGCTTACAATTGTTCTCGTTTTTCTAATTTCTTAGTCATTTGTGTTTCTCTTTTGCTTCATGATTGATGTTTCTCTTGTATACTCCACATGTAGGGCTATAAATCAACAAGCTACTTGTGAACTTGCTTGGGCTCGGTTCAGTTAAGCTCGAATTGAGCTCAACTTGATTATTAAATGGCTATTTGTGAACTCAAAACTAGACTCGATTATTGAACGATACATATTCGTATAAAACTCGGTTTGACTTGAATAATGTTCATGAACATGCTTGTATGTATATATTAATATGTACGTATATATTAATATATATGTAAAAAATTCTTTAAAGTTTGAATAAAATGTTAGTTCCTTATTTATCTCTCAGGTAATACCCACGTGCACCTCCCAATATATCCCATCAATAAAAACAAGGAAAATGGAAGTTTCACTTCGTGTTATCAGAATAGGCCCATCTTCTACTCTTCTACAAATCCCATACTCAAACCTTCCATTGGACAACTAAATCAAACCAAACTAAACTAAATCTCTCTCTCTCTTAATCCCATATTAGATGTCTACCTTGCCTGCTGTATGTACGGAGATCCCACTAATCAGGTAATCTTCTGTACTCTATTGAGTATTTCCAATAATGAGATTTTTATCCATCTATCAGCCTAATTAGTCAAGGGCAACCACATAAAGTAGGATCAAACAATCTCAGGCGTCTAAACTAGGGAAACGATCTCACATCACAACACGTTGGATGAAAACGAAAACATTTTAATTTTTCTCCTAATTATAGTTTATTGCTCAAGTGGAAGGAGAATCGTGACAATTGGCAGGGAAACAATGTTCACATGACAAACATCTTAGCAAGGCCCCCTCAATCAGCCGATTTGACTTTCTGGCCACAAGAAGAACATCCGAGATTGCTCTAGCTTTCAGAAGAAACCATTTACTTCTACTTCTGCTACTTCCTTTTCTCTTCATCCTTTCCTGATTCATTCTTTTCTTCAAAGAAAACCATGGCATTGGGAGAGCCATCCCTTGCTGCGTTCCTTGATGTGTTGCATCTTGCAACGTGTTCTCCTTTGCATGCTAAGAGGGACTTCAAAAGAAGTTGTACAGGTGCAGCGAAACGTTAATAAGAATTAAGGCAGTCCTTTATGATGCGGATGAGAAGCAACGTACTATTCACCATAGAAGCTTTGCGACGTTGAAATCACAAAATACACAATTTTTTTTTTCTCTCTCTCTGTGTCACAATCCCATTAGCTGAGCCGAGCTGAGTGGTCGATAAGGCGCTTGGCTGGGCTAATGAACGAGCTTGAGCTTGCACAAGGTTTTCCCCTTGGTGAGCCTAGCCGAGCTAGGGTTCCTAAGCTCATTACGAGCTCGAGCTCTTCTATGGTGCAAACGAGCTGAGCTCGCACAAGCACTACTCACCCGAGCTCGGCTCGTGTACAGGCCTATCCGCATGTACTTAGGTTATGCCCTTTTGGGTCTTTTTATGATATTGAATTACTTATGTTAAAAAAATATATATATGTTAGCTGAGGAAGGCTGGTAAAGTTAACTCTTGAATTGCTCTTTGGTTGGTAACCAATACAATATCTGAATTGGAAATGAAACATTGGAAGAGGCATGGAAGAACAGATCCTTGTTCCCTTAAGTAGTAACTGTTGTTTTCATCATTAAAGGTGTCTTTTCCACAGTTTCATTGTTGGCAGTTGATGTATTTCATACATGGTAGTGATTCAGTCATAATAATGGCTGGTTGATGACAAAATTCCAAACATTACATCGCTTTGTTTAAGTTTGTCTATTTGCCAAATTAAGGCATCTAGGTTTATTTCATAGTGCTCTAACTAAAATCTATGTTTTTTTTATTTATTTATTTTTCTTTTTGCATTTGAAGCCTGTCTGTTGAAGTGAGCTCTCTGGAGTTGAAATAACAGAAGCTCAGCTTATGGAACTTAAGGTAATTTATTGTCTGGTACTTTTGATAAATTAGCTCTGTTTGTATGTTTTTGCAACTACTTCATTGTAGCAAGTTACTAAGTGGGCTTGACATCATCGTGCTGGCTTCCTTTGGGATTGGGGATTTTACAGATTGACACATTAAACTCTTTTTTTTTAAACATCCTGCAATTGCTTCCTGGTATTTTCACTCTTTCCGCTGTGCCTTGTCTGGCTACCGGCTCATATCCTTTCTCCATCTGCAACTTGTAGTTTTTGATTACCAACAGGGTCTGGCAACATGTCCTTAGGCATCTTAGTTTTATTAATTCTTAATTTTATTTTCTTTTTGGTTTCGAGGGAAATAGGAAAAAGATTATGGTGTAACTTTTTCAGCATGGCATGTCAATTTGTTTGCTTTGGTATTTATGTAGCTCTGATTTGGTTCAGAAAGTTCTATGTCCATAATGTATTTAAGGGTTTTTTTTTTCCTGTTCTTTATGGGGCAGCCTATTCTTGTGCTGAAACTTTTTGCAGCATTTTGTTAATACCAACTAGTTACAAGTTGAGACAATGCATATTAATTGGATATTGTTGTATCTGAGCCAGATTTCTGGGCTACCCTCATATTCAGTTTTTTTTTTGGTCACTCATATTTTTTACTCTGGAACTTATATCTATCACTTTTTTTTTTTCTGAGATCTATGGAGATGTAATTGTGAGATTCACTGTGCGTTTGACATATGCTACTGGTTTTATTTCATAAGTTAAGCAAACTGTCATGTTTAAGTAACAATTGTGACGTTTGGTGTAGATAACTAGTGCAGGGTTGTGGTCACAGAATGAGTCTGAATCTAATGCGATAGACTTCCCTAATATGGAAACTGTGAAGGAGAAATTAGAAGGGGCAAATGTGGATGGAGATGGATTGACATTTTTGGCTGCGAAGTTTTGGCTAAATTGGATTGGTTCTGGAGCTAGAAGGGACAAACTAGCATGGAAGTACTGGAAGACTGACAATGAACTTCTTGAGCAGCAAGCAGAATCTTCAGTGAGCAGTCAAAGCCCTAAGTGAACAGTAGATGAAGCAGCCACCAAAATTGATAAAGAGAAGCGACGTAGTAGTTTCCCTGTATATGCCAGAGAGACATTTAAAGCAGCAATATTTCACTTCGGCAAAAAGTGGTACAAGCGTCTGCTATTCATTTGGAGACATGCAATGCAGGTCGTTAGAAGTTTCTGGAAATTGTGGGTGAGTAAATCAATAAAATGTTCTTGTGTTGTGCTAGACATAGTATTCAATACAATAGCCCCATTTTTTAATTACCAATTATGGAAATAGCTAGTGTCATTCTGATTTCTGCTTGCTTTACTTGTTGTGATGTTAATCCCCCTTGGGTCTTGATCGGCACTTTATTGCCTTGCATTTCCTTTTCTTTCTTGTGATTATGGGTTTCCTTTTAAAACATGAGCATGCGTTTTGTTACAGTTGTCTGCCTGGGTGCTTTGTAGATACTATTGATTCTGGAACGTAATGATACTATTATTTTGATGCCTTTTTTATTTGGTGAATATATGTTACATTATTTGTTTTTATATCTTTTTCAGCTCAATTTTAGTTATTTATTGATGATATACTGGAAGAAGACATGGGGCCAGAATTTGGTCATGCAGATGCTTGTGGCATGAGCCTAAGTCTCCCCTAGATTTCTTCTTTTTGGCAAATCTAATATGTCTACGTATTAAGTCTCTACCTTGGCAATAGAAAAGAAAATTGTGTAAATATTGGGTGGGTCAGGATGAAAGGGGGGGTAGGGGGGGTGATCAGGTTAAAAGTTGTGCTCATGTCTATTATGTCATCTTATTAAATTTATTTATTTATTTTTTCTTAATTCTTGTCTTTATTTGATTTTCAATACATGCTCTATATTATTCTCCTGCATACTCTATTCTTGGAGTGTGATGAACTCTTAA
>NC_081541.1:26720234-26729467 GCF_901000735.1 Corylus avellana | reverse complement strand
AATAACTTATTTATCAAAAAAAAAAATATAGGCTTTGTTTGTAAACGCTTTTTCATTCTTCCTTTTGTTTTTGTAAAAACAAAAGACATTAACAAACAATCCAAAACATAAAACACTCGAAATTAATTTCACCTTTATGTCATATCATAACACTTCAAACAAAAAGCAAAAAACACCTTTCAAAAAGCATTAACAAACAGAGCCATATCGGGTGGTGGTCAAGTTAAAACCTTTATTTTTATGCTCCTTGTATGAATGTATGACTTCTTTGGGCAGTCTACCATCTTATTTTCTTGATTTTTCTTTTTTTGATTGTAATTTTTGAGGTTCTTTTGTGTACTGCCTCTATGCTTACAACTGTTCTCGTTTTCCTAATTTCTTAATGATTTGTGTTTCTCTTTTGCTTCATGATTGATGTTTCTCTTGTATACTCCACATGTAGAGCTATAAATCAACAAGCTACTTGTGAACTTGCTTGGGCTCAGTTCGGTTAAGCTCGAATTGAGCTCGACTTGATTATTAAATGGCTATTCAAAAACTCGAAACTAGACTCGATTACTAAACAATACATATTCGTATAAAACTCGGTTTGACTTGAATAATGTTCGTAAACATGCTTGTATAAGACTCGACTTGTATATATTTATTAATATGTACATATATATTAATATATATGTAAAAAATTCTTTAAAATTTGAATAAAATGTTAGTTCCTTATTTATCTCTCAAGTAATATCCACGTGCACCTCCCAATATATCCCATCAATAAAAACAAGGAAAATGGAAGTTTCACTTTGTCATCAGAATAGGCCCATATATTCTTCTACTCTTCTACAAATCCCGTACTCAAACCTTCCATTGGACAACTAAATCAAACCAAACTAAACTAAATCTCTCTCTCTCTCTTAATCCCATATTAGATGTCTACCTCGCCAACTGTATGTACGGAGATCCCACTAAACAGGTAATCTTTTGTACTCTATTGAGTACTTCAAATAATGTGCTTTTTATCCATCTATTAGCCTAATTAGTCAAGGGCAGCCACATAAAGCAGGATCAAACAATCTCAGGCATCTAAACTAGGGAAACGGTTTCACATCACAACACGTTGGATGAAAATGAAAACATTTTAATTTTTCTCCTAATTATAGTTTATTGCTCAAGTGGAAGGAGAATCGTGACAATTGATAGGGAAACAATGTTCACATGACAAACATCTTAGCAAGGGCCCCACAATCAGCCAATTTGACTTTCTGGCCACAAGAATAACATCCGAGATTGCTCTAGCTTTCAGAAGAAACCATTTACTTCTACTTTTGCTACTTCCTTTTCTCTTCATCCTTTCCTGATTCATTATTTTCTTCAAAGAAAACCATGGCATCGGGAGAGCCATCCCTTGCTGTGTTCCTTGATGTGTTGCATCTTGCAACGTGTTCTCCTTTGCACGCTAAGAGGGACTTCAAAAGAAGCTATATAGGTGGAGCGAAACGTTAATAAGAATTAAGGCAGTCCCTTATGATGTGGATGAGAAGCAACGTACTATTCACCATAGAAGCTTTGCGACATTGAAATCACAAAATACACGATGTTGTTTCTCTCTCTCTCTCTCTCTCTCTCTCACAATCCCATTAGCCGAGCTGAGCTGAGTGGTCGATAAGGTGCTTGGCTGGGCTAATGAACGAGCTTGAGCTTGCACAAGGTTTTCCCCTTGGTGAGCCTGGCCGAGCTAGGGTTCCTAAGCTCATTACGAGCTCAAGCTCTTCTATGGTGCAAACGAGCTGAGCTCGCACAGGCACTACTCACCTGAGCTCAGCTCGTTTACATGCCTATCCGCATGTACTTAGGTTATGCCCCTTTGGGCCTTTTTTATGATATTGAATTACTTATATTAAATATATATATATATATGTTAGCTGAGGAAGGCTGGTAAAGTTAACTCTTGAATTGCTCTTTGGTTGGTAACCAATACAATATCTGAATTGGAAATGAAACATTCGAAGAGGCATGGAAGAACAGATCCTTGTTCCCTTGAGTAGTAACTGTTGTTTTCATCATTAAGGTTGTCTTTTCCACAGTTTCATTGTTGGCAGTTGATGTATTTCATATAAGGTAGTGATTCAGTCATAATAATGGCTGGTTGATGACAAAATTCCAAACATTACATCCCTTTGTTTAAGTTTGTGTATTTACCAAATTAAGGCATCTAGGTTTATTTCATAGTGCTCTAACTAAAATCTATGTTTTTTTTTTTTTTTTTTTTTTTTTTTTTGTTGCATTTGAAGCTTGGCTGTTCAAGTGAGCCCTCTGGAGTTGAAATAACAGAAGCTCAGCTTATCCAAATTAAGGTAATATATTGTCTAGTACTTTTGATGAATTAGCTCTGTTTGTATGTTTTTGCAACTACTTCATTGTATCAAGTTACTAAGTGGGCTTGACATCATCGTGCTGGCTTCCTTTGGGATTGGGGATTTCACAGATTTTTTTTTTTAATCATCCGGCAATTGCTTCCTGGTATTTTCACTCTTTCTGCTGGTGTCTGGCTACCGGATCATATCCTTTCTCCATCTGCAACTAGTAGATTTTGATTACCAACAGGGTCTGGCAACATGTCCTTAGGCATCTTAGTTTTGTTAATTCTTAATTTTATTCCCTTTTTGGTGTCGAGGGAAATAGGCAAAAGATTATGGTGTAACTTTTTCAGCATGGCATGTCAATTTGTTTGCTTTGGTATTTATGTAGCTCTGATTTGGTTCAGAAAGTTCTATGTCCATAATGTATTAAAGGTTTTTTTTTTTTCCTGTTCTTTATGGGGCATTGCCTATTCTTGTGCTGAAACTTTTTGCAGCATTTTGTTAATACCAACTAGTTACAAGTCGAGTACAATGCATATTAATTGGATATTGTTGTATCCGAGCCAGATTTCTGGGCTACCCTCATGTTCAGTTTTGTTTTTGGTCACTCATATTTTTTTACTCTGGAACTTATATCTATCACTTTTTTTTTTTTTTTTTTCTGAGATCTATGGAGATGTAATTGTGATATTCACTGTGCGTTTGGCATATGCTATTGGTTTTATTTCTTAAGCAAACTGTCATGTTTAAGTATCAATTGTGACGTTTGGTGTAGATAACTAGTGCAGGGTTGTGGTCACAGAATGAGTCTGAATCTAATGCGATAGACTTCCCTAATATGGAAACTGTGAAGGAGAAATTAGAAGGGGCAAATGTGGATGGAGATGGATTGACATTTTTGGCTGCGAAGTTTTGGCTAAATTGGATTGGTTCTGGAGCTAGAAGGGACAAACTAGCATGGAAGTACTGGAAGACTGACAATGAACTTCTTGAGCAGCAAGCAGAATCTTCAGTGAGCAGTCAAAGCCCTAAGTGAACAGTAGATGAAGCAGCCACCAAAATTGATAAAGAGAAGCGACGTAGTAGTTTCCCTGTATATGCCAGAGAGACATTTAAAGCAGCAATATTTCACTTCGGCAAAAAGTGGTACAAGCGTCTGCTATTCATTTGGAGACATGCAATGCAGGTCGTTAGAAGTTTCTGGAAATTGTGGGTGAGTAAATCAATAAAATGTTCTTGTGTTGTGCTAGACATAGTATTCAATACAATAGCCCCATTTTTTAATTACCAATTATGGAAATAGCTAGTGTCATTCTGATTTCTGCTTGCTTTACTTGTTGTGATGTTAATCCCCCTTGGGTCTTGATCGGCACTTTATTGCCTTGCATTTCCTTTTCTTTCTTGTGATTATGGGTTTCCTTTTAAAACATGAGCATGCGTTTTGTTACAGTTGTCTGCCTGGGTGCTTTGTAGATACTATTGATTCTGGAACGTAATGATACTATTATTTTGATGCCTTTTTTATTTGGTGAATATATGTTACATTATTTGTTTTTATATCTTTTTCAGCTCAATTTTAGTTATTTATTGATGATATACTGGAAGAAGACATGGGGCCAGAATTTGGTCATGCAGATGCTTGTGGCATGAGCCTAAGTCTCCCCTAGATTTCTTCTTTTTGGCAAATCTAATATGTCTACGTATTAAGTCTCTACCTTGGCAATAGAAAAGAAAATTGTGTAAATATTGGGTGGGTCAGGGAAGAAGAGAGAGGGGTGTACAGAAGTTGTGCCCGTGTTCATTATGATCCTATTAAATTTTATTTTATTTTATTTTATTTTATTTTTCTTTCTTAATTATTGTCTTTATTTGATTTTTCAATACACGCTCTTTATTGTTCTTCTGCATACTCTATTCTTGGAGTGTGATGAACTCTTAAGAGATGGGGTTTTAATTTTTCTTATTGTCAGCAAGCAGGACTGATTGGTGCCTTCAGTATTTGATGCATTTCTTGCTCAATAACTCTCGCCCATCTCTCTCTTTCTCACATGTTTTTCCATCCATGTTTTCTGAAAATATTTTAATTTCTAAATGGCTTATATGGAGAAACCTAGAGTCTGTACCATAGTTGGTCATTACTTGATTTCTTGTATCAAGGCCAAGTCTCTCTTTGCTGAATTTTACTTTTTAATTGTAGAATCTTGCAGGAATACATTTAAATATTGACATTCCCAAGTGGTTGCATATACTTCATTTGGACCGGCTTAATTCATATGCAGGTAAGTGGCAATCTTTTTAGTTCTGCTTGTTCACTACTATCAGGTTGCAGAGCTGTAGTGGTTATGAATAAATTGAAATCACTTAGGTCAAGTGATGAAGAATTTTCTTCTCTTAGAATTGCTTTTGTCCTCACTTGGCTGTATGTGAGTCCTCTTTTCACACTTGCTGACCTAGAGTATGTAATTCTAGAATGCTAGTTTAGTATTTTGGTACTCAATCTAACTTCAGCTTCTAGGTTGTCAAATCTTGACAAAATATATAAGGAAGAAAATCCATGAAATGAGTGTATTTTTGTCATCTTCCTAGTCAGGTCATTGTTATTATTTTTGCTAGCTGCATTGTTTAGGGCTGGAAAGAGCGGCTTTGGGTGGGTCAGGTGAATACGCAAACTGACCCAGACCTGATTGTTTGAGTGGGGCCCAACCAATTGCCATGCCCTTTGGAGATAAAAAAATCAAGTGGCTATTTTACTTTTTTTTTTGGGGGCGGGGTCCATATGTTAATGTCTGGGATAATTTTATTGCTACGCATTGAGGAGGTATTGAACCACCTTGTTTTTCTTATCTTAATAAAATCTTAATTAAAAGTAGGCTTTTTCTTTCATGCTCTCAATATTGTTCAATCACTCCAACCTGTAATATTAGGGCACTTTTTTTTTGTTCTCTTTGTATTATTTAATCAAATATCAGCGGATGATTGAAATAAATATATAATGTAGGTACACATTATAAAATTTCAAACTATTGAATCCATCGTTTGTCTATGAGCCAGAAATGATCTGATTAAATTCCAGATCTGGCATTGAACCCAGAAATGATCTCTCTAACAACAAGGACCGGTCAGAACCCATCGCAAAACACCAAAGCCGATCGGATCTCGCCGCAAAACCCCAAGGGTAGATCTGATCTCACCACAAGACACCAACCCCGGTCGAATCTCACTGCAAAACACCAAGGCCGGTAGAATCTTGCTGGACAACAACCGGTTGGAAACCACCGCAAAACACCAAGGCTGGTCGGGTCTCACTGCAAAACACCAAGGCCGGTCAAATCTTGACAACTAACAACACGTGATTAACCAACGAGTCTCGCCGAAACTCACAGAAAACAAGCAGAACACACCGGAGAATCCCCACATAAGCCATCAAGGGTGGTGGTTCAATGGCCCAAAGAAGTTCCCAAGTGGTCAGGGCATGTATTTGGATGTGGGTTCGAATATCCGCAATGGAGAATTCCCACATAAGCCTGATTAGTATAAGCCAGCTTGGATTCTCATTGATGCCCTGGTGGGGCTGGGTCAGGCTATGGATCAGTCGGACTTGAGGGAGTGCCTGCGGTTCCTACCGTGTAGGCCCCTCCTATACTGTTCCCAGCGGGTTGGTGTTACTATGGTCACGCCTAGGTAGGATAGCCGCAATTGGTCTCCTCAGCCTAACCTTTTCACTCATCAAAAAAAAAAAAAAAAAAAAAAAACTATCTAATATATCCATACTGTGCATCGTGTCCGTATCATCTATCCCATATTTCTGGAGGTGGTTCCTAGGGTTTCTTTTGATTCTTTTAGGTTTATGTTTTTTTACTATCTATTGTTGTCTGGCATTTGTGAATTTTGTGTGCTGAGATATAAGCCATTATCTTGGTGTTCAGACAACCGGTTGAAATAAGGCCATGAGCTTTTTTTTTGTTTTTTTGTTTTTCTTTGGATTTTAAGAATTGCCTTAAGGATACCCATATATTCCCCATTTATGCAGACCCTTCACACATTAGAGTGAATCAAGCTCCTCAAAGGCTCTGTTATGCCTCAAAAGACTGAAAGTCAGATGTTCCTCATAGTTTCTAGTATTGTAGAATGTCTTCTTATTGTGTATTTGTTATAAGAAGTTGGGAGAACTCAATAAAAGGCTTCCCTCCTTAATTAATCAATATGGAAATGATATTGGGAATTAGGGCAAAACATGAGTGGTTATCTTAAATTTTGGAACATTTGAATTATTTAGTCATTGTCAGAAAGTCATTATGAAAGGCTAAATGGGCAATGTAAGACTTTGTTAGTGCTATTTGGTAAAAGAATCATGGGAAAAGTCCACATATTCTTTAAATTACAACCCGATTGACAATGTTCTCGCCCCCCCCCCCCCCCCAAAATGATGAAAATACCCTTAAAAAAATAAAAAAAGAAACTATTTTAAAAAAATAAAAAGTAAAAAACCAGGGTGTGGAAATTTTTTTCATTTTCTTTCATAAAGAAAAAATTGGTTTTTATCTTTCGAATTTTATTTTAGCATTTTTGTCTTATTGAAAAAAATTTAGCATTATTGTCGTCTTTTTGCTGGCCTTGAGGGGATATTGTCAATTATTTTGTAGTTTGAGGAGGACATTGTCCTAATTGAAAGTTTGGGGTGGAGAGACATTGTCAGTTAGGTGGTAAAAGGTGATGTGGACTTTTCTCAAAAATCATAGTTCTTACAATATCAAGACGTGTGTGTGTGTATGTATATATATATATATATATACCTCTGTGTGTGTACATATATTCTTAAACTTTGCTTTTATAGACCTGTGACAATCTGGCAAAAAAAAAAAAATAACAAAGGGCAGGCAATTATCTAATTAGGATGGAAGAATTCATGAGCTGATCAGGATAGTTTCCCCTGTTCTTCTAATTTCCCAAGTTGTACCATATATTTCTTGTTTTCTGATAATGGTTTTTTGCATGTGTTTCAGTGCAATGGCTTGAGAATAGAAGCAAAGCCTTTGAACCAACTTATATATACACTATGGAAAAGGTGATTGTTCACCTTATTTGTTTGTTCCTCCTTGCAATTCATGAAATTTTTCTGCATATACTCTGATTCCGTATTTCTGCTTATACTTTGTTATTTCCAATGTTCTAATAATGCTTGTCCTGCAGGGATATTTCTTGCTACCTGAAGGAGCAAAGTCTCGCCATAATATTCGTACCATTAACATTTGCATATCAGCTCGGCATTCCTGTTTTGGAAACAGGTTATATCTTCCAAACATAACTTAACCATTGTCGGGGTGGTTTGAATTGAGCTTGGAAGTGACAATTTTTCTGAAGAACCTATTTTTTCAATAATTTTCTTTGTTAAGTCCGAGTTTTTAATTCTTATTTGGATATCTATTTTGAAATTTTAATCTTTGTGGTACTTATCAAAAAGAAAGATTTAATTTAATTTTTTTGTGGAATCCAAGTGTCTGTAGTTCAAAACCTAGAGTACAGATTAAGAACATCTGTGGTTTAGAGTTTATTTGTTTGTTGACAAGCTAGACTCACTGAAAACAATTGTGTCAATGCCTTTTTTTGGAAGATAATGTCCTAACATTCTTCTAGGCATAATACGAGGTTTATAACTAGATTTGTGCTTGGTTGAGACAATTAAAAGCTTAACACTGGCATTTGCATCATCATTTTGGTTAAACTTCATCATATTTTTAACATTTTTGTCAAACTGTTGTTGTACTTTAGAATTTGAGTTATATGTGTATACGTATAGGAGCTATGTACTAGAATGTAACTGAATGGATATTTTCTTATTGCCAGGTGGCAGCAACTCCTCATAAACAGAATTGTCGGATATGATACTATTTTGATGAATAGTTTATTGACTTCTCCTGGTCAAGGTAGCATCTGATTCTTTGGGTGCATCACATTACATGTTTATATGTTAAATCTCAGTCACTCTCACACTGTTAGACTATCTTCTTGTTATTCTCTTTCTTGTTTAATTATTATTTTCTGTCATTATTGCATTGACATGTATAAACAGATGTCAATTTGTCACACATTATGATCTAGTCTATGATCCTCTTGTTGTGGTACAAAAATCAATTTTCCATTGCTATATGATTTTATTAAGGCAATACTTTTCAGTCCCATTTGTTTATGAATAACATCTCTCATTGAATCAATATCTGGTTGTTTTGTCTTTCTTTCTATGTCCTCTTTGCACATGTTCGAATCATAATGCTTCTGTTAAATGGCCTTCTTTTGGTATTTAACCGAACTTGTGTGTGGTTCTAGCAGTTCTATACATCCGTTGACCCAGGCTAGCTGTTTTGTTTCCTTCTAAATGTCTCTAATTTTCATGTGGCTGAAGTGAAGCGTGGTTGACTTTTTTTTTTTTTAATTGTATATTCTGATGTAAATCAATGCTAACTCTAGAATCGACCTTTTGATGGTCAGTTGGACATGATCCATCTGTGTTGAATTATCATAGCATTAATATGAAGCATGGATTGAGCCAGTCAGTGTGTTTTTTTGCACGGTTAGTTTGATTTAGTTGATGGTTTTATTTTGTCTAAGCATCTTTTGGTACTTCATTGCAGGGTATCTTTATAATTATCAAACAAAGGAGTTTTATAATCTTAGTTATGCACAAGTACCCCCAGAAGGTCCTGCAAGATTTGGAGGTTTGTTGACTGGCGCCTTCTATCTGCATTCATGCAATGTTTTCTTACATTGAGTTTGCAACATCCAGTTGTGCAATGTCATGAGTTTTGCTTTGTGTAAATAATAATAAGAGTATTGATCTAGGGGAAGTCATGCGTATATTGTCCATGCATCAAATTAGGAGGCATA
>NC_081541.1:26718012-26720134 GCF_901000735.1 Corylus avellana | reverse complement strand
TAGACCTGAAACTAAATTGACAATTGACGGTCTCAGCTCGATTTAGCACCCCTTGAAGCATCTATTTGTTTTTTGATACAAAATCCCTCTTCTAATTTTATTCAATCAGAAGTTAGATGAGTGGAATTTTTGACCTGTTTAGGTCAACGCCCACGCCTACTCTCAAATTTTTCTTTTAAAAAAAAAATTAAACGTACCATTTTAATTTAAACCTGTAATTGTTACGACTCTAAGCTTCTTGTAATCTTTTTCCCTACTCTACTCTCCTTTAGCCAATTTAAGAGAGTAGACTCTCTTTTCATTGTTTGTTTCTCTATTTTTTTATTCTTTCATATTCATATTGATGATGTTTTTTTAAGAGCACATCAAATAGCTTTTATACTTTTTATTCTCTTCTTACACATTTTATATTTTTGTACAAACACTTTTATTTATTTTTTTCATTATTCTTTTAATGGGGTGGCCAAGTTGCTAGCAAATCCTTATAATAGGACTAGAGAAGGGAGTTACATGAGATATAAAATGCTCGCTCTACTAGGATTGTAATGATCAATTATATATATAATTTATTGTTAAATCATATAAACTAACACATTGTAGTTATGTCTACTAATTTCTTAGGATTAAGAGTCTTTGCAATTTGTAAATGTGACAAATATATTCATATGACAATATTTTGAAGAACTGCCATGCATTTCAATTGTGATATATTTATGACTTAGTTATTATGTTTATGGTTTAGATCTTATATGCTGTTACGTGTAGTCATTGTTAGGTAGTGGTCTGTTATGAAGTATTATCAATTAGGTTATTTAGTTCATTAATGTTTTATAGTTGTTTTATTATTTTAATATTGTTGTGTGTGTAGGACTCTTATGTTATGTTTATCTCTTTTATCTTGTTATTTGTTATCTGGGTAGGATTAGATTTTTCTATTTGGGTAGGATTAGATTTATCTATTTTAAATGGAAGTCCTATTTCATATGGGACTCTATTTTCTATTGTCTTTAAATACTGCATTATTTATGAATAAGGAAATAAATCAAGTAAATTATTCAAACCCTGTGTTTGTAGGAGTTGAGAGCACCTCGAATTGCTCATAGGAGGTTTAGGATTCCTCGAAAATCCTACCATATCAATCTTTCTACTTAGTTCTCATCACGTTACGTAAGCACGTAACATATGCTTGATTCATGTAATCATGTTGAACATATTTCTCTTCTATATTAACACTTGTAATATAATTGTGTGTGCATGTGTTTCGAACAATATTTGTAGTTTTTCTTTTTTGCTTTATATTACCTTATTTCACAAGTAATAATTTGAAAGGTTTCAAGCTGAATAATGAGAAAAAATAAATTGAATCATGCCTAATTTTTTTTTGTTCCTTAGAAACATTTGAGCCCAATTATGACAACACAGCTTGGCCAACCATCCCAAAGAAAGTTCAAGAGTGGAGCTACCTCCAAAAGAAGAAGCACCATGCTAAGAAAGAAGACCAAATAAATTGGAAATTACTGAAAAATTCATGCAAGTCTTCTCCTACGCTCAAGAGAACCAATAAGAGGGTTTTTCCCCTAAATCTCAACCAAGAACAAGGAAGTGGCCTTCTTACTCCACTTGGATCCATGTGCAAATGGAAAAAACCAGATTTTGGATGGACAAAATTAAACACTGATGGATCTATAACTCCTAAAAGATTTGGGTTTGGTGGATTGCTTCTAGATCATATGGGTGACCCCATATGTGCTTTTGCCTCTAATGCAAATAGAGATGACATATTCTTGGTCAAACTATGGGTTATAGAGAGTTGTCTTCGTCTTGCTTTGGATATGGGCATTAAGGTAATATGGGTTGAGTCTGATTCGCTCAGTGCTGTGAAGACCATTAACAACGACCAACCATTTAGTCAAAAGGCTGCTAGTTGCTTAAAGGACATTTAGGGGCTTTTAAGGAAGTTTGAGAAGTACAAGGTTTCTCATGCATGACGTGAAACGAACAGAGCAACTGATCATCTTGCAAAGATGGTTCTTTTCAAAAGTGATTATAAGGTTTTATTTTCTCGTGATTTTTCCAAAGGCCTTTGCAAGATCATCAAGGACGATACAGAAGGAAAAATTTA
>NC_081541.1:26676331-26717912 GCF_901000735.1 Corylus avellana | reverse complement strand
TTTTTTTTTTCCTCGTAATTCTTGTCTTTATTTGATTTTCAATACATGCTCTTTATTGTTTTTCTGCATACTCTATTGTTGGAGTGTGATGAACTCTTAACAGATGGGGTTTTAATTTTTCTTATTGTCAGCATGCAGGACTGATTGGTGCCTTCAGTATTTGATGCATTTCTTGCTCAAGTACTCTCGCCCATCTCTATCTTTCTCACATGTTTTTGCATCCATGTTTTCTGAAAATATTTTAATTTCTAAATGACTTATATGGAGAAACCTAGAGTCTGTACCATAGTTGGTCATTACTTGATTTCTTGTATCAAGGCCTAGACTCTCTTTTGCTGAATTTTACTTTTTAATTGTAGAATCTTGCAGGAATACATTTAAATATTGACATTCCCAAGTGGTTGCATATACTTCATTTGGACCGGCTTAATTCATATGCAGGTAAGTGGCAATCTTTTTAGTTCTGCTTGTTCACTACTATCAGGTTGCAGAGCTGTAGTGGTTATGAATAAATTGAAATCATTTAGGTCAAGTGATGAAGAATTTTCTTGTCTTAGAATTGCTTTTGTCCTCACTTGGCTTGATGTGAGTCCTCTTTTCACACTTGCTGACCTAGAGTATGTATTTCTAGAATGCTAGTTTACTATTTTGGTACTCAATCTACTTCAGCTTCTAGGTTGTCAAATCTTGACAAAATATATAAGGGAGAAAATCCATGAAATGAGTGTATTTTCGTCATCTTCCTAGTCAGGTCATTGTTATTATTTTTGCTAGCTGCATTGTTTAGGGCTGGAAAGAGTGGCTTTGGGTGGGTCAGGTGAATAATACGCATACTGACCCAGACCTGATTGTTTGAGTGGGGCCCAACCAATTGCAAGGCCCTTTGGAGATAAAAAAAAATCAAGTCGCTATTTTACTTTTTTTTCTGGGGGGCGGGGGTCATATGTTAATGTCTGGGATAATGTTATTGAACCACCTTGTTTTTCTTATCTTAATAAAACCTTAATTAAAAGTTGGTTTTTTCTTTCATGCTCTCAATATTGTTCAATCACTCCAACCTGTAATATTAGGGCACCTTTTTTTTCTTTTCTTTGTATTATTTAATCAAATATCAGCGGATGATTGAAATAAATATATAATGTAGGTACACATTATAAAATTTCAAACTATTGCATGAATCCATCGTTTATGTCTATGAGCCAGAAATGATCTGATTGAATTCCAGATCTGGCATTGAACCCAGAAATGATCTCTCTAACTACAAGGACCGGTCGAAACCCATCGCAAAACAGCAAAGCCGATCGGATCTTGCCACTAAACACCAAGAATAGATCTGATCTTGCCGAAAAACACCAAGCCCGGTCGAATCTCATCGCAAAACACCAAGGCTGGTAGAATCTCGCTGGACAACAATCAGTTGGAAACCACCGCAAAACACCAAGGCCGGTCGGGTCTCACTGCAAAACACCAAGGCCGGTTGAATCTTGACAACTAACAACATGTGATTCACTAACGTGTCTTGCCGGAACTCACAGAATACAGGCAGAAAACACGCTGGAGATACCAATACCAAGTCAAAATACTGCTAAAAAAGAAAACCTTACACCAACCACCACAAATAGCACTAAACATCATAGAAAATACCAGAAACTTTGAAAACTAGTACGAAACACCACGAAAACCACCATGAAAGCACACGACAAACTTCTTGTTTTCTTTTCAAACTCAACCACGAACAACATCTTTCCAGGCGCTGCCCGTGTGGGCTCTAAGCCCACATGGGCGGTGCTGCCACTAGAAGAATACTCACTAAAACAAAACCAAAAAACAGTGGAAAACTATGACTACAAACAAAGGAACAATGATCTAAACCCTAAGGCTCTGATACCATGTTAATAAATTTAGAGTAAAAAGATTAGAGGGAGAAGAAGAGGATGTTGTATTATTCAGCTTATATTTAACCTAATACAAACATCCTAATATATAGGATTAGGGAAATATCACAATGACCAAACTATCCTCAAACCCGAATGACTTACTAACCCTAATAACTCTTTTAACACTCCCCCTCAAGCTGTATCATATAAATCATATAAATCCAGCTTGGAAGAAACAAGCAAATGAAAAACACATATAAAAACATATTCTAACACTCCCCCTAAAGTTGGAACAGCTTGGAGCACACAATACAAAGACCCATCAAAATAATAAAAAAATTTGCTAAAATTTCAACGTAGGTTGAAAACTCGTTGGAAACTGCAATAGGCGGTCGGATCTCGCAAAAAAACACCAAGGCCGATAGGATCTCGCTGGAAAACAACAAGGACCGGTTGGTACCCATCGCAAAACACCAAGGCCGGTCGGATCTCGCCGCAAAACACCAAGGGTAGATCGGATCTCACCGCAAAACACCAAGCCCGGTCGGATCTCTCCGCAAAACACCAAGGCCAGTAGAATCTCGCCGGACAACAACAACCGGTCGGAAAGCACCGCAAAATTGATGGAAACACCCCAGAACACCACAAAGGTCAACAGAGAACTCAAAAAACATCATTAAACGCCACTAATACGCTGGAACCTTGCTGGCAAACACCATAACCGCCGCCGGCAACCACAAAAACCACTGTTACAAGCCAGACGTCGCAGGTAAGCACCACAGAAACCTTCGATTAGCACAAGAACTACTCAAAGGAACACCATGAAAGCACCGAAACCATCACAGAACACCACAAACAAACAAAATCGTTTATTTTTTTTCTTTTCTCTCGGTTTCCAAAAACAACTCTAAAGCTTTATCAAGGCATTGCCCGTGTGGGCACTATGCCCACATGGGCGGTGCTGCCACCAAAAGGAGAGTCGCTAACAACAGGAAGAGAAATTCAACCAAAAGAAAAAGAGTGAAAAATTAAGACAACAAACAAAGGGCCAAGGATTTAAACCATAAGGCTCTGATACCATGTTAATAGATTTTGAGTAAAAAGATTAGAGGGAGAAGAGGAGGCTGCTGTATTATTCAGCTTATCTTTAACCTAAATGCTAAACATTCCAAATTTTTGTTCTAAAAGTTAGTTCTCAAATGATGTGTCATCATCCAATGAGTTGGTGACACACTTCTCAAAATAATAAATCTCATGAGATGGTGACACATCATTTGGAAACTAACTTTTGTTGAGAAGAAAAATAAAATAAACCTAAGATGGATTAGCTCTGGGTCTAATGGTGTTGCCTATGTCATTGATGTCCATGGTGGGGGGATGATTGCATTTCATTTCATGTAGCAGATGCTTAGGTAAAAAAGGAAAAAGAAGGGCAAGAAATGCAGAAGAAAAATAAAGCTAACTTAAGAGAAGAAGTCAGTTTTTGGACTAAAAGTCCTGTCTTGTCCATTTAGTGTCTATGGTAGAGAGATGACTGCATTCAATTTTGGATGTCAGGTCCTTGTTTATGTACATTTTCCGTGATGTCTTTTTCTTCTTACTGAGATTTTCTTCCTAAAAGCACAACAGGGAATTGTCAAGGGTATTCTTAGTTTTATGTGTATTTGATATGGATTCTGCAGAATATGGCTGGATAGGTATTAGATAGATATCCATAAGTTAAAAGGGTTAACCTTGGGGTTAAAGGCGCCATCCTAATTGAAAGTTTGGGGTGGGGAGATATTGTCAGTTAAGGGGTAGAAGGTGTATGTGGACTTTTCGCAAAATCAGAATTCTTAACATATCAAGACATGTGTGTGTATATATATATATACCTCTGTGTGTGTACATATATTCTTAAACTGTTGCTTTTATAGACCTGTGACAATCTGGCCAAAAAAAACAAAAAAAAGGGCGGGCAATCATCTAATTAGGATGGAAGAATTCATGAGCTGACCAGGATAGTTTCCCCTGTTCTTCTAATTTCCCAAGTTGTACCATATATTTCTTGTTTTCTGATAATGGTTTTTTTGCATCTGTTTCAGTGCAATTGCTTGAGAATAGAAGCAAAGCCTTTGAACCAACTTATATATACACTATGGAAAAGGTGATTGTTCACCTTATTTGTTTGTTCCTCCTTGCAATTCATGAAATTTTTCTGCATATACTCTGATTCCATATTTCTGCTTCTACTTTGTTATTTCCAATGTTCTAATAGCGCTTGTCCTGCAGGGATATTTCTTGCTACCTGAAGGAGCAAAGTCTTGCCATAATATTCGTACCGTTAACATTAGCATATCAGCTCGGAATTCCTTTTTTGGAAACAGCTTATATCTTCCAAACATAACTTAACCATTGTCGGGGTGGTTTGAATTGAGCTTGGAAGTGACAATTTTTCTGAAGAACCTATTTTTTCAATAAGTTTTTTTGTTAAGTCCGAGTTTTTAATTCTTATTTGGATATCTATTTTGAAATTTTAATCTTTGTGGTACTTATCAAAAAAGAAAGATTTAATTTAATTGTTTTTTGTGGAATCCAAGTGTCTGTAGGTAAAAACCTAGAGTACAGATTAATAACATCTGTGGTTTATTGTTTATTTGTTTGTTGACAAGCTAGACTCACTGAAAACAATTGTGTCAATGGCTTTTTTTGGAAGATAATGTCCTAGCATTCTTCTAGGCATACTACGAGGTTTATAACTAGATATGTGCTTGGTTGAGACAATTAAAAGCTTAACACTGGCATCTGCATCATCATTTTGGTGGAACTTCATCATTTTTGTCTAACTGTTGTAGTACTTCAGAATTTGAGTTATATGTGTATACGTATAGGAGCTGTGTACTATAATAATGTAACTGAATGGATATTTTCTTATTACCAGGGGGCAGCAATTCCTCGTAAACAGAATCGTCGGATATGATAGTATTTTGATGAATAGTTTATTGACTTCTCCTTGTCGAGGTAGCATATTGTGTAATAGTGAGAAATTTTAAGACAAAAATAGTTAGTCTGATCTATAGAGCCTTTGTTTTTTTTTTTTCCTTTTCTTTTGGCAACATGTAACTTATCAGGAAAAAAAAAAAAGTTATAAGGTTTATGGATGACAGTTAATCTGATTTATATTATGATCCAATTTGGACGCTGTAGGACTAGATCATCTGTACGCATGTGAAATGTTCAAAAAAATAATAGTTGTCATATATATATATACACACACTATGCTCTATAGTTTTGGAATAATTTTTTTAATTGTTTTTTTATTCTTTTAAGTTCCTTTCCCAGTTTCTGCTCGCTATTATGAAAGCAAACGTTATTAGGCCAGATACACTGTATTTTCAAATGAGAACATGAATACAACTGGAAAACCTTTGTTTTCCTATCCACAAGAGAAACAAAGGAGGGGGAAAATATATATAAACAAGCATAGCAAAATACCCCCGCCCACCATCCAACTTTCAATTGATGCCCATCGCCCCATTCACTGACGTCTCTGTACCATTCCCCATTTTGCACAGATATTGGCATCACGTAAAAATAAGTTATTTAACAGACAATTATATGATTGTTATATATTAGGGATGTCGTAGCAGTTAAATTTTTTTATTTTTTATTTTGTTTTTCAAGTGTTGATTTAATAGTTGATTTGCACTGTCGCATCACTTCAGCTGTGTGGCTGTCGTACAATTTATTAAATACTATTTTTTGGTGTAAATATATACAAATAAGATTTGATAACATTTATTTACACCATCCATACCCTAGTTGATATGCTATAAAAGCCTACTATTTTGACGTAAAAAGACTAATAAAATTTTATTTAGGAAACAAATTTATCACTTTACATTCCAAACACAAAATATTACTATACAGTTACAAATGTTGGAGACAAGTGAAGTGATAAGAATTTACAATATGAAGTGCTACTGTCTACAATTATCTACTTAAAAAAAAAAAAATTTGTTTATCCGTCAAATTTAAGTAGAACCCCATGATCCCTCAAATTCACAACTTTGGTTTCCACCACAAAACTTCATTGGATCCTCTACAATAAATTTTCCCTTCTGTATCGTTCTTGATAATCTTGCAAAGGTCTTTGGAAAAATCACTAGGAAATAACACCTTATAATTACTTTTGAAAAGAACCATTTTTGCAAGATAATCAGCTGCTCTGTTGGTTTCACGCCATGCATGAGAAACTTTGTACCTCTCAAACTTTCTTAAAAGCCCCCAAATGTCCTTCAAGCAACTAGCAGCCTTTTGACTAAACGGTTGGTCGTTGTTAATAGTCTTCACAGCACTCTGCGAATCAGACTCAACCCATATTACCTTAATGCCCATATCCAAAGCAAGACGAAGACCACTCTCTATAGCCCATAGTTCGACCAAGAATATGTCATCTCCATGTGCATTAGAGGCAAATGCACATATCGGGTCACCCATATGATCTCGAAGCAATCCACCAAACCCGGATCTTTTCGGAGTTATAGATCCATCAGTGTTTAATTTTGTCCATCCAAAATCTCGTTTTTTCCATTTGCACATGGATCCAAGTGGAGTAAGAAGGCCACTTCCTTGTTCTTGCTTGAGATTTAGGGGAAAAACCCTCTTGTTGGTTCTCTTGAGAGCAGGAGAAGACTTGCCTGAATTTTTCACTAATTTCCAATTTATTTGGTCTTCTTGCTTAGCATGGTGCTTCTTCTTTTGGAGGTAGCTCCACTCTTGAACATTCTTTGGGATGGTTGGCCAAGCTGTGTTGTCATAATTGAGCTCAAATGTTTCCTAAGAACAAAAAAAATTAGACATGATTCAGTTTATTTTTTCTCATTATTTAGCTTGAAACCTTTCAAATTATTACTTGTGAGATAAGGTAATATAAAGGAAAAAAAAAACAACAAATATTGTTCGAAACACATGCACACACAATTATATTACAAGTGTTAATATAGAAGAGAAATAAGTTCAACATGAATCAAGCATATAAAATCTAAACCACAAACATAATAACTAAGTCATAAATATATCACAATTGAAATGCATGGCAGTTCTTCAAAATATTGTCATATGAATATATTTGTCACATTTACAAATTGCAAAGACTCTCAATCCTAAGAAATTAGTAGACATAACCACAACGTGTTAGTTTATTTGATTTAACAATAAATTATATATATAATTGATCATTACAGTCCTAGTAGAGAGAGCATTTTATATCTCAGGTAGCTCCCTTCTCAAGTCCTATTATAAGGATTTGCTGGCAGCTTAGCCACCCCATTAAAAGAATAATGAAAGAAATAAATAAAAGTGTTTGTACAAAAATATAAAATGTGTGAGAAGAGAATAAAAATTTTAAAAGCTATTTGATGTGCTCATAAAAAAATCATCAATATGAATATGAAAGAATAAAAAATAGAGAAAAACAAACAAGGAAAAGAGTGTCCACTCTCTTAGTTTGGCTAAAGAATAGTAGAGTAGGGAAAAAGATTACAAGAAGCTTAGAGTTGTAACAATTACATGTTTAAATTAAAATGGTATGTTTAATTTTTTTTTAAAAAAGCAAGACTTGAGAGTAGGTGTGGGCATTTACCAAAACAGGTCAAAAATTCCACCCATCTAACTTCTGACTGACTAAAATTAGAAGATAGATTTTGTATCAAAACCAAATAGATACGTCAAGGGGTGCTAGATCAAGCTAAGACCGTCAATTGCCAATTTAGTTTTAGGTCTATTGGTTGGTGTTAATAGTGTAGCGGCAGAGGTACAAGATATCGCACGAGTGTCTAGATCTTCAAAAAATATAGTAGCCATTAGAATTGGAGGTGTTAGATTTACACCCTCGCAACCAAGCATGGCTTCAATTGGGTATAGAGGTGCGATATCTCACATTGAAAATACCAAACTTCTTTAAAGTGCCCAAACACCTAATATTCCAATCAGTTTTGTCGGAACCTTTAGTAGAGTCAAGCAAGGTGGTAATTTATACAACCATCCTTAGGGAGGTCCCAAAAGTGAATGAGCCGAGTAGAACTTTTGATAACAAAGAAAAAAAGAAAAAAGAAAAATGAGTAATAGGTCAAAATGTTCAAAATTGCTTGTTTAGCAACTGAGACACAAAAAGCCAAATCCAAATACAAATGAGCAAGTAGAGATTCACCAAATAGCTTGCCAAATATAGGGGTTAAAAAAGAGGAACATGCTGAGATGATTTTGTTTCTTCTTCCTTAAATGGGCTAAGATGCTAAAGATTACATGTTTATTTGATCGAGTCATAGTTGGCCCAAACAAATTCAAGAAGTCCAAAAAAGGACAAGGAAACAAATTTTTTATTTTTTTTTTTAAAAAAACAAATTTATGGGAAAATGACCAAAAAGACCATAATTTTTATTTATTTATTTTTTGATAAGTAATAATGAGTTTTTTCCAAAAAAGAAAAAAAGGCCATAATTTTACCGGAAGAGGACGAAGAAAAGATTGAAGGGTTCCTAAAGAAAGGAAAACAAAGCCAGTCAAAAAGAGGCCCAATAGCTTATCAAATTTGGACACAAAAAGGCCCAATTAGCTGACATTAAGGCTCAAATATATGGAAAAGAAGCCCCCCCCTATGTAATGTGTGTGCTTAGGAATAGAAAAACCTGGAAACCCGACCCGACCAGACCCGATCAATTGAAATGAAAAAGACCCGCACTCGATTCAACTTGATGGCTGGATTTCGACATCTTCGTTTCGACAATGAGAATTTAACACACCATCTTGTATGCCCAAGTTGTTTAAGCTCAACAATCATAGGGGGAATAAAAAACATTTAAGCATATAATATTTACCATAATTCATAAAATCCCAAAAAGAAATTACAAGTAATGTCCACCAAATAACTTGGGAATTATTTTTGAGAACATCACTTGGTAAAAGTTGGACCTGAGAATATTCAGGACCAACCATTTAGAGGAACATAAAGAATAACTAAAAAGATAAAGCAATATATAAATACATATATACACATTTATAAAAAATTAGATTCCGACAGAATCAGCTTCAAGACTTCAAGGCAATCCCTCCATGTAGAGCTGGCATTTGGCACCTGCTGATGTCGCTTCACTGCAAAATAATTTATAATTTAGTTCTTATTTTGGTAAGAATTATGACCATTAGATACCACGACCGACCAAGGTTCTGAATAAATAATGTATACGACTGTTGTTTGATGATGTGACCATGAAGATTAGCCACATAATATGACAATGTCGATGCGCCACTTTGAAGACAAGACACGACATGCTTAGACTTGAAACCTTAAAAGGCAAACAGCAAAAAAGCAGGAACAAAAACAGGATACAAAGCAAGGGAAAGTTGACATAATTAAACTAGAGAAGCGATTAAAAGAACGACCAAGGTTCTGAATAAATAATTTATTAATCAGTTATGCGACTGTTGTTTGATGATGTGACCGACATAATATGACAATGTGGATGTGGCACTTTGAAGACAAGACACAACATGCTTAGACTTGAAACCGTAAAAGGCAAACATCACAAGCAGGAACAAAAACACACATTGAGGATACAGGATACAAAGCAAGGGAAAGTTAACATAATTAAACTAAAAGAAATGCATATACCTCAGTTAAGGCCATGGAATTGGATTGAGCAACAGAAGCATGTCCAAGAATGTTCATGTTTGGTGATGGGGCAACCGCAGGAGGAGCAGATGAAGCAACAACATGAGTCTCGTGGTGGATCAAAGGAGGTCCCATTGCACTGTGCATGCACAAAAAAATCATGAATTTAATGTTCCAAAATTTGTGGGGGTTCGCAAAATAGAGTTTCCCAATGGAAAATAAAAGGTCTTCCTAATATCAATGATTAATGGGAAAGTTGAGTGGGGATAAACGAGCATGTTACAATTAAGAATAGATGCCCATGACCAACTCGAAATATCAAAATGCAGAAACATATATCATGAGTTGTTTTGGCAAAACTGAAGTGAGGCAATCCCTCAATTTGCAACTGCAAACAAAACTATAATACATGTATTAAAGAAGATACGTAAAGGGAAAAATGAAAATTAGTTCCTAGGTTTTTTTTGTTTTTTTTTTTGTGCAATTTTAATTTAATCTTGGAGTTTACAATTTCAACAATTAGGTATTTAGGTTTTACCTCAATTTCAAATAAGTCCTTTTATCAAGCTGCCATCCAATTAAATGACGCCATACCACGTCAAATTATTAAATCTCGATGAGATATAGTTCGCGTTTGACACCTCATGTGCCAATTATATGTTCCATTAATTATTTATAGATTGTATATATGGAGACTATTTATAAGTCATTCAGAGATTTATCTTATAAACTAATTATTTATTTATTTATGTGGACAATAATGATATATCTTGTATATATGGAGACTATTTATAAGTCATTCAGAGATTTATCTTATAAACTAATTATTTATTTATTTATTTATGTGGACAATAATGATATATCTTGTGTGCTTGATTGATGTTCATGGCGGCTGGGCCCAACAAAGCTAAGGTAGTGTTTGGCATTGAGATGAATCAATCTACTCTTTATCTATGAATCCTCTATTTATAATGATAAATTATGCTCAATCAAATGGAAGAATTGATCCAATTCAAAAAGAAATTATGTTTCACATCACACATGTATGAGTCTGATTTGTAATCAGAGTAGCCCAAAAAAAGACACCAGTAGTGTTCCAACAGAGCTTAGGTTTCAAGCACAGTGTGATGGTGATGGGGGTGTTATTTTACTGTTCTCATTAGATTTGCTAATAGATTTGCTAATGCTTTTTAAAAGCTCTCTCAGCAACCAAACAAAACAGAGGCTGTTATGTAATTCAAATTGAAGAAAAAGAACAAGGACCTCGGTGATCAAAGTCCAATGATATAACAGACAGACATAATTCAGAAATAACAATAATGAATATTAAGAACAAAAAACAGAGTAAGAAAAAACAAAACCTCGAAGAAGTCGATGCTAAGAAAGGAGAAGCTCAGGTCAAGTGCTTGAATCTTGTTCTCTGTGAAAGTGGTTTAGGATTTTTGAAAATTCAAGGAACAGATCTGTGAGATCTTTGATGCCTTTTGCAGCTTACATATATGCACCTAAAATATTTGTGAGATCTTAGTGAGCGAGAGAGAGAGCGGCGACGCCGGAGAGAGAGAGAGAGAGAGGGAACAGCGAGAACGGCGAGAGAGAGGTAGCGGCGGCGTAAGCTAGGGTTTTTTTTTTTAAGAGGAGCGGCGGCGATAGCTAGGGTTTTTTTCTTTTTTTTTTTTTCAAAAAAAAAAAACAAAAGTTTTGCGGGTCGGGTACCTTTTTGCCCAAATTTTTTTAACAGCCCCGCCCTAAAAAATCACCGAAACTAAGAAAGTCTACCACGGGGAGTCGAACCCACGACCTTCTTATCCGAAGACAGACGCTCCAATCCACTGCGCCATATTGTGTTTGTATAGTATAAGTGAGAATAGTTAGTTATTTCATTTTATTTACTAAACCGATTTAGAGCATTCTCATCTAACTTTTTATTGTAGATAAATTTTTATTTTGGGAGAGTCAAAACGGTAAAATGCATGTTTTTAACTGTGGGAATACTGTTCACTCCCCATATAAAAAAGAATGAGTTGTATATAAATTGATAATGGTGAGGAGTACAAATTTTGAAATATGACCGTTAAGATTAAAAAAAAAACAAATTTTCAAATACATGAATGTGGGAGAGAGAAAAATAAAGAAGTCTTTAAAATAATATTTTAATAAAATAGTGAAAGTGAATCCATAGTTTGGGAACCAGATTAGCTAAAATAGAAATATATGATTTTTTTAGCTAAAATATACAGTAAATTTAGTGAGCCATGAACTAGGGATTAACCGGTTGGTGCTGCCATGAATTAGGGGTGTATAACCGGTTGCGGTTATTTCCTCATAATCGTAACTACAACCGATTTAGGCAGTTATTCAATTTTAAATAACCATAACCGCAACCGTTAGGCTAGTTAGCGATTAATCGCAACAAAGAGTTATACGGTTATTGAAGACCGGTTATTAACCGGTAACTGCTTTTCACATAATTACATCATTTTCTTCTTTAATATAGGGATTCAAATCTGTTACTTGAAAGGAGAAACAATCATTTTAATATAAGTTGTGTGATGACTTCTTCACAACTTGCAGAAAAGCAAATAAATCAGGCGATTCAAATCATGATGATAAAATTTGTGTTTACCTGCTTGGGAGAATTGGTGATCTAATTTCTCTGTATCTTGTGGGAGAATTTGCAACTATTATGAAGTGCATTTCTTTTTCTTTTTCCTTTTAAATTTTTATTTTTTATTTTTATTAAAGAAAAGGAAAATGTACATTAAAAAAGTCCCACACGCAATCCCAAACTCAAAAAATTTCAAAAAGTTATATTCCTTAAACATAATCCTAAACAAGATCTAACCACCACGTAAACCATGTCATGCAAAGGCAGTGGTGAAGCCACATTCAGCAATGGTGTGACCCCACTACTTTTTTCTTTAAAAAAAAATTGCGAAGTAAATTTTTACCAACTTGAAGCATGGGTCCCATTGTGCACGAAGAAAATAAACCAATGGCCCCACACTAAAAAATCTTCACATGCTATAGTGTACTATTGTTAGCTGTTTTTTTTTTTAAAAAAAAATTGCTATTACAAATTTACACTAGAATACTAGAAAGAGAAGAGGTAAATGCCGCATCAATCATCTTCAATATGTTAGAATCCGTTTGAAATTGTGTTATAGAGTTTAAAAAGTACTTAAAAAGTTGTACCAAACAAAAACTAACATGTTTGATAAAAAATTCTAAAAGTATTTATATGAATTTTTTACTCTAAAAAAATTAAAACACATTTTTAATAAAAAATTTTTATTTTTCAAATACAATCTCAAATATGAATGTCTTACTTTTTTCAAGTTTTATTTTTTATAGTTATCTATCATAGCTTCATATGTTTTTTTTTAAAAAACTGTTTTTTACCCTACTTTTTTGTTTTTGAGTTGTGTTTTAAGTAGTAAATTGAAAACTGAGATGCTCTAGTGGTATATTTAATTTAACGTATAATAATTTTCTCTTTCCCCTATAGCCATGAAACTATTTCTAATGCGATCTTACTATAAGTAAAAAGTAAAAACAGTTAACAAAGTCAGAGCAAGTGGTCTGCAAATTCTCACTTTCTCGGGAAAATCCCCTGTTTTCCCACGTTTCATCGCGAAGATAGAGATAGATAGAGCGAGAGGGATGGATCCGGAGCAGACGTTCATACGCGTGCAAGAGAGGTTCTCGCAGATGCTGAGGCGTTTTACGTTTTCGTCGCCATCACCCTGTTCTCCATTCTCGTTGTTATGCACGCCAATTGCGTTCAGCAGGTACGTCGTTTGGACATGCTAAGCGATTCAAAAATTCGATTTATGCTGTTATTCGATTGCGCTGAGGGCTTCTGAATTTCAATTCAGCAATTGCTTTCTTGTCAATTTTCAATTCATGGTTCATTTTTTTGATGTGGAATAAACTACTGTCAGGTATTTAATCTACTAGGGATTAGTTCTCTAGTTTTTAGATGATCATTTTGGTTTCCGTGGGTAGAAATGATTAGGGAAAGTGAAAGAGAGATAAATGGAAAAAGAAGATACGTTTCTATGGACTATATCATTGTGGTTTCCTTCTTATGTTTGCCATAAGTAGTACTAGTTGCTCTTTCACGGGTGCCCATTAACGAGTGGGCTTGGAGTGTTAGTAGGTAAGCGCATTACTGTTTCATCCCAACATTATGAGAATTAGACGACAATTTCTACTGTAACAGGCAACTTATGAGTTTATTTATCCTTTAGGTGCGAATTGGAATTGGAGAAGGTGCTAATATTAGTGCCGTCAATGAGGGCTGGAATAAAATGTATGGTGAGGATAGAGAATTCTAGGATTTTACCATTCAGACAAGAAGTTTTAACAGCTATGAGTCCCATACAATGGGTATGGAGAATTAGTGCCTCTAATGGGGTTTTGAACAAACTATTTTGCATGGGATGCAAAATTGTATGATTTTATTGACACGTCGGAAAGTGAAGTCTTATATTGGGCGGGTGAATTGTGAAGGTGTTGGATTAGGTGGGTGGATTGTGATGGTATTGCATTGAATGCTAAGTCCTGCATTAGCTCTTTAATAGGTGAAATTGGGCTATGTAAATGATTATGCAGAGTTCCAATTGTAACATACTAGCCTTTTTAGGATCTAGTGCAGATGCGGTTAGTACTTCCTTGGATTGTGACATTTTACTTTTTTAGAGTTCAAGTTTAACAGCTATGAATTCATAAATGGGTAGTGAAAAATGAGTTTGATGGTTTTAAATATTGCCTCTTGTGGTGCCTTTGGAGGGAAATGAATGATAGAAATTTTGAGGACTGCAAAAGGATGTTGGAGGAGCTTGAGTCCTTATTCTATACTCATTTTCTTTGGACAGCTATTTTTATTTCTCCCTTGGTGCTTAGTTATCATGATTTTATTGTTCTTTTTTCTCCTTTTATCTAACTAGGTGTTTTCTCTTGTACACTTCCTGTATACATGGGCCGTTTTATGCTTTTAATGATATTTCGATTACTTATATAAAGAAATATTATGCTCGAAGCTTGCTTTTACTCTAGATGACCCTTCTGCTACTTTTAAGCAGTGGGACTGACTTGTAGGAGTTGCAAGTTATGCTTTGTGCAACTATTTGAAATCATGAGCAAGTCCTACTAGCTTCTTATTGTTTGGCCACTTATTCACACATGTATGAGTCTGATTTGTAATCAGTAGCCCAAAAAATGACAAATGACATCAGTAGTGTTCCAACAGCTTAGGTTTCAAGCACAGTGTGATGGGGGTGTTGTTTTACTGTTCTCATTAGATTTGCAAAGCATTTTGCTAATGCTTTTTAGCATGTGCTTTTACTTTTTGGTTGTGATGTAGTTTTGAGTGTTTTGTGAGCGTTTTTTGTGCTGAGTTGTTTGTTAATGCTTTTTTTTTTTTGCTAAAAAGCAAATAGCAGTCCTAAAATGCATTAGCAAATTAGACCTAAGTAATTCAAGTTCTGCAATTTCTGGTTGCTTGAATTTTTATGTCAGAATTATGCATTCTTTTGTAACTTCACGGTAATGGACTTATCCACATTATCTAGATAATGTTACTTATCAAGAAAAAAAAAAACATTATCTAGATAATGTTATTGAAATTGGATTCTTTTTCCAGCCGTTGGTTTTTTTGAGAAATGACAGTCATAGATTGTTGTAATTATTTGGCCAAGTGAATATCAGATTGTTTTCATTATATTTTTAATAGTCAAACATGTTTCTGGATGGCATAATAATATAGGCTTTGACTGTGAAGTGGCACGAACTTTATGGAGTGTGTTATTTTCTCTTTTTGATGTCGCATGGGTCATGTCTGGAGGGGTGGCAGATTTATTAACTTGTTGGTGCGGTCAGCGAGGCAATAGTTTAGCTAAGGAGGTGTGGCGAATCGCACCACTGTGTCTAATGTGGATTATTTGGCATGAGAGAAATGCAAGATGTTTGAAGATCAAGAAAGGTCAATGGAAGAGCTCAAAAAGCTGTTTATTCAAACTTTGTTCCATTGGGCCGACGCTTTTAGTTTTCCACCTTGTCTTAAATTTTTTTCTTTATGTTCCTCTTTTTGCCTTTAGTGAGGCATTTGTTTGTATACATCTTGTGCACTAGGGTTGCGCTCCTACGCTTTTCAATGAATAACTTATTTATCAAAAAAATTAAAAAAAAATATAGGCCTTGTTTGTAAACGCTTTTTCATTCTTCCTTTTGTTTTTACAAAAAACAAAAAACATTAACAAACAATCCAAAACATAAAACACTTCAAACGAATTTCACCTTTATATCATATCAGAACACTTCAAACAAAAAGCAAAAAACACCTTTCAAAAAGCATTAACAAACAGAGCCATAGCGGCTGGTGGGCAAGTTAAAAGCTTTATTTTTATGCTCCTTGTATGAATGTATGACTTCTTTGGGCAATCTACCATCTTATTTTCTTGATTTTTCCTTTTTTGATTGTAATTTTTGAGGTTCTTTTGTGTACTGCCTCTATGCTTACAATTGTTCTTGTTTTTCTAATTTCTTAATCATTTGTGTTTCTCTTTTGCTTCATGATTGATGTTTCTCTTGTATACTCCACATTTAGGGCTATAAATCAACAAGCTACTTGTGAACTTGCTTGGGCTCGGTTCAGTTAAGCTCGAATTCAGCTCGGCTTGATTATTAAATGGCTATTCTTGAACTCAAAATTAGACTCGATTATTAAATGATACATATTCGTATAAAACTCGGTTTGACTTCAATAATGTTTGTGAACATGCTTGTATATATATGTACGTATATATTAATATATATGTAAAAAATTCTTTAAAATTTGAATAAAATGTAGTTCCTTATTTATCTCTCAGGTAATATCCACGTGCACCTCCCAATATATCCCCATCAATAAAAACAAGGAAAATGGAAGTTTCACTTCGTGTTATCAGAATAGGCCCATCTTCTACTCTTCTACAAATCCCATACTCAAACCTTCCATTGGACAACTAAATCAAACCAAACTAAACTAAATCTCTCTCTCTCTCTCTCTCTCTCTCTCTCTTAATCCCATATTAGATGTCTACCTTGCCTGCTGTATGTACGGAGATCCCACTAAACAGGTAATCTTTTGTACTCTATTGAGTACTTCCAATAATGAGATTTTTATCCATCTATTAGCCTAATTAGTCAAGGGCAACCACATAAAGTAGGATCAAACAATCTCAGGCGTCTAAACTAGGGAAACGGTCTCACATCACAACACGTTGGATGAAAACGAAAACATTTTAATTTTTCTCCTAATTATAGTTTATTGCTCAAGTGGAAGGAGAATCATGACAATTGGCAGGGAAACAATGTTCACATGACAAACATCTTAGCAAGGCCCCCTCAATCAACCGATTTGACTTTCTGGCCACAAGAAGAACATCTGAGATTGCTCTAGCTTTCAGAAGAAACCATTTACTTCTACTTTTGCTACTTCCTTTTCTCTTCATCCTTTCTTGATTCATTCTTTTCTTCAAAGAAAACCATGGCATTGGGAGAGCCATCCCTTGCTGCGTTCCTTGATGTGTTGCATCTTGCAACGTGTTCTCCTTTGCACGCTAAGAGGACTTCGAAAGAAGTTGTATAGGTGGAGTGAAACGTTAATAAGAATTAAGGCAGTCCTTTATGATGCGGATGAGAAGCAACGTACTATTCACCATAGAAGCTTTGTGACGTTGAAATCACAAAATACACAATTTTTTTTTTTTTTTTTTCTCTCTCTCTCTCTCTTTCTCTCTGTCACACAATCCCATTAGCTGAGCCGAGCTGAGTGGTCGATAAGGCGCTTGGCTGGGCTAATGAACGAGCTTTAGCTTGCACAAGGTTTTCCCCTTGGTGAGCCTAGCCGAGCTAGGGTTCCTAAGCTCATTACGAGCTCGAGCTCTTCTATGGTGCAAATGAGCTAAGCTCGCATAGGCACTACTCACCCGAGCTCGGCTCGTTTACAGGCCTATCCGCAAGTACTTAGGTTATGCCCCTTTGGGTCTTTTTTTGATAAGTAATAAGAAGTTTTATTAAAAGCGTATAGGTGCCCCAAAGTACACTGGGAGTATACAACGGAAACACCTAACGAGAAGAAAAGCGAAAAAGAAAATCATCATAAGTAATCGACAATGGAAAGACATGCGCCACAGTCCAGAGATACAAAGTATGAAAACAAGAGGCTAAGATGTCCTCCAAGGTCCCCTCTTCATCCTCAAAACACCTACTATTCCTTTCTTTCCATAGACACCAAAAAAAAGCAATTGGGCACCATCTTCCAAACCGCGGCACTCCCCCTCCTCCCCGAGGACCACCAACAGGCTAGTAAATCTGAAACCCGTCTTGGCATCACCCACGACAACCCAAACCGACCAAAAAAAGTACACCATAGGGCATAGGCAACCTCGCAATGAAGGAGGAGATGATCCACCGTCTCCTCACTCCTTTTGCACATATAGCATCTATTTGTTACAATCACTTGTCGCTTCCTAAGGTTATCTAGGGTCAGAATTTTGCCCAAAGCCGCCGTCCAAACAAAGAAACTTGCTCGTGGCGGCGCTTGTGTTCGCCACACACTCTTCCAAGGAAAACTTTGGGTCTTTTTATGATATTGAATTACTTATATTAAAAAAATATGTATATGTTAGCTGAGGAAGGCTGGTAAAGTTAACTCTTGAATTGCTCTTTGGTTGGTAACCAATACAATATCTGAATTGGAAATGAAACATTGGAAGAGGCATGGAAGAACAGATCCTTGTTCCCTTAAGTAGTAACTGTTGTTTTCATCATTAAAGTTGTCTTTTCCACAGTTTCATTGTTGGCAGTTGATGTATTTCATATATGGTAGCGTTTCAGTCATAATAATGGCTGGTTGATGACAAAATTCCAAACATTACATCGCTTTGTTTAAGTTTGTGTATTTGCCAAATTAAGGCATCTAGGTTTATTTCATAGTGCTCTAACTAAAATCTATGTTTTTTTTATTTTATTTTTTTCTTTTTGCATTTGAAGCCTGTCTGTTCAAGTGAGCTCTCTGGAGTTGAAATAACAGAAGCTCAGCTTATCGAAATTAAGTTAATATATTGTCTAGTACTTTCGATAAATTAGCTCTGTTTGTATGTTTTTGCAACTACTTCATTGTAGCAAGTTACTAAGTGGGCTTGACATCATCGTGCTGGCTTCCTTTGGGATTGGGGATTTTACAGATTGACACATTAAACTCTTTTTTTTTAAACATCCTGCAATTGCTTCCTGGTATTTTCACTCTTTCCGCTGTGCCTTGTCTGGCTACCGGCTCATATCCTTTCTCCATCTGCAACTTGTAGTTTTTGATTACCAACAGGGTCTGGCAACATGTCCTTAGGCATCTTAGTTTTATTAATTCTTAATTTTATTTTCTTTTTGGTTTCGAGGGAAATAGGAAAAAGATTATGGTGTAACTTTTTCAGCATGGCATGTCAATTTGTTTGCTTTGGTATTTATGTAGCTCTGATTTGGTTCAGAAAGTTCTATGTCCATAATGTATTTAAGGGTTTTTTTTTTCCTGTTCTTTATGGGGCAGCCTATTCTTGTGCTGAAACTTTTTGCAGCATTTTGTTAATACCAACTAGTTACAAGTTGAGACAATGCATATTAATTGGATATTGTTGTATCTGAGCCAGATTTCTGGGCTACCCTCATATTCAGTTTTTTTTTTGGTCACTCATATTTTTTACTCTGGAACTTATATCTATCACTTTTTTTTTTTCTGAGATCTATGGAGATGTAATTGTGAGATTCACTGTGCGTTTGACATATGCTACTGGTTTTATTTCATAAGTTAAGCAAACTGTCATGTTTAAGTAACAATTGTGACGTTTGGTGTAGATAACTAGTGCAGGGTTGTGGTCACAGAATGAGTCTGAATCTAATGCGATAGACTTCCCTAATATGGAAACTGTGAAGGAGAAATTAGAAGGGGCAAATGTGGATGGAGATGGATTGACATTTTTGGCTAAATTGGATTGGTTCTGGAGCTAGAAGGGACAAACTAGCATGGAAGTTCTGGAAGACTGACAATGAACTTCTTGAGCAGCAAGCAGAACCTTCAGTGAGCAGTCAAAGCCCTAAGTGAACAGTAGATGACGCAGCCACCAAAATTGATAAAGAGGAGTGACGTAGTAGTTTCCCTGTATATGCCAGAGAGACATTTAAAGCAGCAATATTTCACTTCGGCAAAAAGTGGTACAAGCGTCTGCTATTCATTTGGAGACATGCAATGCAGGTCGTTAGAAGTTTCTGGAAATTGTGGGTGAGTAAATCAATAAAATGTTCTTGTGTTGTGCTAGACATAGTATTCAATACAATAGCCCCATTTTTTAATTACCAAATTTTGGAAATAGCTAGTGTCATTCTCATTTCTGCTTGCTTTACTTGTAGTGATGTTAATTCCCCTTCGGTCTTGATCGGCACTTTATTGCCTTGCATTTCCTTTTCTTTCTTGTGATTATGGGTTTCCTTTCCTTTTAAAACATGAGCATGTGTTTCGTTACAGTTGTCTGCCTGGGTGCTTTGTAGATACTATTGATTCTGGAACTTAATCAGACTATCATTTTGATGCCTTTTTTATTCGGTGAATATATGTTACATTATTGTTTTTATATCTTTTTCAGCTCAATTTTAGTTATTGATTGATGATATACTGGAAGAAGACTTGGGGCTAGAATTTGGTCATGCCGATGCTTGTGGCATGAGCCTAAGTCTCCCCTAGATTTCTTGTTTGGCAAATCTAATATGTCTACATATAAGTATCTACCTCGGCAATAGAAAAGAAAATTGTGTAAATATTGGGCGGGTTAGGAAGAGGCAATCATGTTAGAAGTTGTGCTCATGTCGTGTGATCTTATTAATTTTTTTTTTCCTCTTAATTCTTGTCTTCATTTGATTTTCAATACATGCTCTTTATTGTTTTTCTGCATACTCTATTCTTGGAGTGTGATGAACTCTTAACAGATGGGGTTTTAATTTTTCTTATTGTCAGCAAGCAGGACTGATTGGTGCCTTCAGTATTTGATGCATTTCTTGCTCAATTACTCTCGCCCATCTCTATCTTTCTCACATGTTTTTCCATCCATGTTTTCTGAAAATATTTTAATTTCTAAATGACTTATATGGAGAAACCTAGAGTCTGTACCATAGTTGGTCATTACTTGATTGCTTGTATCAAGGCCTAGTCTTTCTTTTGCTGAATTTTACTTTTTAATTGTAGAATCTTGCAGGAATACATTTAAATATTGACATTCCCAAGTGGTTGCATATACTTCATTTGGACCGGCTTAATTCATATGCAGGTAAGTGGCAATCTTTTTAGTTCTGCTTGTTCACTACTATCAGGTTGCAGAGCTGTAGTGGTTATGAATAAATTGAAATCACTTAGGTCAAGTGATTTGAAGAATTTTCTTGTCTTAGAATTGCTTTTGTCCTCACTTGGCTTGATGTGAGTCCTCTTTTCACACTTGCTGACCTAGAGTATGTATTTCTAGAATGCTAGTTTACTATTTTGGTACTCAATCTAACTTCAGCTTCTAGGTTGTCAAATCTTGACAAAATATATAAGGTAGAAAATCCATGAGATGAGTGTATTTTCGTCATCTTCCTAGTCAGGTCATTGTTATTATTTTTGCTAGCTGCATTGTTTAGGGCTGGAAAGAGCGGCTTTGGGTGGGTCAGGTGAATAATACGCATACTGACCCAGACCTGATTGTTTGAGTGGGGCCCAACCAATTGCAAGGCCCTTTGGAGATAAAAAAAAAAAATCAAGTCGCTATTTTACTTTTTTTTTGGGGGGCGGGGGTCATATGTTAATGTCTGGGATAATTTTATTGAACCACCTTGTTTTTCTTATCTTAATAAAATCTTAATTAAAAGTTGGTTTTTTCTTTCATGCTCTCAATATTGTTCAATCACTCTAACCTGTAATATTAGGGCACCTTTTTTTTCTTTTCTTTGTATTATTTAATCAAATATCAGCGGATGATTGAAATAAATATATAATGTAGGTACACATTATAAAATTTCAAACTATTGCATGAATCCATCGTTTATGTCTATGAGCCAGAAATGATCTGATTGAATTCCAGATCTGGCATTGAACCCAGAAATGATCTCTCTAACTACAAGGACGGGTCGAAACCCATCGCAAAACAGCAAAGCCGATCGGATCTCGCCACTAAACACCAAGGATAGATCTGATCTTGCTGAAAAACACGAAGCCCGGTCGAATCTCACCGCAAAACACCAAGGCTGGTAGAATCTCGCCGGACAACAATCGGTTGGAAACCACTGCAAAACACCAAGGCCAGTTGAATCTTGACAATTAACAACACGTGATCAACTAACGTGTCTCGCCGGAACTCACAGAATACAGGCAGAAAACATGCTGGAGATACCAATACCAAGTCAAAATACTGCTAAAAAAGAAAACCTTACACCAACCACCACAAATGGCACTAAACATCACAGAAAATACTAGAAACTTTGAAAACTAGTACGAAACACCACGAAATCCACCATGAAAGCACACGACAAACTTCTTGTTTTCTTTTCAAACTCAACCACGAACAATATCTTTCCAGGCGCTGCCCGTGTGGGCTCTAAGCCCCACATGGGCGGTGCTGCCACCAGAAGAATACTCACTAAAACAAAACTAAAAAACAGTGAAAAACTATGACTACAAACAAAGGAACAATGATCTAAACCCTAAGGCTCTGATACCAAAATTTGGAGTAAAAAGATTAGAGGGAGAAGAAGAGGATGTTGTATTATTCAGCTTATATTTAACCTAATACAAACATCCTAATATATAGGATTAGGGAAATATCACAATGACCAAACTATCCTCAAACCCTAATGACTTACTAACCCTAATAACTCTTTTAACACTCCCCCTCAAGCTGTATCATATAAATCATATAAATCCAGCTTTGAAGAAACAAGCAAATGAAAAACACATATAAAAACATATTCTAACACTCCCCCTAAAGTTGGAACAGCTTGGAGCACACAATATAAAGACCCATCAAAATAATAAAAAATTTGCTAAAATTTCAACGTCGGTTGAAAACTCGTTGGAAACTGCAATAGGCGGTCGGATCTCGCCAAAAAACACCAAGGCCGATAGGATCTCGCCGGAAAACAACAAGGACCGGTTGGTACCCATCGCAAAACATCAAGGCCGGTCGGATCTCGCCACAAAACACCAAGGGTAGATCAGATCTCACCGCAAAACTCCAAGCCCAGTCGGATCTCTCCGCAAAACACCAAGGCCAGTAGAATCTCGCTGGACAACAACATCCGGTCGGAAAGCACCGCAAAATTGATGGAAACACCCCAGAACACCAAGGCCAGTAGAATCTTGCTGGCAAACACCATAACCGCTGCCGGCAACCACAAAAACCACTGTTAAAGGCTAGACGTCGTGGGTAAGCACCACAGAAACCTTTGATTAACACAAGAACTACTCAAAGGAACACCATGAAAGCACCGAAACCATCACAGAACACCACAAACAAACAAAATCGTTTATTTTTTTTCTTTTCTCTCGGTTTCCAAAAACAACTCTAAAGCTTTATCAAGGCATTGCCCGTGTGGGCACTATGCCCACATGGGCGGTGATGCCACCAAAAGGAGAGTCACTAACAACAGGAAGAGAAATTCAACCAAAAGAAAAAGAGTGGAAAATTAAGACAACAAACAAAGGGCCAAAGATTTAAACCATAAGGCTCTGATACCATGTTAATAGATTTGGAGTAAAAAGATTAGAGGGAGAAGAGGAGGCTGTTGTATTATTCAGCTTATCTTTAACCTAAATGCTAAACATCCCAAATTTTTGTTTCAAAAGTTAGTTCCCAAATAATGTGTCATCATCCAATGAGTTGGTGATACACTTCTCAAAATAATAAATCTCATGAGATGGTGACACATCATTTGGAAACTAACTTTTGGGAAGAAAATTTGGGATGTGTAGCACTTCTCATATAGGATTAGAGAAATATCACAATGACCAAACTACTTTCAAACCCTAATGACTTACGAACCCTAGTAACTCTTCTCACAATGTCTATAAGCCAGAAATGATCTAATTAGATCTGGCATTGAACCCATAAATGATCTCTCTATGAGCTGGATTTTTTTTTTCTCTGATTTCAATAATATTTTTTGTTGAGAAGAAAAATAAAATAAACCTAAGATGGATTAGCTCTGGGTCTAATGGTGTTGCCTAAGTCATTGATGTCCATGGTGGGGGGATGATTGCATTTAATTTCATGTAGCAGATGCTTAGGTAAAAAAGGAAAAAGAAGGGCAAGAAATGCAGAAGAAAAATAAAGCTAACTTAAGAGAAGAAGTCAGTTTTTGGACTAAAAGTCCTGTCTTGTCCATTTAGTGTCTATGGTAGAGAGATGACTGCATTCAATTTTGGATGTCAGGTCCTTGCATATGTACATTTTCCGTGATGTCTTTTTCTTCTTACTGAGATTTTCTTCCTAAAAGCACAACAGGGAATTGTCAAGGGTATTCTTAGTTTTATGTGTATTTGATATGGATTCTGCACAATATGGCTGGATAGGTATTAGATAGATATCCATAAGTTAAAAGGGTTAGCCTTGGGGTTAAAGGCGCTGTCCTAATTGAAAGTTTGGGGTGGGGAGACATTGTCAGTTAAGGGGTAGAAGGTGTATGTGGACTTTTCACAAAAATCATAATTCTTAACATATCAAGACGTGTGTGTGTGTATATATATATATATATATATACCTCTGTGTGTGTACATATATTCTTAAACTGTTGCATTTATAGACCTGTGACAATCTGGCAAAAAAAAAAAAAAAAAGGGCAGGCAATTATCTAATTAGGATGGAAGAATTCATGAGCTGACCAGGATAGTTTCCCCTGTTCTTCTAATTTCCCAAGTTGTACCATATATTTCTTGTTTTCTGATAATGGTTTTTTGCATCTGTTTCAGTGCAATTGCTTGAGAATAGAAGCAAAGCCTTTGAACCAACTTATATATACACTATGGAAAAGGTGATTGTTCACCTTATTTGTTTGTTCCTCCTTGCAATTCATGAAATTTTTCTGCATATACTCTGATTCCATATTTCTGCTTCTACTTTGTTATTTCCAATGTTCTAATAGCGCTTGTCCTGCAGGGATATTTCTTGCTACCTGAAGGGGCAAAGTCTCGCCATAATATTTGTACCGTTAACATTAGCATATCAGCTCGGCATTCCTGTTTTGGAAACAGCTTATATCTTCCAAACAAAACTTTACCATTGTCGGGGTGGTTTGAATTGAGCTTGGAAGTGACAATTTTTCTGAAGAACCTATTTTTTCAATAACTTTTTTTGTTAAGTCCGAGTTTTTAATTCTTATTTGGATATCTATTTTGAAATTTTAATCTTTGTGGTACTTATCAAAAAAGAAAGATTTAATTTAATTTTTTTTGTGGAATCCAAGTGTCTGTAGGTAAAAACCTAGAGTACAGATTAAGAACATCTGTGGTTTAATGTTTATTTGTTTGTTGACAAGCTAGACTCACTGAAAACAATTGTGTCAATGGCTTTTTTTGGAAGATAATGTCCTAGCATTCTTCTAGGCATAATACGAGGTTTATAACTAGATATGTGCTTGGTTGAGACAATTAAAAGCTTAACACTGGCATTTGCATCATCATTTTGGTTGAACTTCATCATTTTTGTCAAACTGTTGTTGTACTTCAGAATTTGAGTTATATGTGTATACGTATAGGAGCTGTGTACTATAATAATGTAATTGAATGGATATTTTCTTATTACCAGGTGGCAGCAACTCCTCATAAACAGAATCGTCGGATATGATAGTATTTTGATGAATAGTTTATTGACTTCTCCTTGTTAAGGTAGCATATTCTGTAATAGTGAGAAATTTTATGACAAAAATAGTTCGTCTGATCTATAGAGCCTTTTTTTTTTCCCTTTTCTTTTGGCAACATGTAACTTATCAGGAAGAAAAAAAAGTTATAAGGTTTATGGATGACAGTTGATCTGATTTATATTATCATCAAATTTGAACGTTGTTGGAATTGATCATCTGAATGCATGTGAAATGTTCAAAAAAATAATAGTTGTCATATATATATATATATATATATATATATAGTTTTGGAATAATTTTTTTAATTGTTTTTTTATTCTTTTAAGTTCCTTTCCCAGTTTCTGCTCCCTATTATGAAAGCAAACGTTATTAGGCCAGATACACTGTATTTTCAAATGAGAACATGAATACAACTGGAAAACCTTTGTTTTCCTATCGACAAGAGAAACAAAGGAGGGGCAAAATATATATAAACAAGCATAGCAAAATACCCCCGCCCACCATCCAACTTTCAATTGATGTCCATTTCCCCATTCACTGGCGTCTCTGTACCTTTCCCCATTTTGCACATATATTGGTATCACGTAAAAATAATGTTATTTAATAGACTATTATATGATTATTATATATTAGAAATGTCATGGTAGTTAATTTTTTTTTTCTCCCTTTTTTCTTTCAAGTGTTAATTTAATAGTTGATTTTCACTGCCACATCACTTCAACTGTGTGGCTGTAGTACAATTTATTAAATACTATTTTTTGGTGTAAATATATACAAATAAGATTTGATAACATTTATTTACACCATCCATACCCTATTTGATATGCTATAAAAGCCTACTATTTTGGCGTAAAAAGACTAATAAAATTTTATTTAGGAAACAAATTTATCACTTTACATTCCAAACACAAAATGCTACTATACAGTTACAAATGTTGGAGACAAGTGAAGTGATAAGAATTTACAATATGAAGTGCTACTGTCTACAATTATCTACTTAAAAAAAAAAAAAAATTGTTTATCCGTCAAATTTAAGTAGAACCCCATGATCCCTCAAATTCACGACTTTGGTTTCCACCACAAAACTTCATTGGATCCTCTACAATAAATTTTTCCATCTGTATCGTCCTTGATAATCTTGCAAAGGTCTTTGGAAAAATCACGAGGAAATAACACTTTATAATCCCTTTCGAAAAGAACCATCTTTGCAAGATGATCAGCTGCTCTGTTCGTTTCACGCCATGCATGAGAAACTTTGTATTTCTCAAACTTCCTTAAAAGCCCCCAAATGTCCTTCAAGCAACTAGCAGCCTTTTGACTAAACGGTTGGTCGTTGTTAATGGTCTTCACAGCACTCAGCGAATCAGACTCGACCCATATTACCTTAATGCCCATATCCAAAGCAAGACGAAGACCACTCTCTATAGCCCATAGTTCGACCAAGAATATGTCATCTCCATGTGCATTCGAGGCAAATGCACATATCGGGTCACCCATATGATCTCGAAGCAATCCACCAAACCCGGATCTTTTCGGAGTTATAGATCCATCAGTGTTTAATTTTGTCCATCCAAAATCTGGTTTTTTCCATTTGCACATGGATCCAAGTGGAGTAAGAAGGCCACTTCCTTGTTCTTGGTTGAGATTTAGGGGAAAAACCCTCTTGTTGGTTCTCTTGAGAGCAGGAGAAGACTTGCATGAATTTTTCACTAATTTCCAATTTATTTGGTCTTCTTTCTTAGCATGGTGCTTCTTCTTTTGGAGGTAGCTCCACTCTTGAACATTCTTTGGGATGGTTGGCCAAGCTGTGTTGTCATAATTGAGCTCAAATGTTTCCTAAGAACAAAAAAAATTAGGCATGATTCAGTTTATTTTTTCTCATTATTTAGCTTGAAACCTTTCAAATTATTACTTGTGAGATAAGGTAATATAAAGCAAAAAAAAAAAATAAAAAAAAAACAACAAATATTGTTCGAAACACATGCACACACAATTATATTACAAGTGTTAATATAGAAGAGAAATAAGTTCAACATGAATCAAGCATATAAAATCTAAACCACAAACATAATAACTAAGTCATAAATATATCACAATTGAAATGCATGGCAGTTCTTCAAAATATTGTCATATGAATATATTTGTCACATTTACAAATTGCAAAGACTCTCAATCCTAAGAAATTAGTAGACATAACCACAACGTGTTAGTTTATTTGATTTAACAATAAATTATATATATAATTGATCATTACAGTCCTAGTAGAGAGAGCATTTTATATCTCAGGTAGCTCCCTTCTCAAGTCCTATTATAAGGATTTGCTGGCAGCTTAGCCACCCCATTAAAAGAATAATGAAAGAAATAAATAAAAGTGTTTGTACAAAAATATAAAATGTGTATGAAGAGAATAAAAATTTTAAAAGCTATTTGATGTGCTCATAAAAAAATCATCAATATGAATATGAAAGAATAAAAAAATAGAGAAAAACAAACAAGGAAAAGAGAGTCTACTGTCTTAGTTTGGCTAAAGAATAGTAGAGTAGGGAAAAAGATTACAAGAAGCTTAGAGTTGTAACAATTACATGTTTAAATTAAAATGGTATGTTTAATTTTTTTTTTAAAAGCAAGACTTGAGAGTAGGTGTGGGCGTTTACCAAAACAGGTCAAAAATTCCACCCATCTAACTTCTGACTGAATAAAATTAGAAGATAGATTTTGTATCAAAACCAAATAGATACTTCAAGGGGTGCTAGATCAAGCTGAGACCGTCAATTGCCAATTTAGTTTTAGGTCTATTGGTTGGTGTTAATAGTGTAGCGGCAGAGGTACAAGATATCGCACGAGTGTCTAGATCTTCAAAAAATATAGTAGCCATTAGAATTGGAGGTGTTAGATTTACACCCTCGCAACCAAGCATGGCTTCAATTGGGTATAGAGGTGCGATATCTCACATTGAAAATACCAAACTTCTTTAAAGTGCCCAAACACCTAATATTCCAATCAGTTTTGTCGGAACCTTTAGTAGAGTCAAGCAAGGTGGTAATTTATACAACCATCCTTAGGGAGGTCCCAAAAGTGAATGAGCCGAGTAGAACTTTTGATAACAAAGAAAAAAAGAAAAAAGAAAAATGAGTAATAGGTCAAAATGTTCAAAATTGCTTGTTTAGCAACTGAGACACAAAAAGCCAAATCCAAATACAAATGAGCAAGTAGAGATTCACCAAATAGCTTGCCAAATATAGGGGTTAAAAAAGAGGAACATGCTGAGATGATTTTGTTTCTTCTTCCTTAAATGGGCTAAGATGCTAAAGATTACATGTTTATTTGATCGAGTCATAGTTGGCCCAAACAAATTCAAGAAGTCCAAAAAAGGACAAGGAAACAAATTTTTTATTTTTTTTTTTAAAAAAACAAATTTATGGGAAAATGACCAAAAAGACCATAATTTTTATTTATTTATTTTTTGATAAGTAATAATGAGTTTTTTCCAAAAAAGAAAAAAAGGCCATAATTTTACCGGAAGAGGACGAAGAAAAGATTGAAGGGTTCCTAAAGAAAGGAAAACAAAGCCAGTCAAAAAGAGGCCCAATAGCTTATCAAATTTGGACACAAAAAGGCCCAATTAGCTGACATTAAGGCTCAAATATATGGAAAAGAAGCCCCCCCCTATGTAATGTGTGTGCTTAGGAATAGAAAAACCTGGAAACCCGACCCGACCAGACCCGATCAATTGAAATGAAAAAGACCCGCACTCGATTCAACTTGATGGCTGGATTTCGACATCTTCGTTTCGACAATGAGAATTTAACACACCATCTTGTATGCCCAAGTTGTTTAAGCTCAACAATCATAGGGGAAAAAAAACATTTAAGCATATAATATTTACCATAATTCATAAAATCCCAAAAAGAAATTACAAGTAATGTCCACCAAATATCTTGGGAATTATTTTTGAGAACATCACTTAGTAAAAGTTGGACCTGAGAATATTCAAGACCAACCATTTAGAGGAACATAAAGAATAACTAAAAAGATAAAGCAATATATAAATACATATATACACATATATATAAAATTAGATTCAACCACAAGGGTGGTAGTTGAGTTGGTAGAAGAATTCATTTCATCCTAGTGGTCGCGTGTTCGAATCCGCTTGCGGTAATAGATGCGTGAACCAGATGCTACTTTGAAGGGGCTCTACTGGCTCACACCTTTGTGAGGTTGTGGTGACGGGCTCGCCTTCCCAAGCAGTAGCCACAGCGGGTGAAAACCCCGATGGTAACGCCCAAAGGGAAAAACTACACCGGTCGCCCCTTCCCACCTTTTCAATTAATATATATATATATATCAAGACTTCAAAGCAATCCCTCCATGTAGAGCTGGCATATGGCACCTGTTGATGTCGCTTCACTGCAAAATAATTTATAATTTAGTTCTTATTTTGGTAAGAATTATGACCACTAGATACCACGACCGACCAAGGTTCTGAATAAATAATGTATACGACTGTTGTTTGATGATGTGACCATGAAGATTAGCCACATAATATGACATTGTCGATGTGCCACTTTGAAGACAAGACACGATATGCTTAGACTTGAAACCTTAAAAGGCAAACATCAAAAGAGCAAGAACAAAAATAGGATACAAAGCAAGGGAAAGTTGACATAATTAAACTAGAGAAGCGATTAAAAGAACGACCAAGGTTCTGAATAAATAATTTATTAAACAGTTATACAACTGTTGTTTGATGATGTGACCGACATAATATGAAAATGTGGATGTGGCACTTTGAAGACAAGACACAACATGTTTAGACTTGAAACCTTAAAAGGCAAACATCACAACTAGGAACAAAAACACACATACAGGATACAAAGCAAGGGAAAGTTAACATAATTAAACTAAAAGAGATGCATATACCTCAGTTAAGGCCATGGAATTGTATTGAGCAACACAAGCATGTCCAAGATTGTTCATGTTTGGTGATGGGGCAACCGCAGGAGGAGCAGATGAAGCAACAATAGGAGTCTCATGGTGGATCAAACGAGGTCCCATTGCACTATGCAAGCACAAAAAAATCATGAATTTAATATTCCAAAATTTTTGGGGGTTTGCAAAATACAGTTTCCCAATGGAAAATAAAAGGTCTTCCTAATATCATTGATTAATGGGAAAGTTGAGTGGGGATAAACGAGCATGTTACAATTAAGAATAGATGCCCATGACCAACTCGAAATATCAAAATGCAGAAACATATATCATGAGTTGTTTTGGCAAAACTGAACGGAGGCAATCCCTCAATTTGCAACGGCAAACAAAACTATAATACATGTATTGAAGAAGATACATAAAGGGAAAAATGAATATTAGTTCCCAGGGTTTTTTTTTTGTTGTTGCAATTTTAATTTAATCTTCGAGTTTAGTTTACCTCAATTTCAAATAAGTCCTTCCATCAAGCTGCCATCCAATTAAATGACGCCATACCACGTCAAATTAGTAAATCTCGATGACATATAGTTCGCGTTTGACACCTCATGTGCCAATTATATGTTCCGTACAAGTCATTCAGAGATTTATCTTATAAACTAATTATTTATTTATGTGGACAATAATGATATATCTTGTGTGCTTGATTGATGTTCATGGCGGCTGGGCCCAACAAAGCTAAGGTAGTGTTTGGCATTGAGATGTATCCATCTACTCTTTATCTATGAATCCTCTATTTATAATGATAAATTATGCTCAATGAAATGGAAGAATTGATCCAATTCAAAAAGAAATTATGTTTCACATCACACATGTATGAGTCTGATTTGTAATCACCAGTAGTGTTCCAACAGAGCTTAGGTTTCAAGCACAGTGTGATGGTGATGGGGGTGTTATTTTACTGTTCTCATTAGATTTGCTAATGCTTTTTAAAAGCTCTCTCAGCAACCAAACAAAACAGAGGCTGTTATGTAATTCAAATTGAAGAAAAAGAACAAGGACCTCGATGATCAAAGTCCAATGATATAACAGACAGACATAATTCAGAAATAACAATAATGAATATTAAGAACAAAAAACTGAGTAAGAAAAAACAAAACCTCGAAGAAGTCGATGCTAAGAAATCAAGTGCTTGAATCTTGTTCTCTGTGAAAGTGGTCTAGGATTTTTGAAAATCCAAGGAACAGATCTGTGAGATCTTTGATGCCTTTTGCAGCTTACATCTATGCCCCTAAAAGATTTGTGAGATCTTAGTGAGAGAGAGAGAGAGCGTTAGTGAGAGAGCGGCGACGCCGGAGAGAGAGAGAGAGAGAGAGAGAGAACAGCGAGAACGGCGAGAGAGAGTAGCGGCGGCGTAAGCTAGGGTTTTTTTTTTTTAAGAGGAGCGGCGGCGAAAGCTAGGGTTTTTTTTTTTTTTGATTTTCAAAAAAAAAAAAAAAAAAAAGTTTTTTGCGGGTCGGGTACCCTTTTGCCCAAATTTTTTTACCAGCCCCGCCCTAAAAAACCCATCGAAACTAAGAATGTCTACCACAGGGAGTCGAACCCACGACCTTCTTATCCGAAGACAGACGCGCCAATCCACTGCGCTATGTTGTGTTTGTACAGAATAAGTGAGAATAATATAGTTGTTTTATTTCATTTACTAAACCGATTTAGAGCATTCTGCATTCTCATAAATTTTTATTTTGGGGGAGTCAAAATGGTAAAATGCATGTTTTTAACTGTGGGAATACAGTTCACTCCCCATATAAAAAAGAATGACTTATATATATAAAAAGATAATGGTGAGGAGTACAAATTTTGAAAATATGGCCGTTAGATTAAAAAACAAATTTTCAAATAAATGAATGTCGGAGGGAGAAAAATAAAGAAGTCTTTAAAATAATATTTAAATAAAATAGTGAAAGTGAATTCCTAGTTTGGGGAACCGGATTAACTAAAATAGAGAAATATGATTTTTTAGCTAAAATATAGAGTAAATTTATTGAGTCAGATGAGAATGCTCTCAGATTGGTGCTACCATGAATTAGGGGTGTATAACCGGTTGCGGTTATTCCCTCATAATCAAAATCGCAACCGATTTAGGCAGTTATTCAATTTTAAATAACCACAACCGCAGCTGTTAGGATGGTTAGCGATTAACTGCAACTAACAGTTATGCGGTTATTAAAAACCGATTATTAACCGCTTTTCACATAATTACTTCATTTTCTTCTTTAATATAAGGATTCAAATTTGTTACTTCAAAGGAGAAACAATCACTTTAATATGCATCTCAGTAAGTTGTGTGATGGCTTCTTCACAACTTGCAGCAAAGCAAATCAATTAGGCGATTCAAATCATCATGATAAAATTTGTATTTACCTGCTTGAGGAGAATTGGTGATCTAATTTCTGTGTATCTTGTGGGAGAATTTGTAACTATTATGAAGTGCATTTCTTTTTTTCTTTTTTGTTAAAAAAGGAAAATGTACACTTTACCCCTCAAAGTTTGAGCCGATTTTCAACTCGACCCCAATGTTTCAATTTTTACGATGTACCCCCAAAGTTTAAATTTTTTTCAATTCAACCCCCAATGTTTCAATTTCATAGCACCTCCAAAGTTTAATTTTTTTTGGAAAAATTACCTTTTATCCCCCTGAAGTATCCATGGATTTGCAATTGTACCCTTAATGTTTAAAAAGTGACATAAGACCTCTCAAAGTTTCAAATCTTAACTCAAAGCCCCCAATGTTTACACTTTACCCCTCTGAAATAATTTATGTTTACACTTTACCCCCGCAAAGTATCTAGGTTTTGGGGTGTAAAGTGTAAAACATAAATTACTTCAAGGAGGTAAAGTGTAAACATGGGTATTTTTTTGCCAATGTCAGATACTTTGTGGGGGTAAAGTGTCACTTTTTAAACATTGGGGATAAAATTGCAAATGAGTGGAAAGTTAATGGGGTAAAGTGTATTTTTTCCAATTTTTTTTAATTCCACCTATTCGTTAGTCACTGTCGTCTACTTTGACGGAAATGTGATCACGTGACTCGCACGTGATCACTTATGCACATGCCTTCCCCAAAATGCCTCCAACCCAACCGTCTTCGGAGATGAACTTAGGCAGACGTGATGCCCTTTATGAAATTGAACCTTTCCTCCCAACTAAGAACTATTTTTGGCTCATCAAACAAAAACTTGTCTAAGCTCCCATTGGCCACAAAATCATAAACAAGAAGAAGATCACCTCCTATGCGACACCAACCCAATAACTGAACCAAATTCTGGTGGCGAAGCCGGCTGCTGCTAGCGATTTCGGAGATGAACTCAGGTAGACCCTGCTTGGAATTGTGCGAGATTCTCTTAATTGCAAAGAGTTATTCGATATGTAGCTCATTCATTGGAGAGGAACAAAACAATTAACTAAGAGAAATATAATGAATACCAATGAATGAGCTACACATCAGCTTTGTAAGCCTCTTTTGATAAAAAAATTGGTACCCCTAAAATTTCTTTTTAAACTATTAGTCACATTTCAATCTCTGTTTAACTATGAAAACTCCATTATTTATATGACATATTTTGCACATAAATTTTATACTTCTACAACTCATCCTCTAAAAAATGACATGTGTTCTTTAAGCATGTTAGATGTATATATTATTAAAAAATTTGTACTTTTCACATGTTAAGAGACATATATCACTTTTTTAAAGATTGGGTTGTAGGAGTTCCTACAATTCAGTTCGTAAGAAATTTGTCCATATTTTTTCTATACATATTTGTTGAAATATATATAAAATAAGAAAGAGAAGGAAGAGAGAGCCGAAGCGGAGAGAAATGTGTGAGCTACATCATGTATTTTCACTAATATCAAACAATATTATATAACTCTCTATTTATAGAGAGACAATGAGTATTGATCAAGAAACCTTAAAATATACCTAAACTAATTAAAGAAGAGAATAAACTTGGCAAGAAAATATAATAACAGAGAATAAAAACATTCTAATATAAAGAGAATATTAATAACCTATTAAAGAAAATATTAATAAACCTAATATTAAATATTCCAAAAATATGCTTATAATAATCATATATCATATGATATGTTAATCTCGCCAGATCAAAACATGTAAAAATAAATGAAAATTTAATTTTTTGTTAATATTTTCTTATCTTTAAAAATATTAAACTCATTTTCTTTATATATTTATCTAATTTATTATTCTAAAGATAGAAATTTTTTCCAAATCAGTTTGAAGGAAATATCCTCTAACCCATGTAAAATAGTGTCAAATGTCTATAAACATTTAAAAGACACATTAAATTTAGTCTAAGTTAGTAAACTGTTATTAATGAAGTTAATAATTTAATGTACATTTTAAATGTTTATAGATATTTGGCATTATTTTACAGAATAGAATCATCTCCAGTCCATAATGGACTGGAGAATATTCAGTTCATGGCTGAGATTTCTTCTTAGAAATCCTACAGTCACAAATAGGATATCTGTCCCACTACCAAAAAAAAAAAAAAAAAATCCAGATTAAAAAAAATAAATAATAAATTAATAAAAAAAATAAAGGGTGGCTGGCCACCCATCTTGGCCATAGGAGGTGGCCAGACCACCCCAAGGGCCATGGGGTGGCTTGGGCCACCTCAGGGCCCTTGGCTAGCCACCCCTTAATTTTTTATAATTTTGTTTTATAATTTTTTTAAAATATATAATATTTTATTTTTTTATTTATTTTTTATTAATGAGACAGATGTCCTATTTATGGCATCATGATCTCTTACCATTAACTGGATATTCTCCAGTCCATTTTGGACTGGAGAAGATCATTTCCCCTATTTTACATGGATTGAAGGATATTTCTTCCAGACCGTTTGGAGGAAATTTCTGTCCTTATTCTAATATCAAAGAGACATAAAATTTTAAACATTTATATTTCTTTTAAAAATAACATGTTTACTTAAAACTAAGGTATGAAACATAATAATCAAAATTATGTTTCAATTTCACATATTGAAACCATACATGCCCAAGCCTTTTCAAATAACAGTTTGTAACTCTCTAAAAAATTAATTAATTGGTAATTAAACGGTTCACTTTTGAGTCTCATTTCATAAAATAATAAGACCAAGAGATCTTTACTACTCAAAAAGAGAATACTACGCAATAAAAGCATATGATCTATATTGTTTTATCAACATTAATCATTACAACTGGATCATCTACTAAGAATAATCACATTAATTAGTTGAAATTACGTGTGTATATATATATATATATTGTTACAAAATATCTAAACTACACCTTAATACATACACATATATCAAAACTTTAAGTTTACAACATCACCCAAAAATGCTAATTACCATGAACAACCGACCTAATCTCATAATAAGTCTTCGAGCATCAACCGGATCGATACCATTATGCCAAACGGTTGCATCTGTCTTGAGGTCCATCCTGAGTCATTGAAGTATTGATTAAATGCTTAAATTTACCTCTTCCTAAGCTTAAGTTTATTGGACAAGTGGTGATTTAAAATGGTATCAAAGCCAGAGGTCTTGAATTCGAACCCTGTCTCCAACAATTCACCCCCATTTAAATCAAATATTTTACGTGTTGGGGTCTCACTTATTAAAAGAGACTTACACGTGAGGGTGAATGTTAAAGTATTAATTAAATGACTAAATTTACTTCTTTTTATCAGCTGTAAGTTCATGATTTAGTGAGTAATAATACACAATGAGTAATAAATACATGGTATGCATGTTATTATGTAGTAAACTCAGTTATTTAGCCAAAGGTTTATAAATTGTAAGCAGTAATATAAACGAAGTCATTTGTTTAATAAAAAAGAATGTCATGATAATGTATTATGTATATTATTAGAAAAAAAGGTGAAAATTCACTTTACCTCCTTTAAATTTCAGGAATTTTTCAATTCGAACTTCAATGTTTAAAAATTGGCAATGTTCCCTTTAATGTTTCAAAAATTTTCAATTCAGACCCTCCATTACTATTTTTAGTCTAATTGGATGAAAATCATCTCACGTGCGTCTCACGTGAGATTTTGATGCCCTCTATTCTAATTTTGTTCTCATTAAAACCTATGAAATTACGTAATTACCCCCATTAAAACCTAAGAAATTGTGGGTAATTACATAATTGGGAAAAATTCACTTTACCCCTCTGAAGTTTCAAGAGTTTTTTTAATTTGAACCTCAAAGTTTTAAAATTGGCAATATACCCCCCTAATGTTTCAAAAATGTTCAATTTAAACCTTCTGTTACTAATTTCTGTCAAATTGAATGGAAACCTATGAAATTACATAATTACCCTCAAGCTTTTTTTAAAAAATTTCCGTCCAATTTAACGGAAAATAGTAACGGAATGTTCAAATTGAAAATTTTTGAAACATTAGGGGGGTACATTGTCAATTTTTAAACTTTGGGATTCAAATTGAAAAATTCCTTAAACTTCAGTGGAGTAAAGTGGATTTTTCTCTACATAATTTCATAGGTTTTAATGAGGGCAAAATTAGAATAGAGGGCATCAAAATCCCACACGACACGCACGTGAGATGATTTCTGTCCAATTAGACGGAAATTAGTAACAAAGGGTCTGAATTGAAAATTTTTAAAATATTAGGAGGGGTACATTGCCAATTTTTAAACATTGAGGTTCGAATTGAAAAATTCTTGAAACTTCATGGGGGTCAGTGAATTTAACCCTAGAAATAAAAAAGTAAGAAAAATTACACTTTACCCCCCAAAGTACGGTGATTTCATTCGGATCTCCATATTTCTCATTTTGCAATGAACTTCAAACTTGCAATTTTTTTTTTTTTTTTTCAATTCGACCAATATTATGCCAAAATTCCTATATTGTCCTTAATTTTATTTTTTATTTTTTATAAAAAAAAAATTGAGGGTGCAAAAATGGCCGGATGGCCAAAGGGGTGGCTACGGCCACCCCAAATTCTTTTTTTACTTTATTTTATTTTCTTATAAAAAAAATTTTAAAAAAAATTAGGGGCAATATGGAAATTTTGGGATAACATTGGCTGAATTGAAAAAAAATTGCAAGTTTGGGAGGGTGCATTGCAAAAATTGAAACATTGGAGGTTGAATTGAAAATTGTCCCAAACTTTGGGAGAGCAAAGTGTACTTTTCCCAAAAAAGTTTATATATAGGGTTAAATTCACTTTACCCCTGAAATTTTAGGTGTTTTCAATTCGAAGTCCAATGTTTAAAAATTGGCAATGTACCCCCTAGTGTTTTAAAAAATTTCAATTCAGACATTCCGTTACTAATTTCCGTCAAATTTGACGAAAATCTATGAAATTACGTAATTACCCTCAATGCTTTCAATTAGATGGAAATTAGTAACGGTGGATCTGAATTGAAAATTTTTGAAACATTAGGAGGGTATATTGCCAATTAATTTTAAACATTGAAATTCAAATTGAAAAACCTCTAAAATTTAGGGGATAATGTAAATTTAACCCTTATATATATATATATATATATTACGTGTTTCGTTCCTTTGTTTTGTTGAGTTGAGTAGATGTTTGCTTGAAAATTAAATGAAAAAAAACCTTTTAATTCGGATGAATAGTAAAAAAGAAAATACATTATTTGGTGTCTAATTCCGTTAGATTTACAGAAAAAAAATTTAATAGAGGGCTTGGTTTGTAACAATTTAACGTGCTTGGGATAAATTTTTCAGATTAAAATTGTAGGGATCAAGACTCTGTAAAAATATTTCCTCAACAAGGTTTTCGGTATTTTCTGATATTTGGTATAATTGAAAATAATAATCAAATGGAAAATATTTTTAGACTGCCCAAAAAAGCTTCTTTAGTGTCTAAACATGATTTTTGTTTTTAAATTTCGTAAACCATTTTGAAAGTTTGAGTTTTTCTTTCTTTTTCTCTACTCACAGGACCGCAAACAAACCTTTAAGAAGTCTCTCACTGTTTCCCGATGTTGCTCATTTTATATATGAGCCGAATAGGGGTGCAAAGGCGGGCGGTTTTTAACCGCCCGCTAACCGCTATAACCGCCAACCGCCTAACCGCCTAACCGTCTAACCGCATTAACCGCTAACCGCCTAACCGCCATAACCGCCTAGCGGTTAGCGGTTAGCGGTTATTGGGTCTACTAACCGTAACCGCTAACCGCTAACCGCCTTTTTATATAATATATTTAATTATAAAAATATTATACATATAACATAATCACTTGATCATTAAATCACAATTTTTTTTAAAAATAATTAAATCACAATTTGAGTATTAATATATTATCACTATAATTTATATGATTATATCATATAATCACTTGATCATTAAATCACAATTTTTTTTTTAAAATAATTAAATCACAATTTGAGTATTAATATATTATCACTATAATTTATATGATTATATCACATGAGATTGATTATTAAATCATTTGATTATATAATAACAAATTATACATATATAATATGACATAACTCATAAGTATACTAATTCATACTAATACAACAATTAAATATCTAGAGACTTATTTCCAATGTATGTTATAAACCTATAAGTCTATATAAGTCTACATATGTATATGAATAATATAAATGTATAATATCAATAGTTAATCATATGATTCAATGACAATTCAAATACTTTATTCAAGACTTCAAGTGAATCATATTATTAATGTACAATGATGATATGATTCGTATAATATCAAATTAAGTAATTGACATTGGATTAAACAATGACCAATGTGTTACTTATAAACATAATTTAAGTATTAATGTATTATCATTATAATTTTAGTAATTTATATATTATCACTATAATTGATATGATTATATCACATGATGACTTGATCATTAAATCATATGATTATATAATAATAAATAATACATATATAATATGACATAACTCATAAGTCATAAGTCTACAAGTTAATCATATGATTCATGTACAATGATAATCACAATTGATTCAATTGAATTAAACAATATGTTACTTATAACTACAAGTCTACAATTTAATTAAAGCATTATTAGATACTTTAGGAATTTAGGATTTAGGAGTTTGAACATTACCATTTACCATTAGATATTAAGTTCAATTCAAAGAAAAAAGATTATAAGTAAATATGATAAGAATTTAAATAATTAATCATATGAATCATATGATATAATTTAATGAGACTATATGATTATATAATATCAAATTAAGTAATTGACATTAGATTCAACAATGTGTTACTTATAATCACAATTGAAGTATTAATGTATTTTTTGAACATTTTTTAGAAAAAGAAATTTAACCATTTTTTGAAAGAAAAAAAAAAAGAAAATTAACAATTTTGAACAATTTTGAATTATATATATATAATTGCTTATAGTTATATTATATGCATATTGAATAATATAAATGTATAAGATAAATATTTAACTATATGATCCAATTACAATTCCAATACTTAATCAATTATTCATGTACAATGACAATGACAATGTGATTCATATAATATCAAATTAAGTAATTGACATTGGATTAAACAATGTGTTACTTATAACTACAATTGAAGTATTTTTGTTTGTTTGTAAGTTTATAAGATCAACACTTAATCATATGATCCAATGACAATTCAAATATTTATAGCAATTGGGCCCAAGAAGATATTAAAAATACAAGAAAAAAAAATGAGGGTAAAAAAAAGCCCAAAAAAATAAGCCAAAAAAGCCAAAAAAAAAAGTCCAATTTTAAAAAAGCGGTTAGCGGGCGGTTATCTATTTCACTAACCGCTAACCGGCCACTAACCGCTAACCGCTAACCGTTAGGCGGTTAGCGGTTGCAGTTAGTGAAATTTACTAACCGCTAGGGCGGTTACGGTTAGCGGTTATTGCCACTAACCGCTAACCGTAACCGCCTTTGCACCCCTAGAGCCGAACCCCGAAAAATACTTAATGAAAACTTTGAAAATATATTCCAGTACAAAACATTTTACATAAAAACATATGAAGTCTAGATTTACACTTGCATCAAAGTACATGGGTGAGTGACTTAAAGTTATTTTCGCTAATGAACTCCAAAACCCACTTTTAAAAAAACTCCAAAACTCTTGTGGGGAGTAGTAATTATTGCTCCTCTCAGGTCAGAAAGTATCATTAATTTAACAAAATTTTATACTAAAAAAGATGTTACAAATTTAGTAATTTAGATCTTCAAACAAACACAAGATAGAGAAACCCAGCAAACTTGGGCTTACTGTGCATGTGGAAGAGGTGGGATGCTCTGTTCATGCCTGAAGAAGTTATCTGGATCAACTTTTGTCTTCACTCTCACCAATCTGCTGAAGTTATCCTTGAAATACTTGCTTCCCCAAACACTTGCACGTATGAAGCTAACGTTCTTGTTCTTGTTCATCCCCAGATCAAGATCCCTGTAATTCACGTACGCTTCCCTCAGATTCCTGAAAACATAAGGACCCATGTTGTTAAAGTATTGATTAATTGATTAAATTTACCTCTTCTTATTAGCTTAAGCTTTTGGGATAATTGGTAATTTAACATGGTAATAGAGTTAAAGTTCTAGGGATCGAACCTTCACTCCGTCAATTTTCACCTCTCATTTAAATTAAATATTTCACGTGTTGGGCATCACCTATTAAAAGGGAGTTTGAGCCCACACGTGAGGGGGAGTGTTAAAGTATTAATTAAGTGATTAAATTTACTTCTTCCTATGAGCTTAACCTTTTGGGATAATTATTAATTTAACAAGAACTTTCAAGTTTGAGCTTCCTAAATCCAAAAAAAAAAAAAAAAAATTTCAAGATTTCATTAGAGCACTCACATCTGTCTCAACAAATATTTATCTAAAAACACATTTTTCTATTTTAGTTACCCATTTTTCAAAGCACTTAGAGCATAGATATCCGGCTCAACAAATATTTAGCTAAATGATCATCTTTTTCTATTTTAATTATCCAATTTCCCAAACAACCTATATCTGACTCAGCAATTTAACTATCAACTTTCACTTTTCTATTTAAAATATTATTTATTGGACAAAGTTTTCCTCCAAATTGGGTTGAAGAAATTTCCTTCAACCTAGTCTATAAAAGTGATATGTGTCCATTTTTTAATAATA
>NC_081541.1:26671681-26676231 GCF_901000735.1 Corylus avellana | reverse complement strand
TATTTTCCTCAATAATTCATAATATTTCCAACAATATTGGTTGAGTGGAAATAAACGAAACTCACTTTATTGCCGGTATTTCTACTTGGAAAACAGATTTTTCCAATTACACATGAAGGATTATTGCTTGCCCTGGAGTTGGCAGTAGAACTATTAATACAAGACTCATGAAGCAAAAGGCTTTTGATTGTTGCAGTCCAGGTTGTTCCCGTAGCTGAGTCCCATGATGTCACAATACTTCTTATAGAACCCGATCCTATTTTCCACGCTATCATCACGACCATGCCCGCATTCGATCCCACCGTTGATTATGTTGGTGATGACACCGTAGCCTGGGACCCGATTGGCTGACCTGTCCTCAGCGGATGGGGTCCATCTACCTATGATGACATCGTGGCTTGATGGTTTGTTGGCCTGTGGGGTCATCCAAAACCAAATGGCTGTCTTGAATGATATTACTGGGTCGATGGCTATCAGATCCGGATTGTTTATCAGGTCCGCCCCAATTGCTTTACCCGCTAAAGCATAGTTGTAGTTGCTGATCAAGTAAAGTTTTGTTAGAATTTATATTAAATAAGTAAAGAATTTTTTTTTATTAGTTTCAATTTTTGAAATAAATCGTGATTTAAAATAGTACCAGTTTAAACTATGTGCCCATCATTTACTTCCCATTTTAATTAAATATTTCACTTGTTGGGTCTTATCTATTAAGGTAGAACTTGAGCTCACAAGTAAGAAGAAGTGTTATAATATAAATTAAATGATTAAAAAAATCTCTTCCTATCAACAAGCTTAACAACTAATAATAATTTTCACTGTTACGTCAAGTACATGAAAATATGTTTAGCATTTCTCATCAAGATTTGATAGTGAAAAAGTATGTTAAACTAATGCACACACATCTATAATAGGTGAGTTCCGTTGCATTGCATGTTAACTATTTCCAACCAATCCAATTTCGTCAAATTTTATGCTAATGAAGTCTTGCATTTAAATGGAGACCTCGTGATCATTTCAAGTGGTAGCTTAATCGGTTGAGAACTACGGCTCATGAAATGAAGGTCATTAGTTTGAATAACTCTATTTCCCCAATTTTCCTCTCATTGTGTGACCATGTTAAAATTTTTTTTTAAAAAAATGGAGACCTTGTGGGAAAATCCCCGATAGTCTCACGATTCTTTTTGTCATTCAATATATGTATATAGAGAAAGTCTATATAGGATACTCTTATCCCACCACCATCTCACTACGTTAACTTGCTTTGTCAATGGAACATTGCATTCCTTATTTATATATTATATCTGACAATTTTTGACATTACATGTACACTCAACATGAAATTAGCGGATTTGAATTGATGTGTTTGACTTCTTTAATTAAATGAGTTGTATTAGAGTTGACCTATATATAGTCTTATATATACCAATGTCTCAACATAATCAAATTGAGTCTGATACGTGAATAAGAATTGCACCCTAACATATAGAGGCACTTAATGAAAGCATCTAGAACAATTGCATGTAAACTAAATGGCTATATATATTTCATTTGAAATGAGTATGAGTTGTTAGTTATTGCAAATATATATATATATAGGCATAGTATTCGCAAGAGACGTACTGCGTGAGTTGGATGGGTCCTCGGCCATAATATAGTTTGCCGGGAGGGCATGGGGCTTTGGCTACGTCACAATAGGCTTTCATTTCTTTCTCCCTTATAAAGCAATATCCCCATGCATATGGACCATCTTCTGCTTCTGGCCACCCTCCTACACAAAATTAGATTCTAGTATTAACTAATCAATCATTGAGAATGAACAATAATGCTTTATGGTTCTCAATTATTATTATTAGTTTTTTTTATAATCGGGATATATGAGACTTCGTCCCAATTTAATCCTTAGGATACCGTACAAAGTATCCTCTCTACACGGGTCAGATAAAGTTTGAACTTTTGCCCGTGAGCATGACTCTAAATAATTATTTGAGGCTTGATATATCCGGATTTGTGTAGTATAGACCAGACCTAAGACCTAGTCAAATAAAAGGCCCACAATTACCAAGGCATGAGAAAAACGCAAATAATTTTTGGTTTTATAGGTGAGGAGCCGTCAAGTCCGTACGTGACAATTTTTGGACCGAGAAATGTTACATTTACCAAATTTTCTTTTTAAAAGTTGGTTCCTAAATAATGGGTCATCAAGCCATAAGATATTGACACATTTTCTAAAATAATAGTGTTAGTTCAGGTTTTGGCTCATTCGGTTTACATGTATGGAGTTGAAAATGAGTATTTTAGGAAGCAAGTTCTAGAGCATGTCCGGACCACCAGAAGCCGGGTCCGGACACAAAAACCAGAAACAATGTTTTGAAGGAGGGGTCCGGACCGCCAGAAGCAGGGTTCGGACCCCATTTCCAGAAAGCTCATTTTATGAGGCCTGTCCGGACCTCAGATTTGCCCTGTCCGGATATGGCTGCTTTATTTTGTTTTATTTTCTATTTAAACACAATTTTACTACATTGATACGTACGTATTTTGGAGAGCAAAATTAGAGAGCTTAGAGAGAGATATTGTTCTAGCTTATTTGAGAAGGGATTAAATACGTGAAGCCAATCGGAGTTCCGGTGAAAGGAAATCTTATAGAAGAATTGTGCCAGATGTTCTGGAAAGGGCTACTGCGGTAGAAGTCAAGTGGGTCGCTTGTCGTGTACAAGGAAGAGTAAATTGCAAAGGTTTTGTAATTCTTCTTGTATTCCTTATTCTTCTTATAGTGGATTGATTTCCTGGGTTTGGCTGCCCCGGAGAGGTTTTACATTTAGAGAGTTCTCTAAATGGTTTCCTCTTCGTAACCAAATATCTGTGTTCTTGATTTTCATTACATATCTGTATTTGGTTGATTATTGATTGTTAGGTTAGATCTTATTCCGCTTAATATTTGTGAATCACTTAGACATTTGAATAGGTGTCGTTTGGAGTCGTTTTTAGAATTTTCAAATAGATCTCATAAGATAGTAACACATTACTAGAGAACCAACTTTTGGAGAGAAATTTTGATAAGTGTAGCATTTTTTCTATTGGACCTAATAGGGCCTTAGACACGATGCTTTATACTTCTGAAGTATTGTTCATATTATACACTTAAACCAATCAAATTACTAACCAGTAGTCTCATGAGAGGTTTGAGCCAAGAAAGCTGCAAGCTCCCGCTTACGGGTGCTAACATCACCCGTCGTGCCGAAGCCACCGAAAGATTGGGCAGCAGTGATGAAAGCATCGTAGGTGTAGAACCCTCTGCTAGAACAGCGACCATCATTGCGATGTTTAAGCAATTGGTTGAAGAGAGAGAGGCCGAGGAGGCTGCCGACACCCCCGCCGGCCGGTGTTGGGGTTGGTTTGGAAGGTCCGCTGGCCGGTGGTGGGGTTGGTTTGGAAGGTGTGGTTGATGGCCTACACTGGCTCTGGCAACCAGCACCACAGTAATCAGGTTTGGTGCCACACCACCCATGTTGGCTACAACATAGCCCGTTTGGACAAAGGCCATTCCTAGCTTGTCTTCCACATTGTTCTGCCGAGGTTCCTAGCAAGAAAGCTAAGGACAAGACAATCAAAGTGTGTGAGTTCATTTCCGCGTGAGAGCATGCATGTGATGGGAGTTTTTTGGGTTAATAGATGAGACTCAAATGTAAATGTATAGGGTGTTGCTCTTGTCCTTTTCGATTTTTCTTTAGTAAAGTTCTAAAGATTCACATGGGCTGCCTGACTTCTCCAAAGGACTACATTTGACTGTATGTCCTGTTTTGTGGACGACAGCTGGAAAGATATGCAAAAGATATGGCATTTACTATATGATATTGACCAATTTACTCGTTATTTTTCACAACAGATAAGCCGGGTTTGAATAAGAGTACGTTTTTGTTTGTGATTTTAAAATGTGTGGTTTAAAAATAATTTTTGTAAAATATACGATTTGAAAATGTGATTTTTAAAAATATAGTTAATCGTTTGATAAAATTGTGGTTTGACCTTTAAAATTGTGCATTTTCAAAAAAAAAAAATCCTTCTCTTATCAACGATTTGAAAATGCAGATTTTTTACTTTTTCAAATCGTAATTTTTTAAAAAAACAATCTTAAACAATTTATTTTTTGCGATTTAGTTTAAAATTCCACTTTTTATCTACAAAATCTCAGTCTCAAACACTTCCTAAGTCCAATTAAAAATGCAACACACCCTTCCATTCTCACTTGTATACTTTTAAAGTTATATTTTTTAATGTAGAATTGAAAATTACCATTAGATTTTAGGGTGTTTGTAAAATAAATTCTTGAGTAAGTGCGCAAAACACATCACAACTTAAATGTTTATTTATTTATTTTTTATTTTTAAATTTTAACACCCTAAGTTTTTCGAAAAGGTCCAATAAATCCTTCCATTCCATTGGCTTTCCGTCCATTAGTGTCACATCACTTTAAAATATTAATTTAATTTTTTTAAAAAAAATCTAAAAAAAAAATAAAAAATTAAAAGGCTGGCCATGGGGTGGCTCCCAGG
>NC_081541.1:26670166-26671581 GCF_901000735.1 Corylus avellana | reverse complement strand
AAGTTTAGAGCAAACAGAATCAATAATCAGGGTATTGAAAGCAGAGATCTTTGATTGCAAAAGCTTATCAGAAAGTTGCTCGGCAATCTTTTTATATCCTAGTTCTTGTTTGAGAAAATTGAGTTGTTTATTCTTGGCAGAAATCAAATTCAATCTACTATTATCAATATCAAATTAGGAAGCAAAATGAAATTTTACTTCAAATCCCATCTTAACGGTTATAACACCAATATCATCAACAGTGAGGGGATAAAGCATGGCAATAAAAGGAAGACCAAGAATCACTTTATCAGTCATATTTTTGACAAGAACGGCAGGAGTATGGAAGCAAACATTATTCTGACAAACATGAACATTATTCAATTCATACTTAATATGCAATTTGTTTCCACTAGTTGAATTCAATTGCTCAGTAGATTTTTCAAAATATTTGCTGAGAACAAGTCCTTCTTGAATGCAATTTAAATCAGCACCAGAATCAATCAATGCAATGACATCAAGGGTAGAATTAGGGGAAACAATAATATGCATTTTAGAATACCAATTGGGAAGAACTGCTTCGTTAATTAAATTGACAAAATTAACATTATCAGAAATAGGTATGGACTTATCCTTTTTTAAACCAACAATTTCTTTCTTGATGTTACCAATCTCATGTTGCAAATCTGAGATGGTAAATACTTTGGACCTTTGTTTTGAAACTCTTTCCAAGGTATTTTCAAGAGAGATTTTAGTATTATCTTGTTCTTTGGACTTAGTCAGAACAGAACAAGATCTGGATCCATCAAAGATCCTTTGGAGTTTTGGCTCCAGGTTAATCTTGCCAAAGTTTTCTTCAAGAATTTTAATATCAAAATTAGTAGAATCTTGAGAAATTTCAGAATCAGAAGAGAAAACTTTTTCCATAGCAAAATTCTGTCCAGAAGTACTGGCACGAGTTGTTTTTAACTCAATCAATTCATAAAGTAATTGGTTTACTTTCTCAAGGTTCATTTGAAAAGTAGTTTTCAAACCATAGGATTTCTTTAAATCAGGAAGAGAAATCAAAGGTTTTTCAATCTTAGAAGGAGTGGAAGAAATTTTTAAATCAGGAGAGGGAATTTTCTCTTCAATACGGTCTAATTGTTGTCCTATAATATGAAGAGATTGAGTAACAAAATTATTTTGCTCGATAATTTTCCTATGTTTATTAATAGGATCCTTATCATGGGTTTTGAAAGGAGAACATTTAACAATAACTTTATTACATTCAAGAAGAGTATTTTCAATAGGAGGATGAGAAGATCTGACAACAGATTTATCTTCTTTAACAAAATTCTTTTTGACAACATTCAAAACATTATCAACAGAAAAATGTTTTTGAAAATAATCAAAAAATAAAATATGTTTTTGGGACTCAATCATCATCTCAGTCC
>NC_081541.1:26649418-26670066 GCF_901000735.1 Corylus avellana | reverse complement strand
GTTGCCATTTGACTTAGAGCTCATTGGCCAAGACAACTTCTCATCTCTTTAGTATGATCTTCTTGTCAACAATTCTTTTTTTAATAAGTAATTCTTGTCAACAATTATTATGAACAAAAAGAGCAAGAGGAGACTGAATTGTGGCTCATAATTTTAAATTCGTCATGTTCTTATCCTGAGCTTATCATTTCACTTTCTAGATATCAGATGCAATACGAGATGGGGCTGAAGGTTTCTTTAGGACCCAGTATGGGACTATCTCCAAGATGGCATTGTTGCTAGCGCTGGTTATCCTTTTTATATATTTGTTTCGGAGTACAACTCCTCAACAAGAATCTTCAGGCATAGGAAGGTGATAACATAGTTTAATAGTAGTTATAGAGAGCACTTTGCCTGCTTCATCTATTTTGTATTTCCCCTTAATGACAAAATTCACGGTTTTGAATCTGCCAATGCAGGTCAACAACTGCATATATCACTGTTGCTGCTTTTCTTTTGGGGGCTGTTTGTTCCGGTATTGCAGGGTATGTTGGGATGTGGGTGTCAGTTCGTGCAAATGTTCGAGTCTCCAGTGCTGCAAGACGGTCTGCGAGGGAAGCATTGCAGGTTCTTTCCTTTCCTAGTTCATTATCTAAAAACAGTTCCAGATTGATATTGTAACTGTGAAGTATCATGTGCAGATAGCTGTTCGTGCTGGTGGTTTCTCTGCCTTGATTGTTGTTGGCATGGCTGTAATTGGCATTGCCATCCTTTACTCCACATTTTATGTTTGGTTGGGTGTGGATGGTGCACCAGGTTCAGTGAAGGTTACAGATTGTACGTATTGACTTTCTTTCTTTGTTCTGTCACTTATTATTACGAAATATATTGCATCAAAATTCAGTTGTTTTTTTAATTTTTTTTTCTATCATATTATATGAGGAACATGGAGTTGAAATTGATTGTGCCTTATTTTTAAGATGGAGATTTTGCAAACTTTCTGCACAATCACCAAGCATGGGGTCATGCTGACATTTTCTGTCTTTTGATGATTAATAATTTATTGAATAAAAAGAGACAAAGCCTTCGTATATGAAGAGTATACAAGAGATACAATCTCCCTAAGGGTGTCAAAAATCCAAAAAGTTGATTAGATTTAAAAGATTAGAAGAGGTGAAACTAGGAACATAAGTTAGAGCCCCATCCAATAGAGATCTCAAAAAGAAAAATTATAAACTATAAGCACATTAGATTTGCAATCCTCAAACATGTGCCGATTCCTTCTGTCTTGATGCTCCACATTAACGCCTCGTTTGGTACGCGAAATATTCCATTAAGAAAATGAATAATTATTACTAGGAATGGAGGACGGTGGAATGAAATAGTTATTCATATTCTTTAATTTGGTGACAAGAGATATACCCTAATTGGAATTGAAACAAAATTACCAAACAAACCCCACATGATTTCTTATTTTTCTAAAACTCAAATTAAAAAGAAAAATTCTGAAAAGCTTTGAATTATGTGGGTTGCCGGCCACCCACAAAAGAACCCGAGGTGGCCCTCGGAGCGCCTCGTGGTGGGCCTATGAGGTGATCCAGGTGTGGTACAACCACCCCTGGTGCCATCAGGGTGGGCCTTGGACACCCCCAAATTCATCGGGGTGTAGCAGCACCACCCCCCGGGTTCTATTGTGGGTGGTCGGCCACCCACTACTATGGTTTTGTTTCAGAAAATGTTGTCTATTTCTTAAGGAATAACAATTTCATTTTAAGAGTCTATTCTACGAACCAAACGGGTCCTAAGAGTGTAGGAATAACTTTCCAAATAACCTCCTTGGAATGTCCCCTCGCCCTCGAGTCTTCCAGCAATGGGGCAGCTCTAGGATTTTGCTAGGCATAGCCCACTAAACTCTGAATAAATTGAGAACTAGGTGCCAAAGATCACTAGAGTACTTGCAATGGATGAGGAGGTGATTAACTCACTCATTCTTTTTGCATGGATCACACCTATTTACATTGTTGAAACCTCGTCTTTTAAGATTATCAACTGTGAGGATTTTACTCAAAACTTCCGAACCAAGTAAAGAAAGCAATGCAAGTGTGGTTCCTTAACCTTCCAAACACTTCTTCAGGGGAACATATCAGGCTCTCTAGACTGTAAAGATTTATAATAGCTCCACTTTAAAGCCGTGATTGCTAGTTGGCATCCACACCATTATGTACACCTCCCCTAGAGGAGTATAATAGATTTAGGAAAGAGTCAACACACTCGAGCTCCCAATCCTGGACTGTCCTGATAAAACTCAAGTTCCAAAGGATAAAGGTACATGTGTAATCAAGATAATCTGACACCGAGGCCTCTTTGTTTTGATCTATTGAATAAAGTTATGGATAACCTCATGGTCCATCCCGAAGAAAGTCTCCTAGGAGATGCTCGAATCTCCTAACTATACCAGCTGGTAAGAGAAAAGGTCAAGAAGTATTTAGGTAGACTCGATAATGTACTCTTGACGACGGTTAGGCGTCCACCCTAGGACAAATAGATCTTCTTCCAACTAGCCACTCTTTTTTCCATTTTCTTAGCTATTCCCGCCCAAATAGCTTTTGACTTAAAAAGGAGCACCTAGAGGAAGTTCTAAGTACTTTTTTGTTTGTTTGTTTTATTTTTTTTTGATAAGTAATAAGAAGTTTTCTTAAAGAAAGAGAAAAGCGAGAAGCGCCCCTAATTACACACGAAGTATACAAAGGGGGCCAAAGCGAGCCCAAAGCAAAACCCCAGCACACCCACCCAAAAAAACCAAACAACCACCCAAAAACCCTCAAACAAACACACCAACGCAAAGCCCACTAACCAAACACCCTCATTCCTTCACAAAAGACTATGACACTATAATCCTGCCCTTCCTTCTCCTGGACGACGCACTAGCATTGCCATAGTTAACAGAGCTTTCTATTTAACAGCTCTCTTTTGCTTTTATTCCTTTTTCCTTTAGCCTCTTGTTTGTTTTATTTTTTATTTTTTATTTTATGAATAATTATGATATTATTGAGAAAGAAAGGGGCAAAACCCTCATACATGACAAAGAGTATACAAGAGGGCCGTAACCCTGAAGGCTGCTACAATGTAAAAAGCAAATCAAATCTACCAGTTTGATGAGACAAAGTTAGGAACATTTACAATAACCCAACCCAAAAGAGATCTCAAAAAGGAAGATTTGAGAAAGAGCATGTTGGTCTCACTATCCTCAAAGAGGCGCCGATTCATTTCTCTCCACATTAAGAAAGCAGAAAGTTCTATGTATTTTAAGGGGAGATACTTAAGAATGTTGGCCAGCTCTTCCTGATGTGTAACCTCCCCCCCCTACTGCGAATAATTCATATTTTTGAAGGTTGACCTTCAAGCTCGAAATGGCCTCAAAACACAAGATAATGTGACTCAAATTATAGATATGATCGCGATCTACATCACATATAATAAGTCTGTCATTTGCAACGAGAAGGTGGGATATTTCTAGGGAGGCAACGTTTTGGTTGGCTACCTAGAATCCTGATAGATAACCCCAACCATAGCTCTAGATAGCATCCTACTGAGAGTCTCCATGACAAAGAGAGGTGATAGATGGTCCCCTTGGTTAAGGCCCCAGGAACTACCAAAAAAGCCCTGCGGATTGCCATTAATCAATATAGAGAATCAGGCCGTGGAGATTCAAGTAGACATCCAATTCCTCCATTTAGAGCCAAAGGCAAGACGGCCCATGGGATAGGAATTCCTAGTTGACATGGTCATAGGCCTTTTCTAAAATTAGCTTGCAAATAATGCCAGGAATACCCGATTTCAGCTGTCCAGACACTTATTCGCTAAAAGTACCAAGCCTAGAATTTGTCTTCCCCCAATGAAGGCTTTTTGACGGTTTGATATTAGCGCTCCCAACACTTGTTTCATTCTGATCTCAAGAAGTTTTGCCAAAATCTTGTAAAATTCCCTACCAGGCTGATAGGTCTAAAATCCTTTACTTCAACTGCTCAATCTGTGGGATTGAGAGAAATAATTGTAGTGTTGACATTTTCATGTTGATTAGCTTTGAATGGGGCATTTTTTTTTCCCAATATTATCTGTTGTTTCAGTTGGAGGCCATTGGTTTTGGGTTGTTAAAAAATTTGAAATTCTACCAGTAAACAAGTTTTACTGAACTCTTGAACCATTGATTACATCCTATTGTACTTGTCTTTAAATAGAAGAAGACAGCTCTGTAATTGATTATTGCATTTGCTATTTGTTTATTGTATAGCGTATGTTGTGTAGATTGCAAAGGAATTGCTAATTTATTACTGTATTTTGTTAATCAAAATCATAAAGGTGTTAGGTGTACTGCAACTGGTCAAGTATTACAATGTAGTTGTGCTGTGAGAGCATTGGTTCTACCCTGATGTTGTCTGCACCTATGTTTACAAGAAGTATGTCTAACATTTGATGCACTACTTCATCCTCTTATTGGATGTTGAAAAGAACTGAACCTGGTGGCGCAACTTGTACTTTTGAGGGTGATGAACAAAATGTTGAGGTGAACGATCCGTAATTGTTATTTGTACCGAAAACCACATTCTTAAGATGACTAGATATTCGAGATAAATGTGTAAGCTGATACATAAAAAGTTGACAGATACTTGAATGTGAATGAGCTGATTGAATAATCATTAAAGGAATCTTTTAGTGTTGTGGAGAACTGCCTATTGTAACGTAGTCAACAAGAGATCTTGATACACTAGTTTATGTTAGTGTTATTGTGCATATCAGACAAAAGTATTACTGCTATTATTACCTGATGTCTTTGCAGTACTGTGTCCCTTTTGCAAGGAGACAAAACGCTAGTCCTTGGAAGCCACCCACTTATCAAAAAATTTCGCTTGACTTTGTATTTGTGCCTGATTAGCATCATGTAGTTTTATCTGCAGATGCAAGGTTAGCAGGTTGTGCATAAGGTGATGCCAACCTGCATTATAAAAAGAGAGCAGTAAATAGAAATTTCATTGTTTATGCCCTCATGGATCTGTTTCCTTGACCATATAAACATAGCTTTGTGAGTCCATGTGTTAATCTTCTGATAGTCTTCTTTGTTGCAGTTGTAAGTTAAATTTTAATTATTACGTTTATGTTCATTTAGTAGGGGTTTGAGCTTTAACAATGTGCTCTAGTTCAAATAGCATCTTGTCTTCTAAGAACAAAGTGGAGGGTGAGGTCGTGTCAAGACCAAAGAGTGCACGTGTAACTTGCCAGTCAAAACAAAAAAAGTGCTTTGGAGAGCCCAAAGGCCTGAAAGTTATGTTGATATGATGACACTTTCAAGTACTTCATTCAACTTTCTGCTCATCTCATTAGATTGAGGCATAGACATGTAGCATCAGCAACTTCATTAGGAAAATTTTACCACTTTGTGTGAGATACCTCATGGTTACAACAAAATGTTTTTGGCGGAATATCCAGGGTCTAAATTCATAATTGCTTGATGGATTGCAAAAGTATCAAGTTTAGTGCAAGCTTGCAAGATTTCTTGACAGCGGCCACTTCGCGCAAAAATATTAATGCTTTAGACTGCATCAAGACGTTTCCTTCTAGGATTCCTCTCCTAGGATTATGAATTCACTTTCGTTGGGCCAATGCCAGGTGAATGCCTTTTCATTAGGGAAACAGCTTCGAAAGGGGAAAATGGTTGTTTAGGTTGCCAGTCTCGAAAGGAACTTATGGCTTGTGATTTCACTTGATGTAGTGTTCAATAAAAGTATAAATTGGAATTTATTCCAAATCTAATTAGATTTACTTAAGGCCTCTAAAAAAATGATGCATCTGTATATTTCACATGATTCTACTGTAGGTCTTGGTGGTACGATATGTATTAATGTACAGTGCTGTATCCTAATATAATAGTAAAACCATCTTTCAAGTTGCATGATGATGTTCTCTCGTATATTTGTTCTAAAGATACTTTCATTTTGCTAAGGTTAGTCAAAACTATATGTATGATTGAACTTTGATCTATTATAGACCATATTTTAACTACGGGCACATGCGTGATTTTTTTTTGTTGTTGGCTGTTGTGACTGCACCTTTTTGTATGCTTGTCATCTTAGATTTTCATTGTGTCCATAATCCTGTAATGCAGTCATATTTACTTGTGCACCTTTCTGTATGCTTGTCATCTTAGCTTTTCATGGTGTCCATATCCTGTAATGCAATCTTATGATCTGATGCTTGACGTAAAAATGTTCTCTTCTTCCAGTGCCTCTTCTCCTTGTGGGTTATGGTTTTGGAGCTTCTTTTGTTGCCCTGTTTGCTCAGTTGGGAGGTGGAATTTACACAAAAGCAGCCGATGTTGGGGCAGACCTTGTTGGTAAAGTAGAGCAAGGAATACCTGAAGATGATCCAAGGAATCCTGCTGTAATTGCAGATCTGGTAGCTATCCCTTCTCCTATTGTTAACTTTTTCTGCTAAGTTTGTAACACCCCCTTCCTATAGGAAGACAATATTACGCATCACTCAGTCAAAAAACATAAGGATACAAAAATTTGATATACTGAAAATCAAAGCAAACCTAACATCTCATAACAATTAAAAGTTAAACCATCATATCACTTGTTGCAACTCATTCCATTAAAACTAAACCTCTAAACCTTACCATAAGAAAGCATGCTGAAACAAAAAAAGAACTAATGTGCAGCATGCACTAATTTATTTCGCTTTTAGGTGAAGGTTTCCAACCCTAGTTTCCATGGCCTGTAGAACCATCCACGACATCATCTGGGTTGTTTTAAAATATGAAAACAAAGGATGAGTCGAACACTCAAATACTGGATCCATCATACAGTAAATAAAGTTGGAAACGATTTTCATTTTCATAACATCAGAAAGTACAAGTAAAACATTCACACATATCAGAAATATTCTTTTTTCCTTTAATCTTTTGAATGCTCGATACACAATTCTACCTTGTGTAAGGGTTGGCGATCACGAGGATCCCGACTCCGCTCCCATGGCCGCAGGTGGAACTATCGAATAATGCAGAAATGTCTCCATTGAATATTTTGCCTCGGATAAAATAATAATCAACCTCAATATGTTTGGTCGTTTCATGAAAATTTAGGTTAGATGCAATATGCAAAGCAACATGGTTATCTTGGCCTCTTTTTACACTCTCTTGTATTCGCACTTGATGCGTGGGGTAGGGGATGATCGGATGTGGTGGATCTCCTCTCGTAAAGGTACTTTTGAGGTTAGATCTTTTTACAGGATCCTTGCTTCTAAAGATCCCTCCCCTTTCCCTTGGAAGAGTTTATGGCGCACTAAGGCTCCTTCGAAAGTGGCTTTTTTTGCTTGGACGGCCGTGCTTGGGAAGACTCTAACATTGGACAATGTTCGGAAGAGGGGTATTATTGTGATAAACCGTTGTTGCATGTGTGAATCGGATGGGGAGTCAGTTGACCATCTCTTTCTTCATTGTGGGGTTGCGCGTATCCTATGGAATGCCATTTTCTCTCGGTTTGGTTTATGCTGGGTGATGCCTGGCAGCGTTAGGGGGCTGTATGATTCTTGGTGGGTAGGTGGCTAAGCTCGCAGTGCTGTTGTGTGGAAGATGGTCCCACTTTGTCTTATGTGGTGCATCTGGATTGAGAGAAATGCTAGATGTTTCAAGGACTTGTCTAGGACCGTTGAGGATCTCACTCACTTTTTCTTGTACACTCTATTCACTTGGACTGCTGGTTGGCTAGCACCCTTAGTGATTAGTTTCCCTGATTTCCTTCTTATGTTCTCTTCTTCTTTTTCTCCCTCTTAGTCGCTCTCTTGTATACTCCCTGTGTACTAGGGTTGCGCCCCTCTGCGCTTTGATAATGCATTTTTACTTATAAAAAAAAAACATGGTTATCACAAAATAATGGGATAGGAGTAGGAGTTGAAAATCCAATTTCCTGAAGGAAATGTTGTAACTATGTCAACTCACTAGTAGTATGAGTCGTTGCCCTTTACTTTGCTTCAGCACTGGATTGCACCACTGTTGTCTATTTCTTACTCTTACAAGTTACAAGATTATTCTGATCCCAATTTCTCTGTGGTTACTTATCAAAAAAAAGTTACAAGATTATTGCATAAGAATGTATAATATGATTTTGTAGACCATCTATCTGAAGGAGAACTTGTCTAATTTACATTAATAAAACCTTCTACACTAAGATGTCCATTCGGTCAATATAGTATCCCAAGACCAAGGGCTCTCTTCAGATACCGAATAATGTGAGTAACATCTTCGTAATGTGAAACACGAGGAGCTTCCAAGAATTGACTAACAACACTAACTACATGGTAAATATATGATCTGGTGATAATAAGGTAGTTCAACTTTCTAACTAGACGCCGATACCTACCAAGATCTTCAAATTATTCCCCTTCATTTTTCAGTAATTTCTAGTCCAAATCCATTGGAACCTCAATAGGTTGGGCACCCAAAATACCAATCTCTTCTATCAAATCGAGTACATACTTTCTCTAAGAGAAGTTGATATTTGTCCAAGATCTAGCAAGTTCAATACCTAAAAAATATTGAAGTTTGCCCAAATCTTTTGTATGAAACCCCCATTGCAAAAATTGTTTCAATCGGACAATGCCTCCTAAATCATATCCAATAATAATGATATCGTCTACATATGCCACAAGGAGAATATAACATGCACTAGTATATGAGTGAAATATTGAATGATCCATCTAACATCTATAGAGTCCAAACTCCAATACCACCTCTAAGAATTTCCAAACCATGCCCTTGGTGATTGCTTGAGACCATACAATGCATTTTTTAACTTACAAACATGATCTTGATATTCCCTCTTAGCAACTCACCCAGGTGGTTGCTCCATATAAAACTTCCTCATGTAAATCCCCATGAAAAAGGCATTTTTAACATCCTATTGAAACAAGGGCCAATCAAGATTAGCAGCCAAAGAAATAAGAACATGAATAGAAGAAATTTTGGCAACTGGAGAAAAAGTTTCATCATAGTCAATACCATACGTCTGTGTTAACCTTTAGCAACCAATTGAACTTTCTACCAAACCATCAAGATTAAACTTATATGTGCAAACCCATTTGCAACCAACTACCGGACGGTAACAAAACCAACTTCCATGGCTCATTTTGATGCAAGGTCTCCATAGCTTGCGTCCAACCAAAGTTAGATAATGCATCCTGCCTGCATTGTCTTTGGGATAGAAACACTAGAGTGATGGGAAATAAAGCAAGAAAGTGACAAGGACAAAGAACTAGTCGATACAAATTGATCGATAGGATGTTTGGTTGTGCAAGTGGGGACTCTGGATCTGCAGACAATAAGGATGATGGTGGAGGTGTAGGAGCTGATGGTCGAGGGTGACGTGTATAGACTTGGAGTGGAGTAGGGGAGAGCAAGGAGGCAACGAGATTGGAGGAGAGGCAGATTCAGATAGGGGCGAAACTAATGGCGGTATGGGAAGGACATCGAGCTTATAGAAATGATATCCCTTCTAGGTTGTGGAATAACCAAGAAAGACACAATAGTAGCATGAGGATCAAGCTTATCATAACAAGGATCCAAATTGTGAATATAATTGACACACCCAAAAACCTTGGGTGGCAAGAGAACGAGGATAAAGAAGAAAATAAGAGAGAATGAGGAAAGGTGCCATCTAAGATTGAGGGGGGCATTCGATTAATAAGATAGCAAGCAGTGAGAACAACATCATTCAAAAAATTGTTTGGGGACATGCATATGAAATAAGAGAGCACGTACAACATTCAATAAATGAAGATTCTTGCGTTCAATCACATCATTTTGTTATGGAGCGAGCGCAAGATGTTTGATGGATAATGCATTTATCAAACAGCTACGAAGCAAAAGAACTAGATTTATATTCTTGGGCATTATCAAAATGCAAGGTACGGTTTTTCTGAGAAAATTGTGTTTTAATCATATTCTGAAAGACTTGGAAAATAGAAAATAACTTGGAACAATTTTTCAATAAAAATCGCCATGTCATACAAGAGAAATCATCCACAAAATCCACGAAATAGTGGAATTTATTGGATGCTACATTAATTGGACCCTAGAAATCAGAATGCACAACCCAAAAGGACTTGAAACCCTACGAACAACTCTTGACGGAAAAGAGATATGGTGATGCTTACTAAGCTGACAAGCTTCACAATGCATAGACAACTCATGACGAAGACTAGAGATTTGATGCTTCAATGTAGAAAGTGAAGGATGACTAAGACGACAAAGCTATTGAAGAGCAAAGACATACGATTGCAGAGCGCGAGAGGGAGACATAGGTACGAGGTCTAGATGATATAATCCACCAACTTAATGCCCCATACCAATCATGCTTCTTGTCTTGAGATCCTAAAAAATGCTGAAAAAAAAAGAGTAAAAACTAACAAAACAATTAAAAGCTTGGTAATTTTACTAATGCATAATAGATTAAAAGGAAAGCCAGGAACATGTAGAACGGATAGCAACTCAATTTCAAGACTTAGATGTTTATTGCCAGAGCCGACAACTGCTGATTTGAAACAATTAGCTAGAGTGGCACTTTGAAGTGTATCAACATGATGATTTTCAAAGAGGGAAGTATACGGACCAGCCATAAGTTCATTTGCTCCAAAATCGATTACCCACAAGTCGCTAGTGGAGGATAGAATACAGTAAGATGCAGTATCTGAGTGAGCAAGAGAAGTAGTGGAAGAGGAAGAGACCCGCTTATGGGCTAAGAATTGAGCATACTCATCTTTTAGAATGGAAATCAAATCAGAATCTAGAATTGGGCTCGAACTAGCAGGTGAAAGAGTTCGACAACTCCGAGACACCGAACAAATTCCTAACCATCAGGTCCCTTGGGGTTATGGTCTCGAGTCCAAATGTGGTTGGAGAATCCTCTAGGAAAGAAACCTGATTGGCAAACCCAGATGGTTTGCCATGTCAATCTCAACAATAATTCGCTGAATGATTACTACAGCCACAATGAGTGCATTTGCGAGGCTCATGACTTTCGATCCAACCACCTCCTTAAGAATCACTTCCACCACGAAAACCACGACCAATTTGACCGCCATGTCCCCCATAGGAACTACTAGAACCACCACGAGCAGCAATAAAAGAAGCGAATCACCATTGTGCTCATAACTCAACTGAGAATCATGATCACAAAGAGTAGTGCATTGAATTCAACAAAAAACCTCAGGATGAGATGGGAATTTTGAATCACATAATATTTGTGCATGAATAGACTCATACTTGGGTTTCAAGCCAAGAAGAAACCGAACCACATATACATCTTGACATTGCTTTTCCATAGTCTTTAGGTTAGTGGATAGTGGCTGCTGCATGTTCCTCTCCTTTCAGATGGCCACCACCTGATTGTAGTATCGTCCATAGTCTGAGCACCTTGCTCAAGCTCAAAATATTGTTTATACACCTCATAAATCCAAGTGATATTTCCAGTACCAGAGTACATATGTCTGAGATGATCCCAAATATCCTTGTCAATAGGAAGATAGATACATAAAGATCCAATGCGAGGCTCAATATTGTTCAGCATAGGAAAGAGAATTTGATTATCTTCTTGTTCCTAAAGGCTAGTGGAACTAGTGGGCTGAGGCTTATTCGAGGTTAAGTGATCATATAAGCCTTTTCCTTTGAGAAATACTTCAACAGATGGTGCCCACTAAACATAATTCTTCCCATTCAGCTTCATAGAAGTCATATGAGCATTAACTAGGGGAGCCAAAGGGACAATCTCTAATTTAGTAGGCATAATGTTGATCGATGTCACCGATCAGTGCAACAACAGCAACAAATAAGCCAAGTAATCCACCCAATGCACCTAACAAGCATCCACAATAAGCAATCAAAATAATTAGAAAACTCCTCACAGTGCGTAAACAAGCCCAAAAACAGCTCAACCGAAACATATCAACCAAAATATTGTATAGAGAAAGAAGAACCAGCCTGAATCGACCAAAAACCACTAAGAACCAGTCTTAATCGACAACAAACCACTGAGAACCAGTATGAACCTTCTTTGAAACACTAAGAAGTAACCTAAACCGGTCTAGAACCATCCTAACCAAACTATAGTTATCCTTAGACTTGAAATGGCCTAATCTGAATTGGAGAGAACCTTCAACCAAATGGAGATCTTCATCTCCAATAACTTGTTGAAACCTCACTGGCAGCAACCAGACCTCATGGTCGACAACAATGGCGATGGCCATAGACCCAACTGACGACCACAATCGAACTTTTCAACATCCACCCAACTTGCGACCAAAATCCTCAAACCACCAACACGAGCATCTCCGGCCACCGAAGACGGGGATGAGTATCACAAACAACACTGATTACACCAACCAAACACCCTGAGCTAGTTTTCTATACTGGGCATCAAAAACTAAATCACAGCAGCCACTATTGTGGTTCTGTTGGGTACACTAACACCACTGACGACAACAGAAAATATGGCAGTGATGGCCCCCTTAGGTTCCCTCCAAAAGGGGGAAGTTTGACGTTAGATCGTTCTATAACATTTTTGTATCTCATGATTCCTTGGAAGAAGAGTATTTGGTGTAATAAGGCCCCCTTGAGAGTGTCATATTCTGTTTGGACAGCCACCTTAGGGAAGATCATCACAATGGACAACCTTAGGAAACAACACGTTATTGTGATTTATTGGTGTTGTATGTGAAAGAGTGTGGAATCTCTCTTTCTCCATTTTGAGATCGCTAGTGCCTTGTAGAGTGCGTTTTTTCAGCCATGTTAGGTTTAGCTTTGGTCATGTCTCCGAGAGTAGTAGACCTTTTTGTCTGTTGGAGAGGGTTGTGAGGCAGTCCTCATAGCACAACTGTGAGGAAAATGGTTTCATCTTACCTGTTGTTGTATCTTTGAAGGAAAATGAATGATAGAGGTTTTGAAAACAATGAGAGGCCAGTGGCGGAACTTAAGTCTTTCTTTTCCAAAACTCTTTTTCATTGGACAGCCACTTAATTTTTAATGTGCTTAGTTTTCATAATTTTCTTGACTTGTTCCCCGCTTGCTAGCTTGGTGTTTTTCTTGTATACTTCGTGTGTGCTTGAGTTGTTCCGTTGCGCTTTTAATGATATTCTTTTACTCATATATATATATATATATATATATATATAACAGCAAATAACATTACCAAAATTACCCTAGGGTGTTACAAACTTCCTGTGCGTTTTTCGAGCTATTTCCCATATATGATGACAAGTCTTAGTAAAAATTGAGCTGGAAGTAAATTAGTAGGGGTATACTAGATGTGCGAGGACAATTTATTTTGAATCTAAGGTTAAGGTTTCACTTTTTCTGCTTGCTATTGTAACTCTGTAAATTTTCATTTTCATTCTAGACTGACTAGAATGTTTCAGGGGTTATAAGCTTTTTCTTCACATACATGGTGATATTTTAATGGCATAAGTGAAAGTCAAGGCATTTTACGGCCTTTGAGGCAAGGTGTAGGCTTGGAGGCATTGAATTGTTCATTTTAGGTATTGGGTTTTCATAAGTAAATAATTAAAATAGAAAATATTAATTTGTTGAGTGAAGTTTAATCCCTTTTCGCTGTTGTTGAGTGCAGTTTGATATTAAAATTCCTGTAACCTTCTTTTCTTTGGGATTATCTGCATTCTTGTTGGTTGTATAGTTACTTATTTATTTTTCAATTAAGGTTGGAGACAATGTGGGTGATTGTGCTGCTCGAGGTGCTGATCTTTTTGAAAGTATTGCAGCTGAAATAATTAGCGCTATGATACTTGGGGCAACAATGGCCCAGCAGTGTAAAATTGAAGGCAAGTAGTGTGTGTGTGTGTGTAGTCATACCTTTTTCTATATATATGTATGTGCTAAATTGGCTCACCTATAATCCATTTGTTTATGCAGATCCTTCAGGCTTCATCTTGTTTCCTCTTGTTGTTCACTCTTTTGACCTGGTAATTTCTTCAGTTGGAATACTTTCAATCAGGGGTACACGGGACTCTGGCTCGAAGTCTCCTATTGAAGATCCAATGTCAATTCTACAGAAAGGATATTCTATTACAATAGTGTTAGCTGTTCTGACCTTTGGTTTGGTAATATTTCATCTATAATTAGGAAATTCTTTTTTAACTCTTTTTTTTCCAATGTTTACAATTGCTAATTAACATTTCCTACTTCGATATTCTTCATCATTTAGAAACATTTTGGCTGTAGATCTGTATTTGTTCAAGCAGAAATAACCACATTATATTTTGCTATTTATTTGCTGGCATTCTGATACATGATTATTCTGCTGGTGTGAAATACTCTACAGTCCACCCGTTGGTTGCTTTATACTGAACGAGCTCCTTCTGCCTGGTTCAACTTTGCCTTGTGTGGTTTGGTTGGCATCATTACGGCATACCTTTTTGTTTGGATCACCAAGTACTATACTGACTACAAGCATGAGCCTGTACGCACATTAGCACTTTCAAGCACCACAGGCCACGGGACTAATATAATTGCTGGAGTCAGTTTGGGCCTGGAATCAACTGCGCTTCCTGTTCTTGTCATTAGTGTATCAATTGTTTCAGCTTTCTGGCTAGGTCGTACATCTGGGCTAGTGGATGAAGCTGGAAATGCAACTGGTGGGCTGTTTGGCACAGCTGTAGCTACAATGGGAATGCTCAGCACTGCTGCCTACGTTCTTACCATGGATATGTTTGGTCCAATAGCGGATAATGCTGGTGGAATAGTAGAAATGAGTCAGCAGGTAAGCCTTAAGTGATGAGTTCTTTAAGACTTTGACTCAAATGATGAAGAAAATTGTGCTTTTTCCCCTCTCAATATACAAGCTAAGCATATATCATTTTCTAACAGCCAGAAAGTGTCCGAGAGATCACTGATCTTCTCGATGCAGTAGGGAACACCACTAAAGCTACCACCAAAGGATTTGCCATTGGTTCTGCAGCACTTGCATCGTTCCTTCTGTTTAGTGCTTATATGGATGAGGTAGCTGCATTTTCTCAGGAACCTTTTAAACAGGTAGGGAAAATGTACTTCCACTATTAGCTATTGGCATTTGTTTCAAGTACTGTTGCATCCTGTCTTAGTTTTGCAATTCCAAATTGGCTTTCAGGTTGACATTGCCATTCCAGAAGTTTTTGTCGGTGGATTGTTAGGCTCCATGCTTATTTTTCTATTTAGCGCCTGGGCCTGTGCTGCAGTTGGCCGAACTGCTCAAGAAGTTGTTAAGGAAGTAAGGAGGCAGTTTATTGAGAGGCCTGGCATAATGGTGAGCATAAATTTCTTTAGTAATTTGTGCATTGTACTTTAACCATGTGTTTTAGGTGGTGATATTGTTTCAACTTTCTTGCTGCAGGACTACACGGAGAAACCAGATTATGGCCGTTGTGTTGCCATTGTAGCATCTGCATCTCTGAGGGAGATGATAAAACCTGGTGCTTTGGCTATTGTTTCACCTATAGCTGTTGGTGGGTTGCTCTTGTCACGTTGTTGCCTTTTCTGTATTTTCATGTGCATAGCTTTTTACCATTGTTGCTGTAACAAAAGATTTTAGAGAAAGAAATAATGAATGTGCAGTACATTTCCATTGTAATGTGGAAGTAATGTATTGCATAGTTCTGATTATGTGATGCAATATGATCAAGTTTTCATGATTTTTAATAGGATGGATGATATATTGCTTTCAAGGAAAAGACATGCTTTTGCAATTTATATTGAAGATTTATCATTAGGGCCTCAGTTAGTGTCATGTTCTGAGGATGCGGTGTGAAGCAGTGCTGTAAGAGCTGCTACAATGTGATTCATATATGGCTAACGAATTGAACACCAGCTGTTGATGTAATGACATATACTCGCACATTCTTTGGCATAATGGTTTTCTAATTTAATATTTATAATCATTGGCATTTATTTTGTTGTTATTATTACTACTACTGCCACTTTTATGCTTGTAGTAGTATAAGAATACAACACATATACACTCCAAAAATAGCTGGGATGCTTGTATTTGTTGACTGTCCTAAAATATATGGGAGTTTCTAGAAATAAAAGCATTTATCAATTTATTTTTTTCTATTACCTTAAATTTGAACCAGCCAATTTCAAATTTGAACCTGCTTTTTTCCTTCCTTTCCCTAGAGAATACTGATAGCAAGAATTTTTATTCTTGGTCCTCCTAAGGGTATTTTAGAAAACTGTTAATTTTATTTCCTTTTTAATTTAATTAAATTTTTTTAATGCATAGCATTTGCAATCAACCTTTCTATTTTGGAAGGGTGATTTGATAGTAGTACCATGTGATGGAATTAGTAGTAGCAATAGCGGTTGTGGCAGGTGGTGGTGGTGGCTGTAGTATCATTTTAAAATTTAAACATGCTGTATATCCACTCGAGTAGTCCATATGTTGAAAAGTAATTTGTTGATCTATATTACTATTTAGTTTTTATTTTTATGGTGTATACCTATTAATGACTTCGTCTTTTGCACGATCTGTTGTATAAGTTTATATCCCATATAATGGACTCTGAAGTTTGCTCATATCACCTGCAGGTTTCCTGTTCCGGATTTTGGGTTACTATACAGGGCATCCTCTACTAGGGGCTAAAGTTGTGGCCGCCATGCTGATGTTTGCAACAGTGTCTGGAATTCTTATGGCTCTTTTCCTGAACACAGCAGGTGGTGCCTGGGATAACGCAAAGAAGTACATAGAGACGGGGGCTCTCGGAGGCAAAGGGAGCGATTGTCATAAAGCAGCAATTACAGGAGATACGTAAGTCTTGTTGATGTTCCCTTTTTCCTTATTGTTCTTGCCATTGCATTTGTTGTCATTATATAGGATTAGTACCAATGGTAATGGTAGTAATTGGAGATTGTCCTTTCGTGGTTTAACTGTTGAAGGAAAACTCTATAACTCCCATTCTAGTAACTCTTAGGCTCCATTTGGATCTCGGTCTATGAACAGTATTATACGAAAAAGAAATTGAAGGATCTTGTGTAGTTGCTTAAGAAATTAGGCTCCTCAAGGTTTATGCCAAACATTTAGCCTCTACAATGTCCCTTTCTTTTCTTTTTGTTCTTTCTTTGTTAAATATAAGTAACATGGATCACTTGATGGTTCCTGCAGTGTGGGAGATCCATTCAAAGACACCGCCGGACCTTCCCTTCATGTCCTCATAAAGATGCTTGCGACAATTACGCTTGTAATGGCTCCAATCTTTCTGTGACATTTGTTTATATACCTATTAACTATTAACTATTGCAGGCTCACCCCCTTTTTATGGTCTCAACGGCATACAGCACCCATTTCCCTTGAATACATAATAGATATTATGCAAATATACGGATAGGTACTCATTCATGTATATCAAGGGTGCGTGAGTAATAGTGATAACTTCCTCTCTTTTTCTTAGTCTGGGTAAGACATGCTCCTCCTCATTTTTGTTTCAAATGGTTTGCTTTTTTAAATAAAAATAAAAATAAAATAAAATAATATTGGTGTATGTTTGGAGTTATCCACATTCAAACTTCATTGTTCCATTTTTGGCTGCTTGAGCTGAAGGAAGTAATTAAGGCTATGTTGAAAGAACCTTTTCTTCAATAAGATCCTAGTGTATTGCATTTTGCTTGGTAATTTAACTAGTAATCGATTAGGAGCCAAATTAAAATTATAAAATAGAAAAAAAGTGACTAGCTTTTCTCTTTTGGGTCTCGTTTGGATTGTTCTAAAGCTGGGTGCTCGAGTCCTTTTTCTCTTGCTGGCTGCACTTCCAACTTTCTTTTTCTCAACAAGGAAGAGAGAGAGGCCTTTCTGTCTGTTTCAGCTTCCATTCCTTGTTTATTCTCTTCTTTCACATTTATTAACCTTAGAATGATCCATTGGCTTTTGAATATTTATTTCTTGTACGTATGCTTATTATTGATAGAGAACTTGGGATGGGAGAATACAATTATGGCTAGTGCCTTTTTCCCCAAGTGCATTTCGTGCCCTTTCCACTCTTTGGGACACTTAGTAGCTATAACCATAGACAAACCATCAAGGTTGGTAGTTTAGTGGTTTTAAAGAAATCTTGAAAGTTATTAGGTAACGTATATTAAGGCATACACTTGAATCTTGCAATGACAATTTTCTTGTCTGATTACCGTAAATCACTATGGGTCTTATTAATTTCTTAATGGGGCAAGGTCGTGTTATGGTTCATTCAGATTTGAGAGAGCATTTGTGATTTTTACCGTTTAGGCTTTTCCTGTATGGTTCTCACCATAGTAGTTACTTTGGTTATCTACTACTGCCTTTCAATAATTAAAAATAAAAAATAAAAAAATATAGACAACAAGAACAAATAAATTAATTCTTTCATTAAGAAGGTAAGAATATTAAAATGGAAGTTTGTAGTCAAGAGACATGACGTACAACTTTTGGGCGCATTCTTTAATACAAATTATTTGATGCATCTCATTATTATAGTTAGGGTTAAATACTTTAAACCCCCCTTAGGGTTTTTCAACTTTATTTTTTTTCCCCTTGGCTTTCATTTTTATCACAGGAGGTCCCTGTAGTTTTGATAAATGAACAAGTTAATCCATCTGTTAGTTGACCGTTAGGACTGACACGTGGACCAATTAGATGCTGACACGTGGCACCTACTTAATTTTTTTTAAAATTTTTTTTAAAATTAAAATAATGTTTTTTTAAAAAAATAAATAAAAAAATAAAAAAATAAAAAATAAAAAAAGGAAAAAAAATTGGGGTGGCTCTTTGGCCATGGGGGTGGCCTAGTGGTTGGGGGTGGCCGAAACCCATCCCCAGTGGGTACTGGTAGGGGTGCAAAGGCGGGCGGTTTTTAACCGCCCGCTAACCGCTAACCGCTATAACCGCCAACCGCCTAACCGCCTAACCGTCTAACCGCATTAACCGCTAACCGTCTAACCGCCATAACCGCCTAGCGGTTAGCGGTTAGCGATTATTGGGTCTACTAACCGTAACCGCTAACCGCCTTTTTATATAATATATTTTTATAATTATAATTATAAAAATATTTATACATATAACATAATCACTTGATAATTAAATCACAATTTTTTTAAAAAATAATTAAATCACAATTTGAGTATTAATATATTATCACTATAATTTATATGATTATATGATATAATCACTTGATCATTAAATCACAATTTTTTTTAAAAAAATAATTAAATCACAATTTGAGTATTAATATATTATCACTATAATTTATATGATTATATCACATGAGATTGATCATTAAATCATTTGATTATATAATAACAAATTATACATATATAATATGACATAACTCATAAGTATACCAATTCATACTAATACAACAATTAAATATTTAAAGATTTATTTCTAATGTATGTTATAAACTTATAAGTCTATATATATTATAAGTCTATATAAGTCTACATATGTATATGAATAATATAAATGTATAATATCAATACTTAATCATATGATTCGATGACAATTCAAATACTTTATTCAAGACTTCAAGTGAATCATATTATTAATGTACAATGATGATGTGATTCGTATAGTATCAAATTAAGTAATTGACATTGGATTAAACAATGACCAATGTGTTACTTATAAACATAATTTAAGTATTAATGTATTATCATTATAATTTTAGTAATTTACATATTATCACTATAATTGATATGATTATATCACATGATGACTTGATCATTAAATCATATGATTATATAATAATAAATAATACATATATAACATGACATAACTCATAAGTCATAAGTCTACAAGTTAATCATATGATTCATGTACAATGATAATCACAATTGATTCAATTGAATTAAACAATATATTACTTATAACTACAAGTCTACAATTTAATTAAAGCATTATTAGATACTTTGCGAATTTAGGATTTAGGAGTTTGAACATTACCATTTACCATTAGATATTAAGTTCAATTCAAAAAAAAAAGATTATAAGTAAATATGATAAGAATTTAAATAATTAATCATATGAATCATATGATGTAATTTAATGAGACTATATAATTATATAATATCAAATTAAATAATTGACATTAGATTCAACAATGTGTTACTTATAATCACAATTGAAGTATTAATGTATTTTTTGAACATTTTTTAGAAAAAGAAATTTAACCATTTTTTGAACTTATTTTATATGCTTTGTGTTGAACTTTTTTTATATATTTTTTTATATGTTGTGACAGTTGTCTGAAATCTGAACTTTTTTTTGTATGTTGTGTTGATTTTTTTTTTTTTTTTTAAAAAAAAAAAAGTTAACCGGTTATGATTTAATATTTAAGAAATTTTTTTAAAAGTACAAGTAAATGTAAATTTTGGGTCAAATATTTTTGATTTTTCAATATGGGCTCTTTTTATAGCAATTGGGCCCAAGAAGATATTAAAAATACAAGAAAAAAAAATGAGGGTAAAAAAAAGCCCAAAAAGCCTTAAAGAAAGCCCAAAAAGCCCAAAAGCCCAAAAAGCCCAAAAAAAAAAAAGGGTGGCTCGACCACCCCCATGGAGCCTAGGGGGTGGCCGAAACCACCCCCAACCACCATTGGGGGTGGTTTCGGCT
>NC_081541.1:26644297-26649398 GCF_901000735.1 Corylus avellana | reverse complement strand
TTAGAAAAGAAAATTGTCAATTTGGTAGTAATTTAAAGGGTATGTAAATTTTTATTTAGGACCCAGGTCTAGACGTTGAAGTAGCATGGTCTTGAAGTTACTTTAAGAATCTTATAGGATATATGTGTCGTCTTGGACCCGCTTTCTATTGTGAATACACTTGTGAGTATTATATCTTACGTTGAGAAAATATTAAAAAAAAATAGAGTAGTTAATATACTTAAGTGGACCTAAGCCCTTAGGCTTTTGGGCTAAAATAGTGTTCAAATATATATTTTATTGTATTTTTAGTAAAAACTGTCAAATCGTTTATTGTTTATCTCCCCAACACATTCATCGAAACCAAATGGGTATCTACGTATTGCTCATGCCAAGGTACTTAACATAATTAAGTTGGATTAGCCATTTGTTTAGATCGGGATGTTAATTGTTGTCATCTAATGATGTTTACTAATTAGTTTCTAATTAGAATATATGCGTTGTCTTGTATTCTTTGGCCTTGTTTTAACCTGTTTTCTATTGTGAATACACTTGTGAGTGTTAAATCCCACGTTGAGAAAGTATTTAAAAAAAAAATAGAGTAGTTAATATACTTAAGTGGACCCAAATTCATAGACTTTTGGACTAAAATAGTGTTCAAATCTGTATATTATTGTACCCTTGATAAAAATTCTCAAACCGTTTATCTCCCCAACACTTTCATCGGAAACCAAATGGGTATCTACATATTGCTCATGCCAAGGTAAAAATAACATAATTAAGTTGGATTAGCCATTTGTTTAGATTGGGATGTTAATTGTTGTCATCTAATGATGTTTCTCAATTTTAATTTGATCTGATGGAATTGTAATTTGTAAGTTGACGTGGATCTTGATTCCATTAAACAACTGCAAACGTTTGCCTCAGGGTTAAAAAAAACGACAACGTTTCAATTAAAAAAAAAAATCTGGACCCTTCAATTTATATAACAAAACATCTGAACCCTTCAATGTTTTAACAGAACATGTGCTCACAGAAGCCAGATTCCTCCCCCAAAACCCCCAGAACCCTAAGCCCCCGTTGTGCGTGTCACCGGCTATGGCGCTGTACTCTCTCCGTCTCCGCCGAACCCTAACCTCCCTCTCCACCCTCCACCGCACTGCTCTCTGTCTGCAGTTCCTGCAATCCCTGCAATCTCCACTCCGCTTCCCCAGGGCCTCACGTCCACGTCCACGCCGTCGCACCCCTGGGCTCTCCTTGTCCAATCCCGGCCGTTCAGATTGACGACCGTCGCGCTCTTCTCGTACCACCAGGACACCATGCTGCACGAAGGTTGCGATTATAATGACTGGGTAATCGTTATGTCCTTCCCTGAAGACAACAAGCGCACCCCCGAGCAAATGGTCCAGACCTACGAGGAGACCTGTGCTAAGGGCCTCAATATCAGGTCTCTCTCTATCGGACACACACTCACTCCTCGCTCTTAACCTCTGTTTGGTGTCTCTGGAAATTGGGGGGAAAAGGTAAAGAATATGATGAATGAGATGTTAATGTTGTTTGAGTTTGTTGTGTTTTGTGCACGAAGGGTTTTGACTTTTGAGTGATTTTCTTATCCCATGTTCAGTTTGCATAAAGTTGGAAAAAAAATTTGGAATGATTGTATTTCATTTTTTTCTTCTTCTGTGTTTCCTGTGTCAAAACAAAAGTTGAAATATTTCCTCTTCCTCATGTCAAAGAGAGAATTTTGGGATTTCTATTTCTGTTTTATGAATTTTGAATAACTGTGGAATAAAGCTTGATCGTTTGATTTGGAGGTCAAAGAATGAAATAATTTGGAATAGGTTGACTTAGAAATAATGGGCTGATTGTTTTGCAAGGGCTTGAGCTTACATAAATATTTATCTGTTTATTTGTTTTTTGTTGTATAAATTGTGAGCCGTAGCTAAGTTTTATGCTCAGAAGATTTTTGAAAACTCCATTGTTTGGTTGCTGTGTAATTTATGAAGAGAGAAGAAGATAGATGAAATATTGTAGTTCTATGTTATTTAACTTGTTCTCGATTTTGTGTCTCATCTAAATCGAGGAATTACTCTAATGAAACCTAACATTGGTGTCTGGTCAGATGAGTGGAATTCTGTTTTCTTGGATCCCAAACAGTGGGAACTTAAAAGGGATTTCATTTTCTTGGGGTTTATGAGAATGGTCAGTGTAGAGAAGATAATCTTTGTTCCCATGTTGCTTTCTGTTTTCTTTGTTATGTTCTCCTAGAGAATTACCCCAATTAACCGAATAGCTGAACTGGGGACTATTCAGAAGGTTGTCTTTTGTCTTCCTGAGTTCGCAAATGATCATTTTTGTTGTTTGTGACATAAATATATGATGGTCATATGTATGTATATACTTGTAAGGCTTAGCACTGAGATGCGCTAATCACTTGGCCTGTAGGTGATTTGAAATTTCGCACTACTGTTCCTCACCCTTTGAACCCCCCTATTTTGTGGCTAGAGATGATTGGCTACAACATGATCACTTTCGTTTCCATAATTTGAGGTGTACCATTGACTATCTGTAATGAGTAGTACATAGAGAACAGCAAGATGTATGAGATTACAATTACCTCTACATATGATTTGAGTAGGTTCTAAGTAATTGGAACTAAAGAATTTTTGAATAGGATAGTTTATGCTCTTCTCTACATCACTTGTAAAGTACATATTTGTAGATTGTTCTTATAATAACACACGGTGTACTAATCAATAATGTTTTTGTTATTCATGTTTTAATGAATGGCTTTATGTCGAAGCTGACATTTTTCTGATTTGTACATCAAAATACCTATGATGTTTGGAGCATTATTTGTTGTTGTTGTTGTTGTTGTTGTTCTTATACCTATATTATGATTCAGTGTGGAGGAGGCAAAAAAGAGAATATATGCTTGTAGTACAACAAGATATGAGGGCTTTTAGGCTGCCATTTCAGAAGAAGAAGCAAACAAATATGAGGGTAACTGTTTGTGTTGACATCACAATTAAAAATGGCATGTGGTAGTACTGGTGCTCACTTTCCCATTTTGTTTCAAACAGGTTTACCTGGAGTTACTTCTGTGGTTCCAGATTTTTACGTAGATCCCATTAACAAGGAGTATGGAGGTAGGATAATTTTTATTTGTTTTTTTTTTTTTTTTTTTAATTTTTTGAATTAGACTAACGCACTGTACTTACCAGGAGATAAATACATTAATGGAACAATTATAGCAAGGCTACCCCCTGTTGAATATTGGAAGCAGGGAATGAAGCCTCCTTTCCGATATGGCCAGGAAGGTCCTACAATTCAGCAGTATAGATCCTCAAATGGCTTACTGGTGTCAAGAGATGGTGCTTCATAAAACTACCCATCACTACAAAATGACTTCTAATGATAGTCAAACCCCCTAATTGGGCTTTATGTTGTAGTTCCTGTCACATTTCATTGCACATCCACATCCCTTGGGATTTAGGGCAGAAAAGAAGCAAGTTAAGCAACTAAAGGTACCTTCAGCTTTTCTTCCAAGCAAATGGATGGGGTAGATAACACAAATGATAAAAGGTATTTTATCAAACACTTGGTGTTTATGAAAATTTTTGAGTGTAATGGATGATGGGTGGGTTTCAATCTCACTATAACTACAACACACGGCTCAACATCCAAATTTACTTGCAGTGTGGATTTGATGGAAAGTTCAAGGCTTTCAAAAACACCAAATTTTCTAACCCTAATAGAAAACGAAAATCAAAGGAAAGATTTTAGTATAATTTTTTAGCTTGCCTTGGACTTGGGTGGGTATCCCTTGGGTCTTCAAGAATTGCAATTATTTGGAGAATTTTGAGTGTTCTCGGTGGTTTTAGGGGAGTTTTTGGCAAAATAAAGATTAAGGAAAGGGAGAGAATTTTCTTCCAAACTTGGTCAGAAGAAATGCATGCGTCATTTTTATGAAACGATAAATAAATAAATATATATATCGAAGTTTTTCTCAGGTTTTTCTCTTAAAAACAACCAAATAGTAAAATATTAATTAACCCAAAAAAAATCAACTATTATGAGAAAACAAAGAGAGATAAATTTCTTCAATTAATTTATTGTCGAACTAAGGTACTGCTATCTCACTGTGTCATGCCTTTAGAAGCACATATGAAATTTTTTACACTCTAATAAATTGTTTAATGTTCTTTAGCAATCGCATGGGCTTCTCACATACTTCTTTTAATATATAAAAAAAAATGTAAAATTAGTTCTTGTGTACACCAATGGAGTAATGTTACATACCATTCTTTTAACTTCTTTCTATTCTCCTAAAGTTGACATACCTTTTAAAATTGCCATTGAATATGAGATTAATCAGTACAAGATTTTGATTCAATGGTAATTTTAAAAGTCATATCAACTTTATGAGGATAAAAAAATATACATTGAAGGCCAAATTGTAAATCAGGTGAAACTTTGAAAGGGCTAAAGTGTAATTTTTCTTTTGCTAAAAGATATGATAAGTCACTATATGAAGTGCCGGCGACACACAGTAAGTTTAGTGCTATTGTAGGTCTATATCATTTGAAGTGTATGGGTGGGCAGGACGAAATAACACCTAATTTATTTAGTTGCTTAGATTTACCAATAATTTGCTTCCACAAAAAGTGTAGTCGCTTAAACACACATATGATGCAAACAAGTACATGAGAGAGATAGAGCTTGGATATAAGAAGATCCCGACCTATTGTAATGGTTGTAAGAAATACTCTTACTTTTAGACCAATCATACACTCAACTAAATGGCTTGTAAAATTTAGTCCAAACTAGTGGCAATAATTTAATCCAAGCAATATTCATATATGCCCAAAGTGGTTGAATCCAAGAAAGATAATGAAGATTGACCAATCAGCGGACGGGAAAGTGCTCAATATTGACGCATTGACGCATTGGACCAATTTCAAACAAAGATTATGCGCTGTGCTAGCCTGGCACGTGCTTAATTTGAGTTCATATTCGACTCAATAAAATGGTTAAAAAATTATTTTGATTAATTTTGCAGTAAAAAAATGCTTTAACATTTGATTCGGTAAATTGTTAAAGATTTATCGCTCAAAGTGCT
>NC_081541.1:26640091-26644197 GCF_901000735.1 Corylus avellana | reverse complement strand
TCTTTTAACCACTCATTTCTTATCTTTTATTTCCAATTTTCCACCTTTCACGAGATAAGACTCCTCACTCCTCACCAGACTCACCTCTTCTCTTCCCATCTCAAGATTAAGCCTTCAAAGTTCAAACAAATGAACAATCAAACATGAAACACCCACTAGGACTACTATTACACAGTCCAGTGTGCTGTTGGGGGTGCCGTGGGTTACGTGGGTGGGTAGGAAAAAAAAAAATTTATTTTTTAATCTTTAAGAAAATCAACGTGGCTCCGCCACTGCATCTCAGTAAGTGATAAATTTTGTGTTTACCTGCATGGGAGAATTGGTGATCTAATTTCTGTATATCTTGTGGGAGTATTTGTAACTATTATGAAGTGCATTTCTTTTTTTCTTTTTTCTTTTTAAAAACAGAAAAGAAAATGCACACTTTCCCCCCCTTCTCAGATTTTGAGCCAATTTTCAACTCGACATCCAATGTTTCAATTTTTACAATGCACTACCAAAAGTTTAAAATTTTTTCAATTCGACCCCAAATGTTTCAATTTTTACAATGCACCCCCAAAGTTTAAATTTTTTTTTGAAAAAAATACATTTTATTCCCTTGAAATATCCATGGATTTGAAATTTTACCTCCAATGTTTAAAAAGTGACATAAGATCCCCCAAAGTGTCAAATCTTAACACAAAGCCCCCAATGTTTACACTTTACCTCCTGAAGTAATTTATGTTTACATTTTACCCCCATAAAGTATCTAGGTTTCGGGGGGTAAAGTGTAAAATCAGGGGAGGTAAAGTATAAAACATAAATTACTTCAGGGGGTAAAATGTAAACATGGGTCTTTTTTGCCAATGTTAGATACTTTGTGGGGGTAAAGTGTCACTTTTTAAACATTGAGAGTAAAATTGCAAATTGATGGATAGTTAAGGGGGTAAAGTGTATTTTTTCTAATTTTTTTTTTTTTTTAATTCCGCCTATCCGTTAGGCACTGCCGTCTACTCTGACAGAAATGTGATCACGTGACTAGCACCTGATCACTTATGCACATATCTTCCCCAAAATGCCCCTAACCCAACTGTCTTTGGAGATGAAGACGCCCTTTATGATATTGAACCTTTCCTCCCAACTGAGAACTGTTTTTGGCTCATCAAACAAGAACTTGTCTAAGCTCCCATTGGCCACAAAATCATACACAAGAAGAAGGTCGCCTCCTATGCGACACCAACCCAATAATTGAACCAAATTCCGGTGGCGAAGCCGGCCAATGCTAGCGATTTGGAGATGAACTCAGGCAGACCTTGTTTGGAGTTGTGCGAGATTCTCTTAATCGCAAGGAGTTATTCAATATGTAGCTCATTTATTGGAGAGGAACAAAATAGTTAACTAAGAGAAATGTAACGAATACCAATGAATGAGCTACAAATCAGTTTGGTAAGCCTCTTTTGATAAAAAAAAAATTGGTACCCCTAACATTTCTCTTTAAACTATTAGTCACATTTCAATCTCTCTTTTAACTATGAGAACTCCATTATTTGTATGACATATTTTGGACATAAATTTTCTACTTCTACGACTCATCCCCTAAAAAGTGACATGTTTTCTTTAAGCATGTTAGATGTATATATTATTAAAAAAAATTATGCTTTTCACATGTTAAGAGACATATATCACTTTTCTAAAGGTTGGGTTGTAGGAGTTCCTACAATTCGCTTTGTAAGAAATTTGTCCATATTTTTTTCTATACATATTTGTTGAAATATATATAAAATATAAAGTAATAAAATAAGAAAGAGAAGGAAGAGAGAGCCGAAGCGGAGAGAGATGTACGAGCTGCATCTTGTATATTCACTAATATCAAACAATATTACATAACTCTCTATTTATAGAGAGACAATGAGTAGTGATAAAGAAACCTTAAAGTAGACCTAAACTAATTAAGAAAGAGAATAAACCTTACACGAAAATATAATAACAGAGAATAAAAATATTCTAACATATAGAGAATATTAATAAACCTAATATTAAATATTCCAAAAATATGCTTATAATAATCATATATCATATGATATGTTAATCTCACCAGATTAAAACATGTAAAAATAAATGAAAAATTAATTTTTTGTTAATATTTTCTTTATATATTTATATTTTATAAGATAAACTAATTTATTAATCTAAGGACAAAAATTTCCTCCAAATCAGTTTGGAGGAAATATTCTCCAACCCATGTAAAATAGTGCCAAGTGTATATAAACATTTAAAAGGCACATTAAATTTAAGAAAAAATACATTTTACCTCCCAGAACTATTCACATATTTGCACTTTTACCTCAAATGTTTAAAACGTGACACTTGACCCTCCCAAACTTTCAAATTGTTGCAATTTGACCATTATGACTTTTTTTCTTCCCAAAATGCCCCCATCACATATTTTATTTTATTTTTTATTTTTAAAAAACAAAAAACCAAAAAGAAAAAAAAGAAAAGAAGAAATATGCTAGGGTGGCCGAAAATACGTTTTTTTTTTTTTAAAAAAAAAAATTAATATTTTTTTTAAAACTTGGGATGAGGGCCTTTTGGGAAAAAAAGAAGTTAAAATGGTCGAATTGCAACAGCTTGAAAGTTTTTTGGGGGGGGGGGGGGTCAAGTGTCACGTTTTAAACATTGGAGGTAAAAGTGCAAATGAGTGGATAGTTCAGAGGGTAAAATGTATTTTTCCCTTAAATTTAGTCTAAGCTAGTAAACTGTTATTAATGAAGTTAAGAATTTAATGTACATTTTAAATGTTTATAGACTTGACACTATTTTATATGGGTTGGAGGAGATTTTATCCAGACTGGTTTGAAGGAAATTTTTGTCCTTATTTTCTTATATCAAAGAGACACTTTTTTTTTTTTTTTTTTTTGAGGGGAAATAGAAATTTCATTACTTAAGAGGAGCCTTGCTTAGTGAGTACAAGATCCCTAATGCTACTCGGGAAGTCTGTAGTCCTTAAAATCTCCTGATTACAACGTAAAGCCAACTGAGCTAGCATGTGCGCTACCCCATTTCCAGAACGAGGAACATATTGGACTTGCCAATCCATGCAAGAGCTTAGTCAAAGAGACATAAAATTTTAAACATTTATATTTCTTTTAAAAATAACATGTTTGCTTAAAACTAAGGTGTGAAACATAATAATCAAAATTATGTTTCAATTTCACATATTGAAACCATACATGCCCAAGCCTTTTCAAATAACAGTTTGTAACTCCTTCAAAAATTAATTAATTAGTAATTAAATGGTTCACTTTTGAGTCTCATTTCACAAAATAATAAGACCAAGAGATCTCTACCATTCAAAAAGTGAATGCTAAGCAATAGAAGCATATGACCTATATTATTTTATCATCATTAATCATTACAAACAGATCATCTACTAAGAATCATAACATTAATTAATTAAAATTACGATATATATATATATATATATACAAAATATCTAAGCTAAACCTTAATACATACACATATCTCAAAACTTTAAGTTTACAACATCACCCAAAAATGCTAATTACCATGAGCAACCGACCTAATCTCGTAATAAGTCTTCAAGCATCAACCGGATCGATACCATTACGCCAAATGATTGCATCTGTCTTGAGGTCCATCCCGAGTCATTGAAGTATTGATTAAATGATTAAATTTACCTCTTCCTAAACTTAAGCTTATCGGATAAGTGGTGATTTAACATGGTATCAAAGCCAGAGGTCTTGAATTCAAACCCTGACTCCGACAATTCACCCCCATTTAAATCAAATATTTTACGTGTTGGAGTCTTACTTATTAAAAGAGAGTTTGAGCTTACACGTGAAGGTGAATGTTAAAGTATTAATTAAATGACTAAATTTACTTCTTCCTATCAGCTGTAACTTCATGACTTAGTGAGTAATAATACACAATGAATAATAATATACATGGTATGCATATTATCATGTAGTAAACTCAGTTATTTAGCCAAAGGTTTATAAATTGTAAGCAGTAATATAAATAAAGTCATTTGTTCAATAAAAAGAATGTCATGATAATGTATTATGTATATTATTAGAAAAAAAGGTGAAAATTCACTTTACCTC
>NC_081541.1:26564153-26639991 GCF_901000735.1 Corylus avellana | reverse complement strand
TCCGATGGGTTCTAATGCATGAGGTAGTATGAAATCAACGGTTCACACAACATGTTGTATAATGGGTTCAAATGCATGAGGTAGTGTGAAATCAACGGTTCACACAACATGTCGTATATTGTTTATTTATTCAAGTGGCGGCGCCGGCGCTGCCCTTCCTCTGTAGTGGTAATATAATACTTGCGCTTTTTCAGATAAACCTGCAGGCAGTTGCGATGATGTATTTGGACTTTTTGCCGTTGATTGGGACATTGTTTCGTTTATTACATGGGATTTATTACATGGGCATCGCCTGCACCATCTATATTGCCGTTGGCTAGGACTTTTTGCCCTTCTTTTCGTTGACTTGGACTTTTTGACTCATGAACGCCAACTAATAAACTCTTGTCATGTCCATTAACTTTGAACAAATACCATGGGTCGTTAAAGTTGTCTGTGAGTGTTTTTGCTGCATATATATATATACCAGGAGTGCTTTGATTCTGATCTACTGGGCCAGGACTCACTATAGCGTCATCTATCTGCAAACCTCACTACAAAAAAAAATAATGGTTTATGGACATTTTTTGATAGGGTCTTTTTAATAAAACGGCCTGACTAAGGATTATTTTAATAATAAAATGATTCCTTTAAGAAAGAGAGGTCTTTTTACTGTAGCAACGCCCCCAATTATATAATTGAGACGTCGCAACAGTGCACGTCCCCTATCGTGCACGTCCCCACTCCCTTGATGCCTAAGCCCCTCTTGATCTCATCACTAAGCTCACTCTCTGCCAGTTCTCTCTCACGATCACTCTCAGCTCTCCCTCTCACGCTGATCAGTTCCCTCTCCCTCTCTCTTTCTCTTTCTGATCACTCGTGAAATCTCCCTCAACCCAGCAGCTCTCTCACCTTTGGCGGCGCTGCTCCTCCGATCCGGTGCACCTCTCTCCCTCTCTCCGGAGCATCTCTGGAACTCTCTCTCTCCTCTGTCTCATTGAATATATATATTAAACAATTAAATTTAATTAAATGATTATTTGATAATATGTTAATTAATTGATTTGACAAAATTGCATTTATTATATGTTAATTAGAATTTGTCTTAGATTAATCGATTCATATATAATTGATATGCAATTAAATTATTATTAGATGAGGGTACACTACAAAAAATGGTTTTTTTCTTGACAGGCAGTTTTTGACGTGTTAGGTGGTCTGACACGTTAGTAAAATTTACTGACGTGTCATTATTCACGTGAGTCGGGCGTTAAAATTATGGGTAAAAAACGGTGATTTTTTGACGTGTCACTTTTAACACGCTAATAATTTTTGATGTGTCAAAAAGAGGCACGTCAAAAAAAAATTTTGACATGTCAAAAAAATTTTCTGACGCGTCATTTTCTGACACGCCAGAAATTTTTTTTCACATGGCAGGAGAGGCACGTCAAAATTTTTTTTTACGTGTCAGATTTAACACGTCAAAACATTTCTTGACGTGCCACTCATGCCACGTCAGAAATTTTTTGACGTGTCAGAAAATTCTTGACGTGTCAAACGTTATGACACGCCAGAAAATTGTGACGTGTCATAACATGACACATCAAAAAAATTGGTCAGTTTTAAAATTTGTTTTTTTTTTCCTCCCCCTATATATTTTTTGAATTTTTTAGGGGCTGTACCCGAATTTTGGATTATAATTAACCTGATATGCAATTTATACATCGATCCATGCAAATAACATAATACATATCCATCGATCCATTCAAATAACATAATTCATATCCATCAACGTTGGTCACAGACTATCAACCAAAACCAGTTCCAAGACACAAATAAAGACATACACCAAGTGCGAATGATCAACCACAAAAACTATACACCAATAAAACTATACACCAACCACAAATAAATACATATACACCAATAAAACTATCTCTGTTATCATATATATCTAACTACGTACGTCAAGAAAACTATCACAAATACAATTACATCAACAAAATAACTTATGTACACCAAGTGCGATTGGCAAGCCATTTGTTCAATCCAAGTCATCATCAATATCAATAGCATCCTCTCCATGATAGCCACTAGCTGCAAATGATAAAACAAACAATCACCAAACAATATTCTAGAATATTATCAAGTCTTAATCATTGAGCAGCGTCACTATGTAAACAAAGGTCATCATAGTCAACAAATTCAGATTTATATCTACACCCCCAACATATTTTCGTGATCAAATCAAATTCACCAAACAATATTCTACAAGGACCATAGTGGTCCATCTCACAATACCAAACACTTCAACTGCAAAGCTCTAACCCACATCCACTACCAAACCAACCATGATATAAACCAAATTCAACAAGATTTACAGCATCATTAATGAGAATCACTACAACATATCCAAACTCTAAATTTAGAAGTGCACATATATATAGGGATAGTTCTAAAACCATATTGACCATTAAAAAATGTCATTACCTGATCCACTATCGACCGACAATCTCACAATTGCAAAGGGTGGGGAGGCTCTATCTGGTGCTCCCTTGTATTGAGTCACCTCGGGCGCAGAGCTAGACTGCATCATTTCCTCGAGCTGGCGAAAACGGGCCTCAAATAGTGTTGTCATCTTAGCTTCCTTTTCCGCGAGATGCGCTGCCATTTGAGCCTCCTTTTCAGCCAACTACACATCTTTCGCAGCCATTTGCGCAGTCACCTGCTCTGCCACTTGAAGAGCTACTTGCACAGCTATTTACTCCCGCTCTACGGCCAACAAGGCATCCATCTCTGCCTTGTGCGCGCTGTGCCCTCTTCACCTCAAGCACTCTGTCAAGGAGTTCTTGTGAGACCGCGGAGTGCCTGGTGTTTGTGACGGTATATAGTATAAGTGTATGTAGCCCCGCACAGGCAGAATATTCGGTCCAACCTGCCGAACCCTACCAGCGTACTTGGGCTTATTTACAAGCGCTTAGGCGTACGCGTCGTTCGGCACCCACCTAACCGTCCCCTTTGTCACGCTCGACAATGCTGCAGGGTTAGTGGGTATAAGCTCCTCCATTATCTTCTGTATGTTACATTAATTATTGGGTCAGTGGGTCATACAACTATTAATCACAAATAAATTATCACATATATAAGCAAAACAACATATAAAAGGTGAGTAGCATACACATCTCTCCTTGACTATATCATTCGGATATCGATCATCCTTCTTCTTGTGTGTACGGATGTAAGACTGTGCTCGTGTAGGAGGAGTGCCCACACGTACGGTTTGCCAAAAAAATGGAATATATATATATAGGGTAAATTACACACATACCTCTTCATGTGTCATCGGCGTAACTTTTCGACCCGATGCAATGGAAATGTATTGATTCAATGCTTCGCGAAGCTCTTCATATCTGGCCATTACACTCCTACATAGTGTATTCTTAATATTATGTTAAATACTAACACAATTACAATTAGCCAAAACTACACAAAATTATGAGTACTAACTAATCTACACCTTAGCTTCTTGCTACACCATTTATCAACAAAGATCTCTAAAGTTGACAGCGTTATTACTCCACGAGCCTTTCTTGCCCATTCTACGCCCGTGATTGATTGAATTATCGTCAGTCTTAATGGCAGAACTTTTTTTTTTAACTCGTGCCTCAAATTCCTTAGCGGTGCCCATATCTTGAAACAAGTCTTTCTTTTCGACAACTAGGTTAATTGTTATTGGTAGGGGCGAAAGGATCTGCATAAAGTTCAAAATTGATGAAATAAAAAAAAATAAAAAATATATGAGTATATGTATATACATATGAACACACACATATATGTACAACTTAGAGCGTATATATACATGCGTTAGGAGTGTTTGACATAATAAAATACACATACCATCAAGGCGTCCTATGTATCCTCTTTGGTACGCTCCGGTACCTTCGTACAATATATCGTCCCGTATTCGAACATAATTTTCACTCCTTATGACCTTACCGGTCATTCGTCTAAACCTCATAGCGCTAAATCCGATGGGTTGCATGAAGTATTGTACTCAAGTACGATTCTTTTGCCAGCGGGGACCCCCGACAACCCGTGCGAGTTAAGAATGGTGTTTCCATCTGGATCGATTCCTAACAGATTAAAAATTACTGATGCAAGTTATTTCGAATTGAATACTAACTACAAGTAATTAAGACTTATATGCATGACATTTGAGCATATACACTTACTTATCGTCCGGACCTGTCGAGGGCCTAACCGGCCAGCGGGAGTAGGGTCTCTAGGCTGCAGGTCATCCATGGCACCTATCCCATCAGTCATGTCTTCTGGGGGTTGTGTCTCACTGTCCTCGCCACCTGCTTTGTATTTTTTTAGAATGTTCAGAATTTTATGAAGTTTTAGTTGCATTAAAATATAATTTATATCGCGCGCACCAATAATATTAGAAACTAATGCTTTGATAATCAAAAAACTTTCAAAAGACCAAAGAGATAATTTCAAAAACTTTCAAACTTTTTAAAAAAACTTTCGTCCGTACCTACGCTATGCTACCCGTATAGCAGCTCCAAATGGCCCTGAGAACTCAGCTCTGACTTGCTGCACGTCGGCCAGCAGGTTGGATGAAATGATGCATTCGTGTCGTACGGAGACGAATCAGGCCAATACCCCATCTGGGCGAAGCCTGTCGGACAGTATAGATTATGGACAGGGATCTCTCATTCCACATCACTTAGCGGTACTGGTCGATACCCGTCCTGCTGCCTCATAAGCTGAGCAACGTCTTGTTGCTCGCTGTCATTAAGGTGGTATGATGGAGACCCATGTGACATAGACTGCCGCATTGAAGACAAGGCCTTCCGTGCTCTTGTCTTCCCCCTACTACTTATGCTAACCTGCTTAAAACAGCACGCACCCAATTAATTACATGCACAATGTATGAAATATTCACTACCATATGTAAATGACTCACTTATTAAAAATAAGATATATACTAAACTTTACCCAATGCACAACTTAATTAATTGTGTTAAATGAAATTCTTTGGCATTAGTAAAAGTCATTTCCCTTTCAAGAAAAATAAATCAATCATACATAAATAAAACAAGATTAAGAGAAAATTAGTCTAAGAAGCCATGAGGAAATTTATAATCTATTATGTGGATTATTGACTTTCTGAATGTGAAACTAAAATGTTAAGAATTTATTGATATATTATCCCCAAATGTCTTCATCTTTGTGACAAGCAATAATCACCAAAGGAAATGTTAATTGGCAATCACCATCAAAAGTTTCTGCCAGGTTTCTCATTCATGTGGCAAATAATTGATGAAGTTGGTGGCTTCTCATTTGAATTAATTGATTAATGTCTTTGCAATGTCGCAGAAAACTCAGGCCATTTTGAATTTTTCTATGTAGAGATTAATCTTGGTATGTGGAGGTAACAACTACCATATTCTAGGCTTGAAGATGCTGCATTCATATCTAAAAACCCCTATAAACGTACGAAGTATTCAACCAAATACGAGGGGGAATTGAACCAGTCAATAAGCTAATAATTTGGGTAATCAAGGCTTTTGGAATAAATCAACTCATTGGCCTGGTTTACAATTGCAATTAGGTATATAAACCTTGTCGCATTTGGTTTTGTTGACTTTAGCAAATATTATGTATAGCATTAATGATTTTGTTGATAGGTGCAGGAATTATTAATTATCCGATCCAACTTGTGTATATATGCACCAATAGTATTGCTTTTACAGAGGTTTTACCTTATTTTTCTTTTCTTGCTTGTAAATTGGAAAGAGTATTGAAGATAGTATCCTTATATATATATATATATATATATATATATATATATAATCAGCTTCTCTACATGGTGATTACTCTACCTTTCTTAAATCCTTTTCCTTATATGCAAAACTACCAAAATGCACCTCTTACATGAGTCAGAAATACAAAACCTAGAGAGAGAGAGAGAGAAATGCCACTTCAGCAAACCCATTCACACATATGTACGGGTTTGCTGAAGTGGCATTTTTTTTTTTCTTTTTGTTTCCTTGAGTTTCTTTAGGCTGCATCATCTATTAAGAGTGCAAAGGCGGTTACGGTTAGCGGTTAGTGGCAATAACCGCTAACCGTACCCGCCTTAGCGGTTAGTAGATTTTACTAACCGCAACCGCTAACCGCCTAGCGGTTAACGGTTAGCGGTTAGCGAAATAGATAACCGCCCGCTAACCGCTTTTTTAAAATTGGACTTTTTTTTTGTTGGGCTTTTTGGGCTTTCTTTAGGGCTTTTTGGGCTTTTTTTTGGCTTTTTTTTACCCTCATTTTTTTTTTCTTGTATTTTTAATATCTTCTTGGGCCCAATTGCTATAAAAAGAGCCTATATTGAAAAATCAAATATATTTGACCCAAAATTTACATTTACTTGTACTTTAAAAAATTTTCCTTAAATATTAAATCATAACCGGTTAATTATTTAAATTCTTATCATATTTACTTATAATCTTTTTTCTTTGAATTGAACTTAATATCTAATGGTAAATGGTAATGTTCAAATTCCTAAATCCTAAATTCCTAAAGTATCTAATAATGCTTTAATTAAATTGTAGACTTGTAGTTATAAGTAATATATTGTTTAATTCAATTGAATCAATTGTAATTATCATTGTACATGAATCATATGATTAACTTGTAGACTTATGACTTATGAGTTATGTCATATTATATATGTATTATTTATTATTATATAATCATATGATTTAATGATCAAGTCATCATGTGATATAATCATATCAATTATAGTTATAATATATAAATTACTAAAATTATAATGATAATACATTAATACTTAAATTGTGTTTATAAGTAACACATTGGTCATTGTTTAATCCAATGTCAATTACTTAATTTGATATTTTACGAATCATATCATCATTGTACATTAATAATATGATTCACTTGAAGTCTTGAATAAAGTATTTGAATTGTCATTGAATCATATGATTAAGTATTGATATTATATATTTATATTATTCATATACATATGTAGACTTATATAGACTTATAACATATATAACATACATTGAAAATAAGTCTCTAGATATTTAATTGTTGTATTAGTATGAATTGGTATACTTATGAGTTATGTCATATTATATATGTATAATTTGTTATTATATAATCAAATGATTTAATGATTAATCTCATATGATATAATCATATAAATTATAGTGATAATATATTAATACTCAAATTGTGATTTAATTATTTTTAAAAAAAATTGTGATTTAATGATCAAGTGATTATGTTATATGTATAAATATTTTTATAATTATAATTATAAAATATATTATATAAAAAGGCGGTTAGCGGTTAGCGGTTACGGTTAGTAGACCCAATAACCGCTAACCGCTAACCGCTAGACGGTTATAGCGGTTAGGCGGTTAGGCGGTTAATGCGGTTAGGCGGTTGGCGGTTATAGCAGTTAGCGGTTAGCGGACGGTTTTTAACCGCCCGCCTTTGCACCCCTAACAAAAATGCCAAAAAAAAAAAAAAAAAAAAAAATTCAAAAACTGGATGTAGAAATTTAAAGTATAATCGTTGCTTTGGTGCTTTGATGTCACAGTTTAATTTTGCCTTTATATTTTCCTCAATAATTCATAATATTTCCAACAATATTGGTTGAGTGGAAATAAATGAAACTCACTTTATTGCCGCTACTTATACTTGGAAAACAGATTTTTCCAATTACACATGCAGTAGAACTATTAATACAAGACTCATGGAGCAAAAGGCTTTTGATTGTTGCAGTCCAGGTTGTTACCGTAGCCGAGTCCCATGATGTCACAATACTTCTTATAGAACCCGATCCTATTCTCCACGCTATCATCACGGCCATGCCCGCATTCGATCCCACCGTTGATAATGTTGGTGATGACACCATAGCCTGGGACCCGATTGGCTGACCTGTCCTCAGCGGATGGGATCCATCTACCTATGATGACATCGTGGCTTGATGGCTTGTTTGCTTGTGGGGTCATCCAAAACCAGATGGCTGTCTTGAATGATATTACGGGGTTTGTGGCTACCAGATCCGGATTGTTTATCAGGTCCGCTCCAATTGCTTTACCCGCTGCAACATAGTTGTAGTTGCTGATCAAGTCAGAAAGCAATACTCAAAAGTCAGCACCGACATAGTATGATGAATGTAAGGATATAGAGTGATACTAAAACGAAAACTGTCAAATTTTAAGCTCTTGAAATCTTTATTTATTTTTTATTTTTTTTGACATGTCTCGACAAGGAGAGAAAAATGAGAAAGGGTGATTCGAATTAGTAATCTCTACTTTATGAAGTATGACTCCGAGTCTATTGAGCTACCCGTTGAAAACTCAAAATCTTGCATTTAAATGGAGACCTTGTGGGAAAATCCTAAAGATAATCTCATGATTCTTTCAAATATATTTATACAGACAAAAGTCTAAATATGATACCCTTATTCCACTACAATATATCTCACTATGTTGGCTTGCATTATCAATCGACTGTTGCATTCCTTATTTATATATACGATATTTGACAATTTTTGTTATTACAGTTAAACTCAAAACGAAATTAGCGGGTTAAGGTTGAGAGATTTGATCTATTTAGTTAAATTGATTGAATTAAAATTAACCTCAACATATGAACTGATTGAATCCGATACACGAATACAAATTGCAATCCTAATATATAGGCCCACCTAAAGAGAGCATCTAGAACAATTGCATGTAAACTAAATAGCTATATATATTTCATTTGAAATGAGTATGAGTTGTTAGTTATTGCAACTATATATATATATATATATATAGGCATAGTATTCGCAAGAGACGTACTGCGTGAGTTGGATGGGTCCTCGGCCATAATATAGTTTGCCAGGAGGGCATGGGCCTTGGTCTACGTCACAATAGGCTTTCCTTTCTTTCTCCCTTATAAAGCAATATCCCATGCATATGGACCATCTTCTGCTTCTGGCCACCCTCCTACACAAAATTAGATTCTAGTGTTAACTAATTAATCACTGAGAATCAACAATATTACTTCATGGTTCTCAATTATTATTATTCTTTTTTTAATCGGAATATCCAAGGCTTCTCCTCGATTAAATTTTCAGGATACCGTACAAAGTACTCCCTTTACACGGGTTGGGTAAAGTTCAAACTTTTGCCTACAAACGTGGCTCCAAATAATTATTTGAGGCCTCATAGATTCATATTTGTGTAGTAACCCAAGACCCAGTCGAATAAAAGGCCCACAATTACCAAGGCCGAGAGAAGCCCAAATAGGGCCTACTTTTACTACAGGTGCAAGAGAGAAGGTCTCTCCCCTTTCTCCCTTATGTATGTCTCTCATATCCCATACTATACAACACAAGACTTCTCCTACTTGGAGGAGCTCTCTCTTCATATCTCTTCCTCCCCACAAGATTAAGACATTGACTTAGGCGTTGGGGTGACTTCGATGGAGGGACTGAAGGCCTAATGACGATCCTCTCTTGGTTTTTCACTCGAGGAATAGCCCAGTCCGTACGTGACAATTTTTGGACGTAATCGGGGTTAAGAAATCAAACTTTAGACCTGATGTTTTATGCTTATGAATTATTGTTCATATTAATTATACACTTAAACCAATCAAATTACTAACCTGTAGTCTCATGAGAGGTTTGAGCAAAGAAAGCTGCAAGCTCCCTCTTACGGGTGTGCCGAAGCCGCCGAAAGATCGGGCAGCAGTGATGAAAGCATCGTAGGTGTAGAACCCTCTGCCGGAACAGCGCCCATCATTGCAATGTTTAAGCAATTGGTTGAAGAGAGAGAGGCCAAGGAGGCTGCCGACACTGCCGCTGGCCGGCGTTGGGGTTGGTTTGGAAGGTGTGGTTGATGGCCTACACTGGCTCTGGCAACCAACACCACAGTAAGCAGGTTTGGTGCCACACCACCCATGTTGGCTACAACATAATCCGTTTGGACAAAGGCCATTCCTAGCTTGTCTTCCACATTGTTCTGCCGAGGTTCCTAGCAAGAAAGCTAAGGACAAGACAATCAAAGTGTATGATGAGTTCATTTCCGAGTGAGAGTATGTAATGTGATGGGGGGGGCTGGCTTGGGTTAATGGATGAGACTCAAGGGTACATGTATAGGATGTTGTTCTTGTCCTTTTCGATTTTTCTTGAGTAAAGTTCTACACATTCACATGGGCTGCATGACTTCTCCAAAGGGCAAAGGATTGCAAATGACTTTTATGTCCTGTTTTGTGGAAGACTACTGCAAAAGATATGCAAAAGATATGGCATTTACTATATGATATTGACCAATTTACTTGTTATTTTTCACAACAGATAAGCCGGGTTTGAATAAGAGTCCGTTTGGGTTTGCGATTTTAAAAAGTGTGATTTAAAAATTATTTTTGTAAAATGTACGATTTGAAAATGTGATTTTTAAACATTTAGTTAAGCGTGGTTTGGCCTTTAAAATCATAGTTTAGCTTTTAAAATTGTGTATTTAAAAAAAACACCACTCCATCAGCGTTTTCATCACTGTTGTTGTCGTCATAAGGCTGGGATTGGTTGATTGGTGCTGGGCGTGGATGATGGACAGCTCTCACACGGATTTCATCGTCTTCCAGGGCGTCTCTGTCTCGGGGAGGTTGATTAAACCCGGTTTGCAAACGTTCCACAGCCTCCTACAGTGGCTGAATGGTCTGTTGGAGCGTCTGAATTTTGGCTCTCCAAGGAGCCTCCCTGTCAAGAGCTGCGTCGTTAAGGAGGTTGTCACCATTGCGTTGGCTGGCCATGACCAGGATAATGCCTGCTCTAATACCAACTGACGTAGTGGAAGGCTTGGTAAGAAAAGATCAAGAGCTTCTTCGTCTCTTGATCGAGAAATAACACTCAACCCGCAGGTTGACAAACTTCTCCGCAGAGAAAATGAGAGAAAATCTCAAGGGTTTTTGATTAATTTCAAGATTGGATGAATGTAATACAAGCTCACCCCTTCTTATAGAAACTAAGAACACTCTGGACAATATCACACCCTTAGACAAGGAGAATAAACATAAAAACAAACTCACATGATTCTAGCAAAATGAATAAAACAAATAGACAAACTTCCATAATTTATGTTGTTGCTAGACAACCTAACATTATCTCCATTAAGAGAGCTCAAATGCAACAGAAAATGGGAGAAAAACGTGTTTTCCCACTCACTTTCGCCATCCATTAGACTTGTCTTTTGTATTTTAATTCAAAAGAGACAGCAATGGATTTCTAGCAAAGCAGCGTTCGATTTGGCGTTCGACATCACGTCGAACGTGAGCTAGCGTTTGAACGGGATGCCGAGTGTGCAACACTGACCTCCAACATGTTTAGCGTGAACAGTGCTGTGTTCGAATGGAGGTCGAACGAGACGTCGGACGCTCGCTACTGACCTCTGAAATTTCTAAAGCAGAAATGGGGCGTTGGAACGGAGGAATGGGGTGTTGGAACAGAGGTTGAACGCTCGACACTGACCTCCAAACAGGGCTCTTCTTTGCCTTCTTTCTGTCCTACATCAAGCTGCCACACCAACCAAATTTGCTACAATATAGCCCATTTGGACACACAGCTCCACCAGCCTGACTTCCACATTGTTCTGCTGATGTTCCTGTTAAGTATGACTTGAATTAAAAGTCATGGTGGGACCCAATGGTTTGTCTCCTTCTTCAAGTTGGAGAGGTTTTGGTTCAACCGGTTTGCTCCTTTAGATGTGGGTTCTTGAGTCCTCCTATGTGTACTTGGACTCATTGTTTGACTTATAGTAGGAGTCCTACAGCAACACGTAAAAGGAGAGTTAAGCTTCTATATAAGGAACAAAGCACAAGGTAAATTTGTGTGTGCTAAACGTGAATATATGTGAGCACCAAAGGGAGGAGAAAAAGAGAAAATTTGAGAGGAGGTACAAGGGCTGCCACGGTGTTTTCTTCTTGGTGGTTTTTGGAGGAGCCAAAAAACAAGTGATTAGAAGAAAACGGTGCTGCAGAGTGAGAGAAGAAAATAGAGATTAGCCGCCATCTGTTCCAGCAAAAGAAGAGTTTGTACATCTGTCTTTTGTATTCTATTTTGGGACTAATCTTTCTTGTGTGATAGTGAGAGTTGGGTGTATTGGGGCTTTGGGATCTAAGTGATTTTCTCTCTACTATTTTTGTACTCCATCTTTTGATAGTGATTTTCTACGGGTCGTCTCTGCCAGTGGATGTAGGCTTGTTAAGCCGAACCACTTAAATCCTTGTGTCGTGAGAAATTGCCTAATCTTTGTTATTCCGCATTCTTCTTATTTTTCACATCTCACGGGTCTTAGGAAATATGATTAATTTCCTAACAATTGGTTTAAGAGCTTTTGGTTCGAGTGGGAGCGATGGCAGTAGAAGAAGGAAAGATAGGGACCGAGAAGTTCAACGGCAAAGATTTTGGCTATTGGAAGGTACAGATTGAAGATATTCTTTATGGGAAGGATCTTCATCAACCTCTTTTGGAAGAACAACCCGACGACATGTATGATAGTGAGTGGGCTCTGCTTGATCGTAAAGCCCTAGTAGTTATCAGGTTATACTGTCAAAATCAGTTCCACACACCTTTATAAAGGAGAAGACCACAACACGTCTAATGGCGGCTTTGTCAAGCATGTATGAGAAGCCATCGGCTAACAACAAGGTGCATCTGATGAAGAAATTGTTCAACCTAAAGATGGCGGAAGGGGCTTCAGTGGCACATCATCTCAATGAGTTCAACACCATCACAAATCAATTGTCCTCGGTGGAAATTAATTTTGATGATGAGGTTCGGGCGTTGATTGTCTTGGCGTCTTTGCCAAATAGCTGGGATGCCATGAGGATGGCTGTGAGTAACTCTGCAGGGAAGAGTAAACTGAGCTATGAAGACGTTAGGGATTTGATTCTTAGTGAAGAGGTTCGTAGAAGAGATGCGGATGAAGCCTCTTATTCTGGTGCTGCTTTAAACCTCGAGACTCGGGGTAGAGGACAAGACAAAAACTCTGGTAAAGGCAAATCAAATTCCAGAAAAGGGAGAAGCAAATCCAGATTTTGACAACAACCTGAGTGTTGGAATTGTGGCAAGACTGGCCACTACAAGAAGAATTGCTGGGAACTGCAGAAGGAGACTGAGAATGATTATGCAAACATAGTGACAGAAGAAGTATATGATGCCCTACTTCTCTTTGTTGATAGTCCCCTTGATTCTTGGGTCTTAGACTCAGGAGTATCTTTTCATACGACAGCAATCCGTGAAATTCTTAAGAACTATGTTGGTGGAGATTTCGGGAAGGTGTATTTGCCTGATGGATCGGCACTAGATATTGTGGGCATGGGTGATGTTCGCATTAGAGTTCATAGTGACTCGGTATGGAAGTTGCAAAAGGTTAGGCATATCCCAGAGTTGAAAAAGAACCTTATTTCAGTGGGACAGCTTGATGATGAAGGGCATTCAATTCATTTCCAAGGTTGAAAGTGGAAGGTCAGCAAGGGAGCCAGGATATTGGCTCGTCGTCATAAGACAGGTACTCTCTATATGACCACAAACAACAAGGATACAGTTGCTGTTGCAAATACGGGTGCTGACTCAAAATTATGGCACCTAAGGCTTGAGCACATGAGCGAGGAAGGGATGAAGGTACTTATATCAAAGGAGAAACTACCAGAGTTGAAGTCAGTTGAGTTTGATTTTTGTGAAGGATGCATCCTAGGAAATCAGAAGAAGGTGAGTTTCATGAAAGTTGACAAAGCACCTAAGCTTGGAAAGCTGGAATTGGTACACACGGATTTGTGGGGTCCCGCACCGGTGGCATCACTTGGAGGCTCGCAGTATCACATCACATGACTTAAGCAGGAAGGTATAGGTTTATTTCTTAAAAAGTAAATTTGATGTATTTGAGACTTTTAAGAAATGGAAGGCCATGGTTGAGGCTGAAACAGGCTTGAAGCTCAAGTGTTTGAGATCAGATAATGGAGGAGAATACAAAGATGGGAGGTTTAAACTGTTTTGCGCAGTGAATGAGATTAGAATGGAGAAAACTATCCCGGGAACACACAGCAAAATGGTGTGGCTGAGCGCATGAACATGACCCTCAATGAGCGTGCTAGGAGTATGATGTTGTATGCTGGGTTACCAAAGACTTTTTGGGCTGATGCAGTGATCACTGCTGCATACCTGATAAATAGGGGGTCTTCCGTTCCCCTGAGCCATAGACTACCGGAAGAAGTCTGGATTGAAAAAGAGGTAAATCTTTCACATCTGAAAGTTTTTGGTTGTGCTTCGTATGTCCATGATGAGTCTGATACTCGGAGTAAGCTAGATGCTAAATCTAGAAAGTGTTTCTTCATTGGATATGACGATGAGGCCTTTGGTTATTGATTTTGGGATGATCAAAATCAGAAGATCATTAGAAGTCGGAATGTGACTTTTAATGAGTGTGCTATGTACAAGGATGGGTCAAGTGCAGAACATGAAGTTATAGAGCAGGAACCGAAGAAGTCTGAGTTTGTTAACTTAGATGAGCTTTCTGAAAGTACAGTGTAGAAAGAGCAACAATTCGTGGAGGTGGAGCTTGATGAACAGTGTTCACTCACGGATGAATGTGATGACGGCGAATCTTCAAGAGACTCACAGCACCAGAAAGAATCTTATTCTTTAGCAAGAGGCAAAGAGAAACGTGATCAAAAGGCATCAAAGAGGTATGGCTTTGAGGACATAGTTTCTTTTGCTCTGACAGCTAGTAGTGGAGATCCATCGTCTGTTCAGGATGGTACGCTGAAAGAGGTGGAGTTACTATGGAGAGGTAAAGCTTGGGAATCAGTAGAATTACCCAAGGGAAAGAATGCTAAAGGGTGCAGATGGGTCTACAAGAAGAAAGATTCATCATAGAAAGCTGTATGGTCGACGGGACTGATAGGGAGGCATGGTGTAATGTCCAAATTAGGTCCTATGCTCAAGTTCAAGAGGCGCTTGGACTTGAGGGACACTTGTGGAGTGTGATTGCCCTTGGGGGCTGAGGCGGAGACATCCGGAGGAGACACGTTTTGGTAGACTTGATGGGATTCAAGTCAAGGTGGAGATTGTTAAGTATGACTTGAATTAAAAGTCATGGTGGGACCCAGTGGTTTGTCTCCTTCTTCAAGTAGGAGAGGTTCTTGGTTCAACCGGTTTGCTCCTTTACATGTGGGTTTTGGAGTCCTTCTCCTATGTGTACTTGGACTCCTTGTTTGACTTATAGTAGGAGTCCTAGACCAACATGTAAAAGGAGAGTTAAGCTTCTATATAAGGAACAAAGCACAAGGTGAATTTGTGTGTGCCAAACGTGAATATATGTGAGCACCAAAGGGAGGAGAAAAAGAGAAAATTTGAGAGAAGGAGGTACAAGGGCTGCCACGGTGTTTTCTTCTTGGTGGTTTTTGGAGGAGCCAAAAACAAGTGATTAGAAGAAAAATGTGCTGCAAAGTAAGAGAAGAAAATAGAGATCAGTCGCCATCTGTTCTAACAAAAGAAGAGTTTGTACATTTGTCTTTTGTATTCTATTTTGGGAATAATCTTTCTTGTGTGATAGTTAGATTTGGGTGTATTGGGGCTTTGGGACCTAAGTGATTTTCTCTCTACTATTTTTGTACTTCATCTTTTGATAGTGATTTTTTCCTGGTCGTCTCCACTAGTGGATGTAGGCTTGTTAAGCCGAACCACTTAAATCTTTGTGTTGTGTGTGATTGCCTAATCTTTGTTATTCCACATTCTTCTTATTTTTCGCATCTCACGGATCTTAGGAAATATGATTAATTTCCTAACAATTCCAAGCATGAAAGCTAAGGAGAGAATTAAGGTGTAGATCTTCATTTTTTTTTTTTTTTTTTTTTTTGTCTTTGAGGATGTGTATGGTTTGTAGAAGAGAATGGTGGGGTATATATAGCCTTATTTAATGGGTTTTGCTTGACTATTTTATTCGAAATGGGTTGGGTGAGCCTCACGATTTCATCATCAGGGACCATTAACATTTGGCTATGATTTCCTTAGACTATTCTTTTTGATGGGATGCTTTTTGGGTTTAGGGTTTGAACAAGTGTTATGTTGTGATAAAATGAAGAAAATTAATTTTGTAGTTTTAAAAGTGTTTTGTGTTTATATTGTTTGTTAATGTTTTTGTTTTTGAGAAGTGAAAATAAAAGGGACAGTTGCTATCAATTGGTCACCATAAAGAGTGATATCTCACGATTTCATCATCAAGGACCATTAACATTTGGCTATGATTTCCTTAGACTATTCTATTTGATGGGATGCTTTTTGGGTTTAGGGTTTGAACAAGTGTTATGTTGTGATAAAATGAAGAAAATTAATTTTGCACTTTTAAAAGTGTTTTGTGTTTATATTGTTGGTTAATATTTTTGTTTTTGAGAAGTGAAAATAAAAGGGACAGTTGCTATCAATTGGTCACCATCAAGAGTGATATCTTAATTTCGAGGATAAGGAGAATTGTTGACGTTTTGATAATAGAATATTAATTCTCACTTCCAATTGCCACTAATTTCCCCTAATTAAGTGCTATCCAACCCAAAAGTCTTCGTGATTTTCAACGACTTCCACAATACTAGTCTTAGTCTCTTACGATAGCCACCGTGGTAATTTCATCTGCTATTTAGGGCTTGTTTAGGATTGCGTTTGAGATGCGTAAAGGTGCGTTTAACACTTAAAAATTCCGTTCGAAGAACAAAAAAAATACTCGTTTGGTAAAAAAATTAAAAGCGCTTTTAAGGGTAAAAAAAGCCTAAAAATAGTTAAAACGCATTTTTGACAAAAACTTAAAAATAAAGCTTTTGCTTAACGTACTTTTTGACTTAAAATCTATATTTCTCAAATGCAATCTCAAATAGGCTCTTAGCAGATAGCTGTACAATTGTCATGCATACAACTCAACGATATGCAGTAATAATCAGCTAATGTATCAGCACTAAACAAAAAAAAAAAAAAAAAAAAAAAAACCAAAATAAAAAATAAAATTAATGATTGATATTCACCTACATGTCAGCCCAATTGACTAATTTGTCCCTAGCTAGACAATTCTTCTTCGGCTAATCCAACGGTTTCCCTCACCACATACTTGATACATGTCTAGATTGCATCACCCCAAGGACATAACTTCCCTGTCAACTTGAAAAATAAGTAAATAACATTCGGCAAACATTTCTCTCATTTAAATTTTTTTAATTTAATTTAATTTAATTTAATTTTTTTTTTTTTTTATTTCTCCCCAAAAAATTTAAATTCCTCTTTTTTTTTTTTTTTGGTATTATGGCGGGTAAATATTACTAGTAAAGCAATAATACATTGTAAATGCTAAATACATAAAGTAGTCGTTTCTTTTCACCCTAAATTTCTAGCTTGATATATATATATATATATATATATATATATATATATATATATTCTTCTGTTGAATAAGAAATTCAAGAATTAGGGACAATCAAGCAAGAACCTTACAAAAGCACCACGACAGTAGACGAGCAAACAATTCAAAATAATCCAAAACCAAACAACTAAACTAACTGATCTATATGATTTTATCAAAAAAAAATCATATATGTTTGAAAGAGACTTTTGGACTCCACTCTATGTTTGAAAGAGAGGAGTTAATGGTGTAAGACTCTGTTAAGTAAATTAAAAAAAAAAAAAAAAAATGTGCCTCTCAAATCTTATAAGAACATGTGGTAATTTATTAGACTCAGTTGAATGATATTTTTCCAACACAGTTTAAAGAAAACAAAACCGTCTTTTAATTTGTACTAAATACTGGAATTAGTTATCCAATTAAATAGCAATGAGATTGCAGCAAAGGGAATGCGACATTGCATTTACCATCACCATGGTTCACAGTTGTTGGACAATGTTTAATTGGCCTTGTAAGTAATGCTACATACTCATCTCTCATCTCACTTTCATACCAATTGACTCATAACAGTTTTCATCAGCCCTTTATTGTAAAAAAAAAAAAAGAACAAGTACAAAGGCTGATGGACACTAACACATCACTCTAATAATATAAGAGCGAGATAAGAGATAAGTATTTAAAATTTGTGATGTCCAGTATTCAAATTAATGAACCTTTTATTTCTTTATTCAACTGTATTGTAGAAACTTTCTCAGTGGACAAGAAAATCTCTCCAATTAAATAGGGTTATATTATTGTCTCCTTATAATTCTTGTTCGAACTTTTATTTTCCTTGGAGTCATAGCAGCTAGCTAGCTTAGGCAAAAGGCCTCTGATTGTTGCAGTCTAAGTTGTCCCCATAGCTTACTCCAAATGCGCCACAGTTCCTTTGTAGAACCTGATCCTATTATCTACTTTACTGTCAGGACCACGCCTACATTCGAGCCCACCGTTGATTATGTTAGTGATGACACCATAGCCTAGAACTAGGCCTGCAGCCGCGTCGGTGGCTGTTGGTGTCCATATTCCAATGATGACATCGTAGCTGGATGGCTTGTTTTGTTTACGGGGTCATCGAAAACCATTTGGCTGTCTTGAAAGATATTCCGGGGTTTGTAGTTAACGGATCCGGATTGTTTATCAGGTCCAATCCAATTGCTTTACCTGCTGCAGTATGGTTGTTGTTGATCAATTCAAAAAGCAACACCCAAAGTCAGCGTCAAATTACTTTTAAAATATATATAAAATTAAAAAACAGTCAGCGTCAAATTGTGATGAATGCAAGGTTGAGCTTCCAAAGTGATGGATAAATACACGAGGATGCAATAATCAAAACTGAGGTGTACTTTGGCTCAGGAACTTGTGAGGGGTTATCGTAAGGAAAAAGGAAAACCTAGGTGTACTTTGAAAATAGACCTTATGAAGGCCTATGATTCGGTGAATTGGGAATTTATGCTTCATTGCCTTCACTGTTTTGGTTTTCCTAATAGATTTTTGAGCTGGATCAGGGCGTGTATTACTTCTCCTAAATTTTCTGTTTGTATCAATGGTACTTTGGTTGGCTATTTTGAAGGTAAAAAGGGGTTGAGGCAGGGTGACCCTATTTCTCCTTACTTGTTTGTTCTTGCTATGGAGGTTTTCTCTCGGATTATGGCTGCACATATTGGTGGTAATGGTGGTTTTAAATTCCATCCTAAATGTGAGAGAATGAAGCTTACTCATTTGTGTTTTGCAGGTGATCTTTTGATTTTTTCAGAAGCTAGTTTGAGTTCTATTAAAGTTATCAAGGCTGCTCTTATTGAGTTTGAGAATTTGTCTGGGTTGAAAGCTAATCCTTCTAAGAGTTCTCTTTATTGTTCTGGAGTATTAGATAGAATGAGGCATATTCTATTGGATGATTTGATGATGAAGGAAGGTCATTTCCCTGTGAGGTATCTTGGGGTTCCTTTTATTTCGTCCAGACTTTCTGCAGCTGACTGTGGGGCTTTACTTAGTAGAATTTCTGGCCGTATAGATTCTTGGCTTTCTAAGAATCTTTCATATGCAGGTAGGCTCCAGTTGTTATCTTCTGTTCTTTATAGTTTACAAGTATATTGGATGGGAATTTTCATTCTTCCTAAAAAGATCATTAGAGCTGTTGAACAAAAGTTCAATAGGTTTTTATGGAATGAGAAAGAAGAAGGTGTAGCTAAAGCTAAGGTTTCTTGGTCTGATCTCTGTTTTCCTAAAAAGGAGGGAGGTTTGGGCTTAAAGAAGCTTGAAACTTGGAATCAAACTTCTATGCTTAGGCATATCTGGAGTATATTTGCCAGGTCTGGTTCTATTTGGATTGCCTGAGTTAGAGAAAATCTATTAAAAATAAGGAGTTTTTGGAGTGTAGGTATTCCTCAAAATTGTTCATGGAGTTGGAGGAAAATTTTGAAGCTGAGATCTATTGCTAAAAGGTTCTTGAAGTTTGAAGTTGGGCATGGGGATAGCATTCATATGTGGCTGGATTTGTGGCATCCTGCAAGAGTTTTGATTGAGCAATATGGCTTTAGGGTTGTTTATGATGCTCAAAGTAATATTGAAGCTAAGCTGTCTTCTGTCATTTGCAATGGAGATTGGTTTTGGAGACCTGCAAGATCAGAAGCTCTAGTTGATATTCAAGCTAGGCTTTCTGAAGTTTCTTTAGGCCAATGTGATAAGCCAGTTTGGACTGCTTCTAAAAAGGGTGTCTTTGTTAGTGCAGAGACTTGGGAAGCCCTTAGAAAGAAGAATGTAGAGGTTACTTGGTGGAAGTTAGTTTGGTTTCCTCTTGCTATTCCTAAGCAGGCTTTTATTTTGTGGCTTACTATGAAGGATAGGCTACTTACAGGTGAGAGGTTACTCAAATGGGGTTATAAGGGTGAGGTTCAGTGTTGTTTCTGCCATTCTCAACTAGAAACTCGTGATCATATTTTCTTTGAATGCAGCTTTAGTTCGAGAGTTTGGAAATGTTGCATGATTCGTTGTAAAATTGATATGCCTCTTGTGATTTGGGATGAACTTGTGCAGCTTGGTTGCAATAAGTGGGGAAAGAACTCTCTTAAGTGCTTGATTTGTCAATTGGTTCTTGGTTCTGTTATTTATAATCTCTGGCGTACTAGAAATGAACTTAGACATGATGGTGTTCCAAAAACTGAAGAGCAGCTACTGAAGCAGATTTTCTGGGAAATCAGGGCTAGAATTGCTGTAAAAAGAGGTTTTCCTAGAACTAGGGAGAACCTTTTGTTGTGTTCATTGTGGAATTTGCCTTCTGCCATCCTCTATAATGTTGGCTTGTAGTTCTGTTTTTTGTTTTTAATATGTAAGGGTTGTAAGGGGTTGTTTTGGTGTTGAGTAGTTGCTGGTTTTGTAGGTTTTTGTTTTCCCCTGGCTTTGTAAGGGGTTGTATTTGTGTTTCAGTGTTGCTCTGTTTTGAGCTTTGATTTTAATGAAATGCTTATTCATAAAAAAAAAAAAAAAAAAAACAAAACTAAGGATTAACTCTTTGTCACGATATAAATTAAATAATTAAATACATTTATTTATTAATTGAAAATTTTAAAATAAATGGTGATTTAAAGTAATACCAGAGTAAAGATTTTGATGTTGAATTCTATGTTCATCATTCACCTTCTAATATTTCAATTAAATATTTCACGTGTTGGGTCTCACCTATTAAGGTAGAGTCTGAGTCCACACGTGAGAGATTGAGGGAGTGTTAGAATATAAATTAAACAATTAAATAAATCACTTCCTATCTGCATAAACTTAACATCCAATAATAATGTTCACGGTTACGTCAAGCACATGAGAATATGTTTAGCATTTCTCATCAAAATTTGATAGTAAAAAAATACCAGTTAAACTAATGTACACACATCGATCGACTATATATCGTAGGTGAGTTCCCTTGCATTGTATGTTGACTTTTTTTAATCAATCCAGTTCCACCGTCAAATTTCTCAAATTTTAAGCTCTCGAAATCTTGCATTTAAACGGATACCTTCTGGGAAAAGCCCTAAAGATAATCTTATGATTCTTCTAGTCGTTCAATATATATATATAATTGCAACTTGGGGCACATTTTGCTTGTAAATTAAATACGTATATATTTGATTTTGAAATGAGTATAATGAATTGTTAGATGCTGTCTGATTTAACAGCATGGATCGGGCTTCCGTGCTGTTAACATAAAAACAGCACAATCTGCAGTTAAAAAATGGGTGGTCAGGATTTAAAAATGGCAAGATTTACTCAAAAGATGTAAACGCCGTTTGTGACCTTCTTTGGCTACGTTCACCGGATGAAAAAACGTTTCTTTGAGAAAAAATTACCAAACGCTGGCTTCTTTCTTCTTTCCCACTAGCCACTAAGCAACATAGATTTGTAATTCTCTAAACTTGCGCTCGGGCCTGGGTCTGGTGTTGCTGCTTAGACTCACATTGTGTAAGCTTTGAGACTCACACAAAGCTTCGATTTCATGGCTCTTTTTTTCTCTTTTTTTTGGGTCTTTGCTTTGAGACTCAGAGTAATTTTTTCTCGGTTTAGGCGGGGTCCAGGCGGGACCTGGGTGAGTCACAGCGGACTCGGTTAGGATACCTCTTAAACTTGGTCAGGATATTTTCTTAATTTAGAGTTTAATATAATTTAATCGAATATATATATATATATATATATATATATATATATATATATATGTTTCTCATTGAGAATATGTTCAATGTTAAAATAAACACTAAATAATTCTCCTTTATTTGTAGTGACATCTAAAATATATATATATATATATATATATATATATATATATTTTCCAAAAAATAATTTTTCAGGAAGATATTTTCTGACAAAAAGCATTTTACATCGAAACAAACGAGCCTAAGCTTTGATTCCATGGATTTTTTTTTTTTTTTGGTCTTTGGGTCTTTGCTAGACCGACCTCTGTAATCGAGTTACCCGCTCCAGTTTTTTGTAAGGACCATATATCGCTTACTATTGAGGCAAGTGCATAAGCTCAGAGTTTTTGGAAGAAATTGAATGCTCTCAGATCTTTGAAGGACTTCACTTTGAGTTCTAAGGAGTTTGTGAAGAATGGAGATGCACGAATACTTGTTACTTAGTGGGAAAGAAGAAAGAAGCCAGCGTCTCGTAGTTTTTTTCTCAAAGACGTTTTTTCAGCCAGTTAACATAGACAAAGAAGGATACAAACGGCGTTTGCGTCTCTTGAGTAAAACTTGCCTTACTAAATCCTGACCACCCATTTTTTAACCGCAGATTGTGCATGGAAGCCCGATCCATATCAAGTGTCAGATTTAAATTATGTCGAAATATGAGTATAAGACTATATATATAGATTAATTATAACCTGACCCATTAATTTAAACGGATCGAACTCTTCACTCTTATTTCGCTAATTTCATGTTAGGTTGATGTCGAATTCATGAATCGTAACTAACTAATTCGCCAGAGACAAGAGTGCGTGAGTTGAATCGGTCAGAGGGCATGGGCCTTTGTCACAATAAGGTTTACTTTCTTTCTCTTTTATAAAGCAATATCCCCATTCATATGGGTGCCATCTTGTGCTTCTGGCCAGCCTCCTACACAAAGGCCATTTCCTAGCTTGTCTTCCACACTGTTCTGGCGAGGTTAATTCGTAGAAAGCTAAGGAAAAAGACAACGAATTAAGGTGTACGAATACTTCATTTCTGTGCGATGTGATGTGTTTTTTTGGGTACATATAGGGTGTTGTTCTGGTCCTTTTCGATTTTCCTTGATTAAATTTTATTCACATGGGCTGCTTGACTTCCCCAAGGACATGTCCCTTTCTTGTCGGTTTTGTGGAAGACAAGTGCAAAAGAGGCAATATATTTCCAGAGAGATTATATTTTCCACACTCAACTTCCAATTTTGGAGTTCCATTATGCGCTAATCTGTTTGAATGCTGGACATCACATCAATACAACTGATCTGTAAGCTGCACCTCCAAAATTCAAGTTTATTAAAACTCTTAAGACTTCTTTATTCAGCAGTAATATTGTAGAAACTTTCTCATTGTACAAGAAAATCTCTCCAATTACGTAGGGTTTATTGTCTCCTTATTATACTTTTTTGAACCTTTATTTGCCTTGGAGTCATAGCAGCTAAGTAGCTTAGGCAAAAGGCCTCTGACTGTTACAGTCTAAGTTGTCCCCGTAGCTTACTCCCAATATGTCACAGTACCTTTTGTAGAACCCGATCCTGTTAGCCACTCTACTATCAGCACCACGCCCACATTCCAACCCACCGTTGATTATGTTGGTGATCACTCCATAGCCCGAAACCCGACCAGCTGACCTGTCCGCAGCGGACGGTGTCCATTTTCCGATGATGACATCATGGCTAGACGGCTTGTTTCCCTGTGGGGTCATCCAAAACCATATGGCTGTCTTGAATGATATTGTTGCATCGGTGGCTACCAGATCTGGATTGCTTATGAGATCAACTCCAATGGCTTTGCCTGCTTGCCCGTAGTTGTAGTTGCTGTCAAAGTCACCCAATAAACAATCAAAGTTGTCAGAAGTCTGTGGGGTCAAAGTCTATGATATTATAGCTTGGGTTGTTAAACAAATTCAATACAAAATTAACAAATTAAAATTAATGGGTTGGACCTGTTTAATTAAATATGTCAGGTTAGGATTGACTTATACAGCCTTATACGAATGTTTTGACACAATCTGAATCTGACACATGATATTAAGGGTAGCAATTGTTGACATAAAATACAAACCCGACATAAGCTAAATACAAAATTATTGAGCTAAGGTTAAGAGATTTGACTCATTTAATTAAATAGATCGAGTTATGATTAATTTATATAGTCTTGTATGATTGTATCAATACTTCGACACGATCTAAACCCAATAAACATACACATATCGTCACCCTTAATTATATGTTTAATTCAGAGACTTACTGAGTGAGTTGAATCGGTCCCCTTCCATAGTATTGTTTGCCGGCAGCACACGACCATTGACCGGACGGCGTACAGTAGGCTTGCTTGTTGGTTTCCGTAACAAAGCAATAACCCCATGCATATGGGCCATCTGGTGCACTTGCCCATCCTCCTACACAAAATACGATTTTAATCATCTTTTGCAATTAAATTGAGCAAATTAATCCAACAAACAACAACATAAAAAGCAAATTAAATTGCTTACTCACCTGTGGTCTCATGAGAGGTTTGAGCCAAGAAAGCTGCAATCTCCCTTTTACGTGCAATAGCATCACCATTTGTGCCAAAGCCACCAAAAGATCGAGCAGCAGCGATGAAAGCATTGTATAGGTAGAATCCATTGCTTTTACATCGCCCATCGTTTCGATATTTGAGCAGCTGGTCGAAAAGAGGGCCACTGATGATGCTGCCGACATCGCTGCCGCTCTGTGTCGGGGACGGGGTCGGGTTGGAGGTTGTACATTGGCTCTGGCAGCCAGTCTCACAGTAGGTATTTGAGCTGCCACACCAGCCAAATTTGCTACAACATAGCCTATTTGGACATACAGCTCCACCTGCCTGACTTCCACATTGTTCTGCTAAGGAGGTTCCAAGCAAGAAAGCTAAGGAGAGAATTAAGGTATAGGCCTTCATTTTTTGTCTTTGAGGATTTGTATGGTTTGTAGAAGAGAATGGTGGGTATATATAGCCTTATTTTATATCTTCATTTCGAGGATAAGGAGAATTTTTTGTTTCGAGAAGAAAAAACAAAAGGGACATTCGCTATCAATAGATGACCATCAAGAGTGATATCTTCATTTCGAGGATAAGGAGAATTTTTGACGTTTTGATAATAGAATATTAATTCCAGCTTCACAGTGCTATGCAGCCCCAGAAGTCTTCATGATTTTCAACCACTTTCACAATACTAGTCTTAGGACTTTCACAATACTAGTCTTAAGACGGTTTGGAATTGAGTTTGAGAAATAGAGTTTTTAAGTGAAAAAACGTTTTTTAGCAAAAATTTCATTTTTAAACTTTTACCAAAAATGTATTTTGGCCATTTTAGAGAAAAAAGTCAAAAAGTATTTTAAATTTTTTTTTACCAAATATGCTAACTTTTGTTTGCTACAACTTTTTAGACACTAAAAATACTTATTAAACTTTCTAATGCAATTTTATATAGACTCTTATTCTCTTAGTAGATAATTGTATAATTGCGATCCAACTTACTGTAAAAATAACAATTGATTGATTGATATTCACTAATATTTCTTCCAATTGACTGATTTGTCCCTAGACAATTCTTCTCCAGCTAATCCAACGGTTTCCCTCTCCACATACTTGATAGGTGTCTAGATTGCATCACCCCAAGGACATAACGTCCCTGTCAACTTGGAAAATAACATTTGGCAAGCATTTCTCCCATCTTTTTTCCTTTTTTTTTTTTTTTTTTTTTTTTTTTAATTTCTCCCAAAAAAAAAAAAAATTCAAACTCCTTTTATTAACAAACAACTTTATTTACTTTTATCTGACAGAAATTCAAAACTTCTTTTATATTTATATTACATTAATTAATTCTTATTACTATTGCATAAAAAAATAAAATGAGACTTCGTCAAGCATACCCCCAAACTTTTCCAAATAGCCCTCCATCCTCCATTTCTTTTTACCGAGTTGCCCCATCAAAAAAAGAAAAAAGAAAAAAAAGAGTGTGTAACTTTTTGCACTACTTTTATGTCGGTCCTTGTTGTAGCAAATTTGGCTGGTGTGGCAGCTCGACGTTGTTTTTTTGGGTACATATAGGGTATTGTTCTTGTCCTTTTCGATTTTCCTTGATTAAATTTTATTCACATGGGCTGCTTGACTTCCCCAAGGGCTCCAACAGGTGATTTTCTTGTCGTTTTTGTGGAAGACAAGTGCAAAAGATATGGCAATATATTTCCAGAGATATGATACTTTCCAGACTGAACTTTCAATTTTGGAGTTCCATTATGCACTAATCTGTTTGAATGCTGGACATCACATCAATACAATTGATCTGTAAGCTGCACCTCCAAAATTCAAGTTTATTAAAACTCTTGACTTCTTTATTCAGCAGTAATATTGTAGAAACTTTTTCATTGATCTCCAATTACATAGGATTTACTGTCTCCTTATTATACTTTTTTGAACTTTTATTTGCCTTGGAGTAATAGCAGCTAGGTAGCTTAATTAGGCAAAAGGCCTATGACGGTTGTAGTCTAAATTGTCCCCGTAGCTTACTCCCAATATGTCAAGGTACCTTTTATAGAACCCGATCCTACTAGCCACTTAACTATATATCGGCACCACACCCACATTCCAGCCCACCGCTAATTATGTTGGTGATGACACCATAGACAGGAACCCGACCACCTAACCTGTCCGCAGCGGACGGTGTCCATTTTCCGATGATGACATCGCGGCTGAAGGGTTTGTTTCCCTGTGGGGTCATCCAAAATCATATGACTGTCTTGAATGATATGGTTGCGTCTGTGGCTACTAGATCCGGATTGCTTATGAGATCAACTCCAATGGCTTTACCCGCTTCCCGTAGTTGTAGTTGCTGTACATCAAAGTCACCCAATAAACAATCAAAGTCGTCAGAAGTTTGCTGGGTCAAAGTCTATGATATTATATTTAGGATTGTTAATTTTTGACACCACCTATCAACCGACACGAATTTAATACAAAATTAATGTGTTCAAATTAACAGGTCTAAACCATTTAATTTATCATGTCAAATTAGGGTTGACTTATATAGTCTTGTACTCATTTTTTGACACGACCTGAACATGACACATGATATTAAGGCTAGCAATTGTTGACATGGTATAAAACCCGACACAAACCCAACACAAAATTATAGAGTTAAGGTTAAAAGATTTGACCTGTTTAATTAAATAAATCGAGTTATGGTTAATCTATATAGTCTTGTATCAATACTTCGACACCATCGGAACCCAACAAACATGCACAAATGGTCACCCTTAATTATATGTTTAATTGTGTGTCTGTGTGTAACTAATGTTTAATTCAGAGACTTACTGAGTGAGTTGAATCGGTCATCGACCATAATTATCTCTGATTATTCAATTTCTTTAAAAACTCTTCTCTGTATTTTTTAATTATTATCAGAGTCTTTGTCTTTTGATAGAATAGAAAAATCTAAGAGTATTTTTGGGTTTAATTTTGTTTTGTGGAAAACGCAATTAAATAGAAGTTTTTTGGGCTCCATTGTATCCTGGAGAATATTTGTTGGTACCCTCTTGTATACCATATCTGGTGAGGGCAAATAATTTCTTAACAAAAGTGACGTTGTAAGAGACCTTAGGAGCAATTTCGTTTTTCTATATTTTCTCCTCTTTCTTTTGCACCACCAGTTTTACATTGGCTCTGGCAGCCTGTCTCACAGTAGGCATTTGAGCTGCCACACCAGCCAAACTTGCTCCAACATAACCCATTTGGACATACAGCTCCACCGGCCTGACTTTCACATTGTTCTGCTGAGAAGGTTCCAAGCAAGAAAGATAAGGAGAGAATTAAGGTATAGACCTTCATTTTTTGTCTCTGAGGATGTGTTTGTAGAAGAGAATGGTGGGTATATATAGCCTTATTTAATGGGTTTTCCTTGACTATTCTATTCAAAATGGGTTGGGTGAGCCTCATGATTTCATCATCAAGGACCATTAATTTTTGGCTATGATTTCCTTGACTATTCTATTTGATGGGATGCCTTTTGGGTTTAGGGTTTGAAGAAGTGTTATGTTGCAATAAAAAGACAAAAATTATTTGTGTTTTTAGAAGTGTTTTGTATTTATATTGTTTGTTAATGTTTTTGTTATGAGAAGAGAAAACAAAAGGGACATTCGGTATCAATTGGTCACCATCAAGAGTGATATATATCTTAATTTCGAGGATAAGAAGAATTTTTGATGTTTTGACACTAGAATATGAATTCCAGCTTCCAGTTTCCACTAATTTCCCCCAAGTGATAATTAGCCCGGAAGTCCCTTACGCTAGCCAATTTTATATTCACCGACACATCATCCCAATTGACTAATTTGTCCCTAGACAATTCTTCTTCCGCTAATCCAACGGTTTCCCTCACCACATACTTGATAGAGATGTGATACAGACACAGTCACAACTCAAACCCAACTTTGGTCAAACTTCTAGACAAAATTTCTCTTTCTCTCTAGTTTAAGGCTTTTTCTCTCCTCCACAAGCAGTTTTTTGTTTAAACTTATGAGAAAAGTTGGGCCAAAGTTGGGTTTAAGTTGTGCCTTTATCATTTTTCTACTTGATAGGTGTCTAGATTGCATCACCCCAAGGACATAAAGTCCCTGTCAACTTGGAAAATAACATTTGGCAACCATTTCTCCTTTTTTGATTTTTTTTTATTTCTCCCAAAAAAAAAAAAAAAAAAAATTCTTTTTTTCATTAACAAATAACTTTCTTACAAAAATTTAAAACTTCTTTCAGATTTATATTACATCATTTAATTTACATTATTATTCCATAAAAAATAAAATGAAACTTCGCCAAACATACCCAATACTTTCCCAAATAGCCTTCCATTTCTTTTTACCTTTAGTACACCAATTTTACACCGGTCAACGTTTTGGGGTATAACGTACTTTTTATTGTTTTTACTAAATGACATAAAAAAAAAATGTTTAAAACACATAATTGATTAGTACTATAATGTTGTGAGTTTTAATGTTACTTGCAAGTGCATGAGTCGTTTGCAATATACCTTTTGCAAGTGCGAGGTCGAACCCACAGAAAATTGTATTCGTGTAAATAAACTTCTATCTAAACTGATTATATTTTAACTTAGTTCCAAAAGATTTTTGATTTTTGAGATTGAAAACTAAACAAAATAAAATTAATCAAAAGATAAATACTTTGGTTTCAAAATTCACATTCACCAAATCAAAGCACATATTATTATGTTTGTTCATACATCCGAATTGCAATAAAACCCTCTGCATGTTCTAATTTTCATAAAAATTAGCCTATTGAAAGATTCAATGAATCAATCCATTATACAAATCACAATACATATCCAACTTAAATCAAAATCATCCAATGTATCCGTCGGATGAAACACATGGAATATTCAACTTTGGCACAAATATTAATCCAAACAATCAATTACAAGAACTTAATCAAATAATTGAATTGAAATAAACATACATTACACTAAACGTCGGAATTGTACGAACAAAATATAAAAATATGCAAACAAATCAATGGTGAGGCTTCATCTTCAACCTTAGTTGAACGTTTTAGCCTCCCATGACAAAAGAAATCATAAGAAACTAATTAACTTCATTAAAATTAAATAACTTACAAAAGAATTGGTATTCAGAGCTACAAAAACCCAGAAAACACGAAAAGAACAAAGAACAACGCCCCTTGGCACGCCTCCATACGTTTACCTAGAAAAGAATTATATTTATAAGCTAATTTTAGGGTTTCAATGCTTCTAGATCAGACTAATGCGCTCGAGCGCACACCAGATGCGCTTGATCACACTCGAGCGTGCACTTTCCACTTTTGATTGAGGCGTGTGCACGCTGATGGCTTGATGTTGGGCATGGATGCGCTCGATTGCATGGCCAGTGCGCTCGAGCATGCTCACGCATGCGATATTGTCTCCTGCGGTGTAGCGCTTGAGCATTGTGGTGCCTCTACTCGAGCGCATGTGTGCTCGAGCATAATGCTGTTGGGCTCAAGCGCAGATGCGCTTAAGCACCATTCTGGTGCGCTTGATGCTTCCTCTTGGTGGCTTTCTTCCAAATTTTGCATTTTTCACATTTAAAGATGCAGTTTTCCCTTAGAAACATGCAAAACACTAAAACACCGAAACTAACACAAACATCAAACTAAGACATAGATAAAGGATTAAGAAATGCAAATTAAGGGACTCAAACATGTAATATTTAACACTCATCAAATACCCCCAAACTTACATTTTGCTAGTCTCTTAGCAGAACAAATCAAAAAACAAAATGAAAGTAAGAAACATAAATTCTGTCGTGCGAGAAACGATTGCACATGCAACAAGCCTTTTAAACCCCTAGGCTTCCCTAGAGGACGAGTGAAGTCTCGTGAGAGTTTAACAGCAATGATACCCATAGAAATTGTCAGTATTATGTTATGGACAAACATGAATTTCCACACAAATACATGGTTCTTACTCATGAGCATGCTTAACAAAATGACCACCACAATCACATCATAAGGACATCCAAAATCATAAGTTGGCAATTGAGACAACACATGCTCCATTAAGTGAAAAGTGAGATTAGCATGTAATCATGAGGCTTCAATTTACTCACAGTTTGTGTGCCTCAAAATTCATAGGAATCCTATCAGATGAACCAACCCAGGCTTAAGTCAAGATGTTTTTTTTTTTTTTTTTTTTTTTTTTTGTTTAGGTTGTGCAAAGCTTGGCTCCCTTAGGCTTTCTAATTGACTTATGTAACGAGTGTTGGGCCAGTGACTCCCAAACCAGATGGTTTTAGTTCATTAGATGTAAAAACATCTCTAAGGGCTTAATGACTCAAGTCCAAAAGGCTACGAAGCCAGACTAGCCATACAATCAATCAATTCAAATTCCACATATTTTTATGCGAATACTAAGCGCTTAATGAGGCAAGAGGTCTGGTTACTCAATGAGAAACTCAAAATGATAATGATTTTTTTTTTTTCAAGCCAAGGTTATTCATCAACAATTCATCCTACAAATCTCAAGATACACACTAATCAATTCAAATCTCATACCCTATAGACTCTATGCTAATGTGCATGTGATGATCAACTCAAAACATGTGAAGCCTCTCTAAGCCAAAAATTAGTCCTAATGACATGATGTGTTCAAGATGTTAAACAAGCCATGAAATGCAAGCCATAGTAACAGTGTAACTCATGCTCAATCAACAACACAGCAATTTTTTTTTTTTTTTTTAAATGAAATAAACACAAACACCAAAAGATAAAAAGAAATGGACAATAGTGTCTTTCACACCCCCAAACTTAAATGACATATTGTCCCCAATGTGTCAAGAGATGCAATACCTTGAGGTGAGGAAACTAGAGTGTGCAAAGGCCAGAGCGTCCCCCAAACTTAAACACAAGAACACCTATCACAAAAAAAACTAACAGCAAAATTTTCTCACAAAACAAGCGTCATTAGATCAATTGCTGTTAAAAGAGAAAATGAAATAACGAGAAATAAAATGAAAAAGGAAAAAAGAAAACATGAATTGAAATGTGGAAAATAAATTGGACAAGAAAGTTTACAGCGCTTTCCCCGATCATTCGGATGTCCAACCAATCTCTTCCACCATTTCTTCTTTAAAATTTCATAGCCCTCTGGAAGGATGTTCCGCCATCTTAGGTAGCCAACCTTGTTGCTTAGAAGGATCTTCTTAGGACAATGGTTCCTAGATTTGCTCACTTGTTTGCATAGATCCTTGAGAGTCTTGGTATAAGATGGTTCTTTGAGACATTGAATAAATGAGGCTTGGGGTTCATGATGTGCTTCAAGAGGAATTGTGATAAAGGAATGAGCTTCAGTACTCACAATGTTGTTGGACAAACTTGGAGTTGATGGGGGCTCAATTTGCTCCTCTTTTTCTTCCACATTGTTGTTCTCAATAATGAGAGGCTCAGCTGCTGATGAAGATGGGTTAGGGAAGGATATCTCCGTGGTTTCCCCATTCTCAGTCCACATCTCAGGAGTGGGATCCAATAAGGTCTCAGCTTACTCACATATCATGTTAAGGTCCAGATAAAATTCAAATTGAACAAAACACTATTTTAAAGGATCCTCTAGACTTGGCTCATTAAAAGTCCCAACTTGCTCAAGGAACTTGTCAAGGTCTAGGTCACATCCAAATTGAGCAAAGCACTCTTCCAAAGGGTTCTCAAGATTTGGCTCATTAACAGTCTCATCAACAATTTCCTTACTCCCACGTGTGGTGGTGGCTTGGGCATGCTCATGATGAGGATTGCTGGTGTCATCCTCATCAATCATGTATTGCCCTCTTACCATCTCCTGACTTTGAAGCTCCTCTTCCTCGATTCTGTTGAATTCTGCAACTAGATGATCAACCTGTCCTTCCAACCTTGCAATTTCTTGAGTGTTGACCATGGTGGCATCCTTGAGTTCTTGAATGTCTTGGTTATGACCACGGTGGAATTCTTAAGCTCTTGTATACACTGGTTGGTTGTTTGCTTGAACGCATTGAGTGCGTCTTCCAACGTTAATTCTGGTTGTGACATTTGAGCGGCAGATTGGCCGGTTAGTTGCATGAAGGATTTTAGAGGATCTTCCAATGAGGATTGATAGTCGTAGGATGAAGGATGGGAAGATTGGTTGTCGAACTACAGATATTCAGGATGGTGCAGTTCATCGACTTGGGGAGCATAGTTTCCCATAGCATGAGCTTGCCACGAGAAATCAGAATGGTTGATCCAGTTCGGGTTATAAAAATTGGAATTTGAATCAAACCTCGGGCTGGAGAAATTGATGCTCATTTGCTCATGTGAAAAATTGGAAAATTGTCCCCAGGATGGACACTTACCAAAACTATGATTAGGATTGAAGCAGTATGAACATGGTCCATGTGGGTAAAAATTTTGCTGGTAGTTGGTAGGAGCTGGCGTCCTACCACTATGAGAAACATGTTGAACAGAAAAATTATTAAAATCACAACATGGAAAATTCATGCTTCACCCTTACTTTTTAGTGTTTAGCATGCAAATACCCCACATAAAACTGCGACAAGGAAAATTCATGTTTTTTTTTTTTCTTTTTTTTCTGAGAAATATAAACAAAAATGAAAACTACCATAGAAACACAAAACTAAACAACAATACCAAAAATTCAAAAACTCACAAAACGGACCAAACATAAGTTTGGCAAGATTTTAGGTATTGACCCATTTTGGTGCAGTCTGCGGAAGTACGCATGAGCACAGGTGAAGAGGGATCGAGCACAGGTGCGCGGAATCCTTTGCTGCTGTCTGTTGCGCTTGTGCGCTTACGTGTAAGTAGCTTGCGCTCAAGCGTGCATCTGTTGTGCGCTTGGGTGTAGATTGGAAAAGATTGATCGTAGGCGCGGATTCTGTTCGCAGCCTTGTGCTCAAGTGTGCTCGAGCGGCTTGGCAGGGACGGAAATTCGCCAGAAACTGCAAAAACAAACCAAACACAAAATCTTCTTCCTTTTTTTATTAGACTTGTAGAAACAAGTAAAATAAAATAAAATTGAAAAAAGTGCTCATTATAACTAGTAGAAAAATAAAATCAATTTAAACAAAAATTTATTTTCACAAATACAAACAATTCCCTGGCAATGGCGCCAAAAACTTGTTGTGAGTTTTAATGTTACTCGTAAGTGCACAAGTCGTTTACAATATAGCTTTTGCAAGTGCGAGGTAGAATCCACAGGGAATTGTGTTCGTGTAAATAAACTTCTATCTAAACTAATTAAATTTTAACCTAGTTCTAAAAGATTTTTGATTTTTGAAATTGAAAACTAAACAAAATAAAATTAATCAAAAGATAAATACTAAGGTTTCAAAATTCACACTCATCAAATCAAAGCACACATTATTATGTTTTTTCATACATCCGAATTGCAATAAAACCCCATGCATGTTCTAATTTTCATACAATTAACCTATTGAAAGATTCAATGAATCCATCCATTATACAAATCACAATGCATATCCAACTTAAATAAAAATCATCCAATGTATCCGTCGGATGAAACACATGGAATATCCAACTTTGGCAAAAATATTATTCTAAACAATCAATTACAAGAACTTAATCAAATAATTGAATTGAAATGAATATACGTTACACTAAACGTCGGAATTGTATGAACAAAACATAAAAATATGCAAACAAATCAATGGTGAGGCTTCATCTTCAACCTTAGTTGAAGGTTTTAGCCTCTCATAAAAAAAGGAATCATAGAGAAAGTAATTAAGTTCATTAAAATTAAATAACTTACAAAAGAATTGGTGTTCAGAGTTACAAAAATCCAAAAAACACGAAAGCGACAAAGAACAGCGCCCCCTGGCGCGCCTCCGTACGTTTTCCTAAAAAAGAATGATATTTATAAGCAAATTTCAAGATTTCAGTGCTTCTAGGTCAGACGAGTGCGCTCGAGCGCACACCAGGTGCGCTCGATCGCACTCGAGCATGCACATTCCACTTTCGATGCAAGCGTGTGCTCGCTGATGGCTTGATGTTGGGCGCGGGTGTGCTCGATCGCATGGCCAGTGCGTTCAAGCGTACTCACTCATGCGATATTGTCTCCTGCGGCGTAGTGCTTGAGCGCTGCGGTGCCTCTGCTCGAGCGTAATGCCGCAGGGCTCGAGCGCAGATGCGCTCGAGTGCCAGTCTGGTGTGCTCGATGCTTCCTCTTGGTGGCTTTCTTCCAAATTTTGCATTTTTCACATTTAAAGGTACAGTTTTCCCTTAGCAACCCACAAAACACTAAAACACCAAAATTAACACAAACATCAGACTAAGACACAGCTAAAGGATTAACAAATGCAAATTAAGGGGCTCAAATATGCAATATTTGACACTCATCATATAAAATGAAGGTAAAGATCTGTAATGTTCCTCCTAAAAAAAGTAAAAAGTAAATAGAAAGAAAGAAAACCTAGATCCCTCCAACCATGAGTTAAATTGTGCTCGACCTTAAGGGCACCTTAAGTGAAGCTCCCTGTCAAGGAAAATGTCGTAGCCCCTTAGTCTTTAGGCGTGATTCGGATAAGAGTGTAGCCACTGAAATGATGGGGTATAGAACCAGTAAAATTGACGTACATACGTATTGTCCTCTTCTCTAATGTCATCTTCGAGCCATGACAAATAAGGTACACCGCACTTATCCGCTATATGTTATAATAATGTAGATACTAATAGGAAAAATCATTATTTGCATATATCGATGCGGATAACAATTTTAAGATATGCAGATACGGATAATAACTGCTTCCACATTCGCTTTATATATAATATATAAATTAAATTCCATGGAACAAAATCGTTTTGGATTTGATAGGTTTGTGACCTTTAGGTTAGGTTAGGTTTTTTCTACTATCATTTCAAAGTCATACTCACCCCTCATAACCATAACCCATTTTTTTACCTTTTTTTTTTTTTTTTTTTTGTCGGATTTGTAATTTTTTTTTTTTTTTGAATGTATGATTTATGTTTTTATATTTGCTGGATTTGTGATATTGTTGGATTTCACTGCTAGAAACACTTCTAATTTTTTTTTTTTTTTGACTTAAATGCCTTATATGTTCTTCCTTTATTATTATTATTATTTTTTCAAATAATTTTTTCCTACACCAACTATAGATTATGTTGGGTAATGGATCAGCCAAATGCCAATAAAGGGCCCCCAAATTAAGAATTAGTGTGCATGCCCATGAAGATAAGGTCCATATCAAACATTTATACAAGCCTGGTGTAAATAGAAGTATAGTCACCTAAAGGTAAAGGCCACGTTCCAAGAGAACATGGCCGAGCTTAAAGCACCAAGCCATGTGTTGAGAGAACGTGGCCGAGCTAAGAGTGCCAAACCATGTTTTGCATAAACGTGACCGAGACTTCAATAGAACCTACAATCCCACGATTGCCACAATCCACGATCCCATAACATCCACGATTTCAACATTACTTGCACTGGACTCCTCGGGAGCGTGGGTGCTGAGAATTCAGGGTCCATACTCTGTGATAACCGTCACTTAAAGCCTATAAAAGGGAAGCTCCAACCAGGTATTTTGGTGATTTATTATTGATTACTCTTAAAAGAATTTATTTGCCCTCTCTATGAAAAACATTGACTGACTTATCCTATTTCTTATTTTGCAGATTTCATCTCTTGGATCATTTGAATCACCCATCTCAAAAACTGCTCCAACAGATTAGATGATACAAGAAGCTAAATAATGTATGAAATTGAAATCTCATGGCAAAATGATTAGCAAGTGTGATATGGATAATATAGTATTCAATTATAGATAATGTTTTTTTGTATTTACTAGAAGAAAGAATTACAACTCCAAATGGCTCATTACCTCATATGCGGATAGCGGATAATAACTGCATTTATTAACCGCACGGATCCAGATAGTAATTGCATTATATGAATGCGAATATGGATATTGCTAATAACTGCATTCGCTTACGCATTTTCACTCCTAGGTAAAACATTGTATGTGAGCCACTTAATGTGTAGGACCTAGTGGATTTGCTTTTCTCTTAGTTATTTGGGTTAATTACATTTTTAGTACCCAGGTTTGCACATTTTAACTTTTCTCACCTGTGGTTCAAATCATATCACAAATAGTACCTAACTTATGGGAAAAAACTAACTTAATACCTCTGTTAGGTTCCGTTAGCCCAAACTAACGGAATACCATATGTCGTCACATACAAATGCCATGTGTTCTAAAAAAAAAATTTTTTTTTTTTAAAAAAGGAAAATTATAGGGTGGCCAAGTCACCTCATAATTTTCCTTTTTTTTTTTTTTTTAGGTTTAGTTTTTAAATTTTTTTAGGACACGTGGCATTTGTATGTGATGACACGTGTGACAGAGTGTAATGAAGGTACTAAGTTATTCTTTTCCCGTAAGTCATATACCATTTGTGATAGGATTTGAATCCCATACGGGAAAAATAAAAATGTGCAAACCTAGGTATCAAAAAGGTAATTAACCATAATTATTTTTCTTTTAAGTAATGTTATACGCACTTCTATTTTTTTACTCTCACTCTCGCACATTCTTAAGTGATTTTACTTTCACTATTGAATCAAAATTCAATAATAATTTATCACACAATCATTAGTAAGAGCGGGTGTCATCAATAAATGTATGAGAGTAAAGTGAGAAAGTGAGTATGTATATCATTACTCTTTTCGAAATACTATTTTGCCGAATGACCACGTGGATCATATAGGGCAATTGGGCAAATATCATTAGTAAAGCAATAATACGTGTAACTACTAAATACATAAAGTAATCGTTACTTTGCACTCCAAATTTCTTGATAACTTTTATTTTTATTTTTATTTTTTTTATGTTGAATATGAAATTCATTAACTTTTCCTATGGCCCCTAATTTGATTTTTCTTCATAACTGAGAAGTTCATTCACTTATTTACTGTTTTTACAAGCATAAAAGCCAATAAAACACCAACATCCATAATAGTTCTATACAAATTACATTAATCTTTCCGACCAAAATACAACCAACTTCAATACAATCAGGTCCATACATTACAAAATACAATCAACTAATTACTCATAAATATTCCTCTTCTTGTTAGGAGATATAATATTCTCTTCAAAAAAGTATGCACACTCTTTCTCAAACTACCATTTATTGTCAATATCCTCTCAGAAATTGCCAATTGTATCAAGAGGTAGACCCACCTTATCTCTTGGGGGTCCATGGCAACCCAAGATATTTGAAAATTCATATAAAATAATCATTTTTTTATATAAAATAACCAGACATAGCTGTAATTAATCTGCTTTGCTGCCCTCTTGTTGGTGGAGGCTTTGCGAATTAATTATTACTAATCAAGAAATGGAGATACTTGAAAGAGAACTAAACAAGGCATAAGCATCTTTTTCAGGTGCAGTGGACGAATCAGGTCTAGCTTATGGCACTAAGTCTAAATTGCGTTTTTAAAAAATATGTTTTCAAATCACATATTTTATATAGAAGGATTATATGTATTTGCTGAAATCACAAACCCAAACAAACTATTAGTATGAAATTAAGTGTAAAAATTGTCTATTTTTATTTTCAATAAATGCACCCGCAAACATATCGAAGGATTATATGTGTCTGTATATTTATTTATTTTTGTAAGCTTGGAATCCCAAACAAAAAAATTCTGATTCTTTTATTTGCCAAATAGAACGTGTACCAGAGAGTAAAAGTAAATGTTAATTATTGAGTAGTGATGCCTACTATTACAGCATCGGAACGTTCGTAGCTCAATTGGTAGAGCCTTTGTCGGTGCTTGGATAAAAGGAACGCAGATCGATACCTCGCGGTTCTAGATTTTTTTTTTTAAGAAAAAATAAATGAAAATTTTGAATATAAAAAATAAAGAAGTATTTTATTCTATAAAAAAATGAAAATGAATATAAAAATATTCACTTTCACTACCAAAAAAATGGCATTTTCTGACGTGGTTACAGTACATGTTTTGTTGCCACGTCAGAAAATTTCTGACATGCGAATTTTAAAACGTTAGAAAATTATTTTCTAGCGTATGAATAGTGATATGCCAGAATTTTCTGACGTGTCTGTTTTAACACGTCAGAAAATTCTAACGTGTTAAGTATTGAAACGTCTGAAAATGTTACAAGTTTTAAAAATTAAAAAATGATATATTTTCTGACGTGGTGATATACCACGTCAGAACTTTTCTGACGTGTCAGTGTGCCACGTTAGAACTTTACTGACATGGCGGTGTGCCACGTCAGAATTATCTGACGTGGTGCACTGCCACATCAAAAAAAGTTCTGACGTGGTAGGTCACCACATCAGAACGCTATATATATATGTCACCACGTCAGAATGCTAAGAATATATATATATATATATATATATATATATATATATATATATATATATTCTTTTTTTCACATTAGTTTCGGCGTGCTATGTGTATTGCGTTAAATTCACACCGTCGAGGAAATTATCTCGAGCTCCTCCCCGTGCACAGAAGCGTCCCATCCCCCTGGCATGCGTTTGAATATTATTATTATTATTATTTTATTTTTTTTATCTTTTCTTTCCCCCAGCGCTGGAAGACCACTACCGCCCAAAAGTTTTCCTGCTTTTTCTCTCTGTTTTTCTTTCTTTCTTTCTTTCTTTCTTCCGCCATAGCTGAAGCTTGAGTACGTTGCTTCCCTTTTTTTTTTTTTTTCTCTTCTCCATATATATACTCTCTCTCAAGCGATCGGTATATAGTTTCTCTCTCACGATTCTATCTAGTGATCCTCCGCCCGCAGCTAAACCCGCCGGCTGTCTCTCCGCCATCGATCTCCGGCCGTCGTCCTCTCTCCCTCCATTTCTAGCTCCTACAAGAGCTCCTCACAGGTGTATATATATATATATGTACTTGCATCATTTTGTATTTATTTATTTGTTTGGTTAAATTTGGATTTGGTGTTTGTCTGCAAGTTTGGGTGATATATATTGTTTGTGCTAATTTCATGTAATACGTTTGAAGAGAAAATTATTATGAATTTGGTTTTATGCAAGATGAATTGCTTCACATGAATTGCTTCACTCTGTCGTGCCTCCCTAGCTATATATATGCATTTCAATTTTTTTTGTTATATATATATATGGGTATATAATGGCTATATATATATATATATATATATATATTATATATAACAATTTCAAATTTATTGTTAACTTATTTAAATTTTTGCTATGTTTGAGATAGTTCGTTATTTGTTAATTTGTTAATTAATTAAGTAATTCGTGGTATGTGTTATGATTGTTATTTGGTATGCACGTGGTATATATATATGAACAACCATGTGGTTTTGATTGGTTATATCCAGAAACTAGTAATTAACTTAGATTTATTTATTTAATTTGTTTAGTGATATATGATAATAAATGCATTTAAATTTAGACTTGTATATTGTTTAGGTTTTGCCTTATTAATACTTATAAATGCTATACGACCAAATACTTTGGTAAATATATTATATATTTTGTTATTGTTTAGTTGATGTTTAATGTTACATATAATTAACTCTATATTCATCGTAACATATATAGTTTGGTTGTATATGATTGACATATTGACTGCATGTTTGTGATACATATAATTATGTCTATATGATAAATAGTATATTGCATTTGATGGATGTTTAGTCAATACTTCGTTTGGGGTTTAATAGGTTGGGCCTCTTGTAACTATGATCACTTGTTATTCTTTATGAAGAGGACAAATTATGATATTTGGGTACCGGTAGAAAATATCAATTATCAATTTACTTCTATGTTCTTGAAGGTACTTTATGCTTCAATTTATAAATTAAACTGCTAGTTTTGGTTAGGTTTTCTTGTTGTTTGTGAAATAGATGTTATACTACCTTTCTTCATGTAAATGGCAATTCTACGAATGTAGATGGCAATCAAATATAAATACCTATTGATTTAATAAGATTCTGTGGTAGGTCATGGAGGAAAGTTTTTACTTTATTCAGTCTTGTCTTCCACAGGATAGAGTAGAGTATTTGTTTCTCTTTGAAGAGTAACATATTTTTTCGAATTTATTTCTTACTGCAAATTGTGAAGAAGCTCGTGGATGTTGTTGCCAGTATACATCAAGCTATATATCTGGGAAGCCTTTGGAAATAGTGGTATGAGAAGCTCATGGATGTTGTTGCTAGTATACTATGGCCTCTGCATATTGCCAAGTATAACCTGGTCATATAGGACGTATTAGTTTGGTTGGATTTTGTTTTCCATTTTGGTTTGACATATATCCTAATATAATTGTTGAACTAACTCAATGACCTACCAGTTATTCCATGACTGTCTCTATTTATTTCTTATGTTGGTAGATCTGAATGTCGAATTCTATTATAAGTAACTAAATTTCTGTACATACATCCTTTTCTATTGTTGAATTTATGTTGGCATGGTTTTATCATGCCAAATGCAACATGGCATTATTTCTAAATTTTGCTATCACTCATTTTTGTTGTTTTTGTCCTAGATCCATCCTAATACTCTTAAATCCTTATGAAATTGTCAATTAAAAAAAAACAATAAATCATAAACAAATCAGGAAAAAAAAAAAAACCTAATTTTCTGACGTTGGAGACTCTGCCACGTCAGAAAATACTCTGACGTGGAGACATTTACCACGTCAGAAAATTCTTCTGACGTGTGATATAGTAAAATGTCAGAATTTTCTGACGTTCTACCCACTGACGCGTCAGGAAAAAAATTTTCCTGACACCTATGCTTTTGACAATCAACACGCGTTAGAAACGACACGTTAGAAAAATTTTCAAACGCGTCGGACACCATAAAACGTCAGAAATCTCCAGTAAAAAGAAAATTGTTTTTTTTGTAGTGTTTCTTTCTCCCCCTTTGCAGTATTTTGCGTGGACTTGATGTTGTTTTCTCACTTTACTCATAAAAAACAAAGGGGGTAATTACTATTTCCTCCCATCAACTACAACGTATTGTCACTTTGACCTGATGAACTGACAACTCTATTGCCCGACCCTATCAAGCCACCAACCCTATCAGGCTATCATTTCTTTCAAAAACCCCCTTCCATCAGTCAACCATGTTAAATTGGACGAAATATTTTCCTTTAGATGTTAAATCTCCTTAAAAGACAGAAATACTCCCAAATAAAAAATTAAAACAAAAAATATAAAAATATAAATTATTATTATTTTTTTTAAAAAAAATATATATATTCTCTTTAGAGGGGTGGGCTAACGAACACCCCTGTAGGTGTCAAGGCCACCCCCCCACCGGGTAGTTCGCCACCTTCGAGGTGGGTGGGGAGCTACCCAAAGGACACCATCACCCCCAACCAACCACTCTCATGGTGGCTAGGTGAGGCCACCAACCCTTAGTTAGATCCGGGTGGCCCTTGCCACCCCAAAGGCAAAGCAGCCCACCTCCCAAACCCTCAGCCACCCCTCCAATTTTTTTTTTCTTTTTTTCTTTTTAATAACTTTTATATTTTTATGTTTTTAATTAATTAATTAATTTTTAATTAAGAATAACATATATTATCATTCTATCGGTGATGATGTGATACACTATTGGAATCTGTCAAGTATTTTGACAGAATTTGATTACAGAGACTAAATTCTTATTTTGGCATATCCCCGATAATCTCTAAATTATTATTATTATTATTATTATTATTATTATTTATATCACACAGATAGATTTTTAATTTAGGACAACCACATAAACTGATTTTTCATTTATATATTTTTTAATTTAAGTCTTTTTTTAACTATTTTTTATTTTTTTATAAATTAAATTATAAGTGTTTTTTAATTTTAATATATATATAATTTTAAGGGTATTATATGTAATTTTTGTATATAAAGTTAGGGTATTTGAGTCATTTCAAGTTTTTTAACGTGGTTGACTGACGGAAGGAGGGTTTTTGAAAAAATAGTAGTTTGATAGGGTCGGGCAATAGAGTTGTCAATACATTGGGGCAAAGTGACAATGCATTGTAGTTGATAGGGAAAAATGTAATTACCCCAAAATAAAGTAAAATAAAATAAAGGGGAAACTTCACTTACCCCCCAGAACTTACGCTCCTTTTGCAAATGCCCCCAAATCCTCAAAGTCTCTCACTTTGGTGTATCTGCCTGATGGGCAAATCAATTAATTGCTAACTAACCACATGATTCATTTCCCAGCCCTATCCCTCAGGGGACACAACTTAAGGATTCACAACCACTTACAAGCAAGAGACCTCAGCGGAAGTCTTTCTAAACTATAGGAATGAAGAGTAATAACAAAGAAATCACATATTCATACACTAGAGTAAACATAATTCCTCATAATATAAAGATAGATACCAAATGTATCGGTCATCAGACCATCATCAAAATGAAAGATTACATCTCATAACGTAATAGTCTTACAAAAGATCAACAGATCAAATCCTAAGTTTAAGCAATGCTAAAGAGATAATAAACTCAATCATCTCTGGTTGGGTAGTTCCTCCATCATCCCACATGGACTTTAACCAAACTGAGTCCATATCATCAAAAACGACTCGAATCAGGTCCTACGAATAGACGTGCATTGTGAGAAAATAGTGGCGAGCATTATATGAGTTAAAACTCACGTGGGTCAAACAAAGTCTCCGAATATTCCTCCAAGTGGTCCGGGTCCTCCAAATCTGATGATAACTTCTATTAGTTTTAAGTCTGACTTAAGGAACCCTAGAGCATGAAAACAGGAGTTATCGGATGGCTAGCCAAATAGCGTTCCCTGGAATGCTTCTAATTGTACATCCGAGCTCAAGGCCGTACGTCCGCCTAGAAGGTTTTAGGTGGAACCTCATTGTCCATGCGTCCTCCTATCCTCCCAAATTGCTTCTAAGTCTATCTAAACGGATTTCTAAGACCTCCTACCTCAAAATGATACCTCCATGCAAAAAAATCCTTTGACAAAGGCGAAATAATAAATCGACTCAAATAAAGGCTTAAAGAGAAACGACATGCTCAAAACTATAACTTTTTTTTTTTTTTTGAGAAAACTCAAAACTATAACTAAGCTATCTATGAAAGCGTTTAAACAACATAAAAACGAATGAGCTAGGCTTAAGGATATTACCTCCTTGAAGTGAAAGAATCACCTCCTTCTCCACAAATCACTCAAACTCACAAGAACACATTCACACAGGGAATTTCAGAGAGCTTGGGGGCAAGAATGAAGCTTAAACGTTGAGGGTAGAGGGCATTTATAGGTGAGAAAAAGCAAAGGGCGCTGCAGGCTTTTCTGAAAAGTAGCTTACATCCGGTACTATTGGGGCGTACATCCGATATTATTTACCCAGCGGTCCAAAGGCTGTAGCGTACGTCCAGGTATTATCCAGGGGTTTTCCAAGAAGTAGTGTACGTTCGGGTGGTCCCCAGGTTTACGTCCTTGTACTATTTGTAGGCATACGTACAGTGGTCCCCCTTGCGTACGTACCGTACGTTCGGTCAGAAAGTCCAAAATTCTCAAAATGCCCCTCCAATTGGCCCTAGTGACCCAAATCCCAAATTAACCCTCTAATTAAGCTACCTAAGCTTAGTTCATTATTTGGGTCATTACAGTATCAAACTTTCATTTTATTTTTGTTACCCCTTCTATTAGGATTTTCTATTAAATCCTAATGCAGAGATGTGAAATTCCTAAAATGCCCTTATTTTTATTAAAAAAGATTTTTTTTTTTTTTTAAAGGGAAAAATATAAAAAAGCCCTCCAAACTACCAGCCGTTTTCGAATTAGCCCCTTAATGTTCCAAAAGTGATAAAGTAGCCCCCCAAACTACCAAACTATTGCATTTTGGCCACTCCATTAGTCAAAACCGTCAGTTTGGATGGAAACTGCAAAATGACATTGTTTTGTTATGGGTAAGTTACTACAATGCCCTTTTATGAAAAAGAAAATTTGGGGAAAAATATAAAAAAGCCCCTCAAACTACTAGCCATTTTCATTTTAGCCCTCTCATGTTCAGAAAGTGATAAAGTAGCCCCCCAACAAAACGACGTCGTTTTACAGTTTCCGTTCAAACTGACGGTTTTAACTAACGAAGTGGCCAAAATGCATTAGTTTGGTAGTCTGGGGGGCTACTTTATCACTTTTGAAACATTAGGGGGCTAAATCAGAAATGGCTGGTAGTTTGAGAGGCTTTTTTATATTTTTCATTTTTTTTTTTTAAAAAAAAAACTCTTGATTCGTGGGTTTACCGGTGGATCTAATTGACCCGTATTGTGACCCATAGGTCATATTATTATTATTATATATTTTAAAAAAAATGTGACGGTGGGTCACCTTGGTGACCAATCGTGGGTCATAACTTATGACCCGCCGTCGGTCACAAAGTGACCCACGATGGGTCAGTTTTTTTTTATTATAATAATTATAATAAAAATTTTTTATTTATAAATAAGGGTAAATTTTGAATTTTTTAAAATTTTAGGGGTATAAAGGTCTTTTACTCATTCTACCATTTCATTTAACTTCAATATCGAATGGTAGGTAGGTATTTGGAACGAAACGAAAGTTCGATACACCGAAGTGAGAGACAATGAAGATTGGGGGGTGTTTGCAAAGGACACGTAAGTTCAGGGGGTAAGTAAAGTTTCCCCTAAAATAAAAGAAGAGGAGATTTGTTTTCAATTAAAAATACATGTAATTTTTGTATTAAATGACGTGGAAGCTTTATTGCTAAAATGTGCATAACTTATTAATATATTTTTGTCTATATAGATAATATGGCTAATCTATTTTATCTTTCTTGTAATAAAGGCGATTGTAAGAAGGATTTAGTTAGATAGCATACAACGACATGATGATGATAACTGACAAGTGATTAGAACTCGTAACAATGACCAATTAAAATCACAACGTCTAATAGTAAGTATAGATATAAAATATCAAAGGAAAAAAATAATGATATAATTACCGAGAAGAGAAAATAATCATTCACGGAGTGAACCCACTTTGATACCAATTGATAAACACTAAGCAGACTCCAAAAACCAAATATGCGGAATTAACAATATTTAATCAACAAAAAATTAATCACCAAAACAAGTAAGATAGTCAAACAATCAAACACACGGATTTTGATGACGAAGAGAAAACCTTTTAGAAAACGCTCTAAAAGTAAAACTTCTCCGAGGTAGCCAAACCTAAGAAATCACTATCCGAAAGATGTTCAGAGATTACAGACACGGGAAACACTTACAACCTTTTGCAAGTCCTTGGGTCTGTAAGATCAACAAGCCTCCAACTCGTCTCCTCGCTTACAATCTTCTTCAACGTGATTCTCCTTTACCGGACCCTTCCGATAGACTTCTCAATTGAAGTACAAAATAAAACTAACATAATACTCTAAGAGTAACGGTTTATAGCTCACAAAATATGATCACACTTAGCACAACCTCTCAAGAAATCTACGGTAGAAAATCTGTGGCTCTCTAGTACAATGGAGATGTATATATATTAGCCATTGAAACCCTAGACACCTCACACAATTTATAACGTTTAAAACACAATCTGGTATGTGCTGTCCGGACGGAGACAAGGGCTGTCCAGATGGAGCTAGGGCAAAATCGCTAACTTGAGTCTTTTGGCGCGGTGTGTCCGATGGCTTGCAGACGGCATTGCAGATGCCTGGACTACTTGCAGACGGCATGGCAGAAAAGACTCTCGGGAAATCGTGTCTGGACAGCCTTGTAAGGAGATGACTTGTAGATAGGTATAGGTGCTTTAGAACGTCCATTTTGATCACCAAATCAGCCAACAAGAATACTAACAAACTCTCCCTTTGGCAATTTGGTGACAAAACCAGTAGACCAAGACATCCCATCATCTCTCCATATTTACTCCCCCATTTTGTCATAGATTGACAAAAGATCTCATGTTTCCTGAAACACTGCACAAAATACATCAAGACATATGTGGAATAGGAATAAAACTCATGATCATAGATAGAAAAAAAAAATGCATGAAGTATAATGAAAGATCATGAAGAACATCAACATAAACTCCCTCTCAATGTATGACTCAATAACCAATAAACTTGAAAAGAAACCATGTTTCTTCCCCACAAAAGTCAAATGAGCACACACGACGCACACATTAAAGACTCATGATATTAAGCCATGAATATCCCAAACAATCTCCAAATATTCAAAATATACATGAGACGTGAAATGGCAAGAAGATCATTTTGTTTAACCCCAGCAAAGAAAAATGTTTCATTCAACCCATGCTTGTGTGTTGTGTGTGTAAGCCATCCAATGAGAAAAATTAACAACTTACAATATGAAGAGTAAGTTTACCTACAAAAGGTTTTGACAAGTATATCAAATCAAAAGTCAAACCTTATCATAGTAGGGCCTAGCCACTCTCATCCAATACATCCCTCTTTTGAAAAATAGCACAAGTTTGACACAGTGAAATAAATTCAATTTGGAATATGATTTTTTGATTTTTGATTCACTATTTTGTTTCTTTTTCTCTTTGAGAAAGTGTCATTAAACATTTGGTGCTTATCACAAATGGAGGAATGTTGGAATTTTTTAAGCCCTAGGTTCAATTAGCAAATGGTTAATTTGAAAGATACAACTAATCAAAACCCTCAAATAGTTACCTAACAAGCCTCATCTATAAAGTTAAGAAATAAACACGAAGAAAGCTTAAATGTGTGCAAAATATTATGCATAGGCAAAACATACCACATAAGCTTAGATTTATATAACCACAAAAACAAGTCCATTGAAACAAGTTTTCATCTCATGCATATTAAGAACATTCTAAGGCACAAGGAATTAAATACATGAATAAAATACGAGAAATTAATGGACTATCGAGTGCATAAGACAAAAGAAAGAAAAAGCAAAATGTTTTTGTCCTTTTTCTTTTATAAACAAAAAAAAAAAAATGCACACACAAAAAAAAATGCCAAACAATTATAAATAACAACACACAAAATGCAATGCAAAAAGAAAAACAACATGCTTTGGGATATGCAAAGATATGCAAGACAACCAATCGTAGGCATGTTATTGCCTCACCAAACATATTGTGAGATCACTACCGCTCCCCCTCAAAGGGTGAATGGCATCATCCTTCCTAACCCACACTTGAAAGATCTTAGGTCTAGATTTATGACTTTGCTCAAAGTTATCTAGCTTAGATAACATTTCTTTTGTCATCATGAACAAACCCTCACTTTCTTTCCTAAAATAGGAATTCTCATTTTTATGCATATGGGATTTCAAATTAAAACAGTTTGGTCGAATATAACCAACTTTTCTACTGTGATGACATGTTGGAACAAACCTTTGAAAATGTAATTTCCTAGGAGAATGCACTACACTAGGTTTAGGGTAAGAAGCATGGGGCTGAACAAAAGTTTTCTTACCTTTCTTACCTCTTGGAGTCGGAGCAACTGCTTGCTTTCCTTCACTTGAAGATTCTTCTACTTTCACTGGTTTAACAAAAAAAAAAAATTAGTTAAAAGAAATTCTGACGTGCCATTTATGGCTCGTTAAAAAATTTCTGGTGTGCCATCTTTGCCACGTCAGAATTTCTTTTATATATATATATATATATATATATATATGCTCATATATATTCTGACGTGCCACGAGTTTACGGCGTGCCCTATGTGGCATCGGGGGTGAAAATGGGAAGGCCGGTGCACGCTGGCCATCCAGCCATGCTCCTCCTTTAATTTTTTTTTGTTTCCCTGCACTTCATTATTAGCGCGTCTCTTTCTTCTCTCCGCCACCCTCGGCTCCCCATTTTTCCTCTTTTATGCCTCCTCCCTCATTTCCGCGCGTCGATCTCCACTCACTCTTCTCATCTCCACACTCTCTCTGTCCCATTCCCATCTCTCATTGCCCCACATCTCACGGTAGGTCTCCTGGCTCCCTCCCCATCTCGGCCTGCAGCTAAGCCCAGCCGTTGCCCGTCTCCGGCGGTCTCGGCCAGCCTCGTCAATCTCCCCTCCATCTTTCCTCAGTATATATATATATATATATATACTATATATATATATATATATATTGTGTTGTTTTATCAATTTTATGTTTTATTTTGTCATGAATCCGCATGATGTTTCGTTAATGCACTGGATTGAGTGTTTGTGAGCATTTAATTGAGGTGTTTGTTTGTTTGTTTGTTTGTTTTTTTTTGTATATATATTTATTAATTACTTATTGTACGTTGGACATGCACATGCATGCAAAATGATGTTTCTCATGCTAGCTAAGTTTTTGTTTCAAAATATAATTGTTTTTTAAATGTGGCTTCAGGTTTTATTTTTTTTATTTTTTGTTTAACTGAAAATGTTGGCTTATTAATTAGTAAGGAATTTGTAGAACATTATGTCAATTTTAATCATTCATTTCAATCGTTTGACCTACTAAGTACGTGGTGATATATAATATTTATAGAGATTTAATTTAAGACTTTGTTTAATTAATATTAAAAGTTAATGAGTCTTAATATTGAAAGGAATGATTAATATTCAAATGAATAAGTAAAAAGTTATGACTTTGTTTTTTAGACTATTTTTTTCTTTCACACTTTTGTTTTGAGTTTTTTAAACAAATCTAATCATAATTAAACACATAATAACACATGCAAAATATATTCAATTCGATTTTAACTTAATTCTATCCCACATAAATTATTTTTTCAAACAAAAAAAACCATACAAAAGGGATTAAACTTTTGGTTTGAGGAACTTAGATTTTTCAAGTTGAAATATAACGCATTAAAATTAATATTACCTAAAAACGAATTGGATTTTTTTTTAAAATTGTGATTAATATGAAAGAAATTAATCTAATGTGTCAATAACCCAAGAAACATCCCAACAAAAAATATTACGAAACCATTTATCATATTTGCAAGACACTCAAAATTCTTTTAACCTTTATATATATTGTATAAAAAACAAATAAATAAACCAAACAAAAGAGTTGTATGACCATGTCATCACCTACTAATGCCAAAGTTTAACGACATTTAAGCTAGATTTATTGTATTTAGGGTCCTCATAACGAACCTAGCTCGGTAGATGTAATAGAACAACCTTATAAAATAACCTAGCTATTATTAACTTGTTTAGGGTCTCCACCAAACAAACTGCTTAAATTTGGATCGAGTATTTTTTTTGATTGGTTTTTCTAGATTAATTATAATAGATAAGTGTTATAAACACACACTTCGGTACGCATGAATGTAGATACGCATGAATAGGTATATGTATTTGGACATAAATAATTTAAACCTATATGAGAATATATAGGTTTATATTTTTAATGTGGTTCAAATATTTAGGTTTATGTTTATATATATGCATGTGCTTGAAATTAGGTATACATTTTTTAAGTTGAATAAAAGTTGAATATAAGTTGAATATATATGTATATATATATTGTTTTATATTTATGTTTTGATTCGTAGTTGTTCACTACATGCACATTACATCAACACACTTAATTAAGCTGTGCATTTGGTAAAATCTGATATATATCTCATGTAGCATTATGCGTTATGCATACCTAAGGTAGTGAATATTTCATACATTGTATACGAAATTAATTGGGTTTGTGGTGTTTTTCACAGGGTACCATGAGTACTAGGGGAAGACAAGAGCACGCAGGGGCTCGTCCGTCGTGCGGCAGTCTATGTCGCATGGGTTTCCGCCAGGCCAACTTGATGACAGCGAGCAACAAGACGTTGCTCAGCTTCTGGGGATGCAGGAAGGATATCGACCAGTTCTTCCAGCTGCTATGGAAGGGGAGATCCCTGTCTATGCTGCATACGGTTGGGTAGGCATAGCCCAGATGGGGTATCGGCCTGATTCGTATCCGTACAGAGAGTTAGGACAGAGTTCTCAGGGCGATGTCGAGCGGCTATACAGCCAGCATAGCGCAGGTACGGCCGAGAGTTTTTTTAAAGATTGAAAGTTTCTAACTATATTGGTACGATATCAATTATATTTAACTACAACTACAACTTCATAGAATTCTAAACATTCTAAAAAAATTCAAAGCAGGTTCCGAGGATAATGAGACAGAGGCCGAGGAAGACATGCCTGGTGGGGCACGGGCCACAGATGACCCGCAGCCCACCGACCCAGCTCCCGAAGACCGGTTAGGCCCTTGGCAGGTCCGGACCATAAGTAAGTGTATATGCTCGAATGTCGTGCATATTAGGTCTTAATTTACTTGTTAGTTAGTATTGAATTCGAAATAACTTACATTGGTAATTTTTAATTTGTTAGGTACCGATTCTGATGGAAACACCATTCTTGAGGTGTTTACCATTCTTGACTCGCACAGGCTGCCGGGAGTCCCCGCCGGCAAACGGATCATAATGGAGTACAATGCATCATTGCAGCTCGTTGGATTTAGCGCCTTGAGGTTTAGATGGATGACCGGAGACGTAGTAAGGAGCGGAAATTATGTCCGAATATTGGATGATTGGACAAAGGTACCGAAGCCTAGCAAGGAGGATATTTGGGACGCCTTGATGGTATGTATTGCATATTATGTCAAACACTCCTAATGTATATATGTATATATACGCTCTAAGTTGCACATATATATGTGTGTTTATATATATATACACATACACATATTTTAGGTTTTTTTAATTTCTCAATGTTGAACTTGTGCAGGCATACTTTTTCGTCCCACCAGAGTACAACTTGAAAGCCGTCAAGAATGAAGCATTTCGGGATATGGGAAAAAAGCTGTGGACTTGGAGGCACGACCTTAAAAAAATTTGTGCCATTACGGAGCAAGATACTCTGGACACTATACGGGCAAGACTGGGGGGAGAGACGCTAGGCGTGTACAATGCTGTCGACTTGGATATCTTATTGGAGAGATGGTGTAGCCGAGAGAATAAGGTAGGTCATGAGTTAAAATCTTTGTGTTGTGTAGTGTCATTAATTGTAATTGTGTTAGTATTAACATTTTAAAAGTGTTAACTATGTAGGATTATGCGGAGAAATGAAGAGCTTGCGAGCATTAAATAATACGCCACATTGCGCCGGCTCAAAGAGCTATGCCAGGTTGACACATGAGGAGGTAAGTGTGTAATTTATCCTATACTTATAGATGTAAACATGTTATCATTTGATATATTTAAAAATATATGTATGTCCTATTTTATCTGCATGCCGAACGTTTGGGCAGTCATCCTACTCGTGCACAAAATTATATCCGCACACACACGAAGAAGGACGGTACATATCCGAATGATATTGTGAAGGAGAGATGTGTATGCTACTCACCTTTCATATGTTGTTTAGCTTATATATTTGATAAATTATTTGCGATTAACAGTTGTATGACCAACTAACTCAATAATTAATGTGACATACAGGAAAGGATGAAGGAGCTTATACCCACCGACCCTGTAGCATCGTCTAGCATCACAGAGGGAATGGTTAGGTGGGGGCCAAACGATGCATTCGCACAGGCGATTGGAAATAAGCCTGAGTATGCCGGTAGGGTTCGGATGGCTGGACCAAATATTCTGCTTGTGCGGGGGTACATACACTCAACTATACACTGTCACAGGCACGGTCAGAAAACGCCAGGCACTCCACGATATCACAAGAAGCACTTGATAGAGCGCTTGAGGCGGAGAGGGCAAAGCACAAGGAAGAGATAGAAGCCTTGTTTGCCGAGAACAATGCGTGGGTAGCTCAGCAAGTGGTGGAGCAGATGGCTGAGAACAATGCGCGGGTAGCTCAACAGGAGGCTGAACGTCAGGCAATGTTTGACACCTGTTTCCGCCAAATCGAGGAAATGATGCGGTTTAACACTGCTCCAGACAAAGCTTCCCCACCCTTTACGATGGTACGTTCGTCGGTCGACAATGGATCAGGTAATGAGTTTTTTTAATGGTCAATTTAGGTTTAGAACTGTCCCTATATATATATATATATATATATGTGTGTGTGTGTGAACTTCTAAATTTAGAGTTTGGATATTTTGTAGTCATTCTTATTAATTAATGATGTTGTAAATCCTGTTGAATTTGGTTTATATATCATGGTTGGTTTGGTGATGGATGTGAGTTAGAGCTTTGCATTTGAAGTGTTTATTGGTATTATGAGATGGACCACTATGGTCCTTGTAGAATATTAAGAATCTAGTGTATGTGATTGTGTGAGAGTATGAAACGATCAAGTCTACACTAGATGAATATCATAATTTTAAGTAGTTAATATAACATGACTTGAATATATATAAACTCATATGTGTTAATCTCCTCAACAAATTAAAATATTACGGGAAGATTATTAACATCCTACATGCATTATATTTATATTTCAAATTGTTGGCTTTAATTTGGTCTGGTATGAAATAGTGTTCGTTGAGATAATTATTTAGAGTTATTCATGGGCGTATAAATGGATATAACTGCATGGCACAAAGCAATACATGCATATCAATATCATCAAGAACAGTTGTTCAGAAACTTAATTTTGTAACTCTAAATACAAATAGATATAAATGCACTCAATTCTAGAGAGGGTGCTTTTCCTTTTTGTTTATCATCTCTTCCATTGAACCCCCAACATTAATAACCTATATGGAAGCTCTATAATTGCAATGGAAAAAAGAAAAAGTTCCTATGTCTCACATAATTGCCATGGCAAAAACGAAGTTCATCTTCTCATGTCTATATATTATTGATTGCTCTGTGACCATGCATATAATATATATATATATATATAGACTTAATTTTTTTTTTCTTTTTATATGAATTTTTTGCTAACTTCAACGTTTTACCCATTTTTGTTATATCATTTACTGTGGAAGAATCAACAACTGAGTTGGGTGAATATTCGGGCGTTTTTCTTTCACTTTACATCGTGACGTTGCTCAATGATTGTTTGTATTATTATTTGAAGCTAGTGGATTTTATTTGTTTGGTGATTGTTTTATCGGTGAATATTGTTTGGTGATTGTTTGTTTTATCATTTGCAGGTAATGGACATCGTGGAGAGGATGCTATCGATGTCAATGATCAACATTGAACGTCTGGTTTGCTATTCACACTTGTATATAAGTTACTTTGTTGATGTAATTATATTTGTGATAGTTTTATTGATAATAACAGAGATAATTAAATTGGTGTATATTATGTTATTTGTGGTTGGCCATTTGCACTTGGTATATATGCCATTTTTTGTGTCTTGAAGTTAGTTTTGGTGGATAGTTTGTGATTGATGTTAATGGATATGATGTATGTTATTTGATGGAAAAATTGTAGGATATGACTTGTGATTGATGGAAAAATTGTATATTATTTGCATGGATTTGATGGATAGATTGTATATCAGGTTAATTGTAATCCAAAATTCGGGTATAGTCTTGAAAAAAATCACAAAAAATATAGGGGGGGAGGAAAAAAAATTTTTTAAGACTAACCAAAATTTCTGACGTGTCAAAAAATGACACGTTAGAAATTTTTTTGATGTGTCAGTTTTTGGCACATCAGAAATTCCTGACGTGTCAATTTTTGACACATCAGGAAAATTTTTTGACGTGTTAAATCCAACACGTTAGGAATTTCTGACATGCCATCTTTGGCATGTCAGGATTTTTCCATTCTTGACACCCACAATCTTGACGCTTGAAACACGTCAAAACCGGTACGTCAGAAGGATTTTCTGACGTGTCAGACCACCTGACACGTCAGAAATCGTGAGTCAGCAAAAAATTAGTTTTTTGTAGTGATAGTATTAGAGTATATATTATTTGTACAAATCATCTGTATCGATTGCCTGTTTCTTTTCTGTTGTTTGTCATTTCTGTTGGGTAAATTAAGATTAAGGAGAGAGAGAAAGGGTGATGAACATTTGAAAGGGAGATTTCTTGGACTGCACAATATATTTGAGAGAGAGAATTTCACTTGTTAAAAGAAGAAAGGAATTACACGTGTTAGACTCAATTAAGTATATTAAAAACCAGACGTGCCCCTCTTTCACATCCACTACAAAAAAATGTATTTTTTCCTGACATGCAGTTTCTGACGTGTTAGGTGGTCTGACACGTCAGTAAATTTTATTGACGTGGCATTTTTGACGTATGTCAGGCGTTAAAATTTTGGGTGTCAAAAATGAAAATTTTCTGACTTGTCATTTGTAACACGTCAGAAAAATTTTCTGATACGTCAAAAATTTTATGACTTGTCAAAAAATGACAAGTCAGAAAAATTTTGTTACGTGGCAGGTGAGGCACATTAGAAAATTTTATGACGTGTCAAATTGCTATGTCAGAAAAAATTCCTGACGTGTCAGATTAACACGTCAGAAAATTTTCTAATGTGTCATTTTTTGACACATCAGAAATTTTTTGACTAGCCAGAAAATGACGCGTCAGAAAATTTTTGACGTGTCAAACGTTATGACACGTCAGAAATTTGTGATGTGTCATAAGGTGACACGTCAAAAAATTTAGTCAGTTTTAAGATTTGATTTTTCCCTCCCTATATATTTTTTGAATTTTTTCGGGGCTGTACCCGAATTTTGGATTATAATTAACCTGATATACAATTCATCCATCGATCCATGCAAATAATGTACATATCCATGGATCTATGCAAATAACATAATTCATATCCATCAACGTTGATCACAGATTATCAACCAAAACTAGCTTCAAGACACAAATAAAGACATATACACCAAGTGCGAATGGCCAACCACAAAAACTATACACCAATCACAAATAAATACATATACACCAATAAAACTATCTCTGTTATCATATATATCTAACTACATACATCAAGAAAACTATCACAAATACAATTACATCAACAAAATAACTTATGTACACCGAGTGCGAATGGCCAACCAGATGTTTAATCCAAATCATCGACATCGATAGCATCCTCTCCATGATATCCACTACCTACAAATGATAAAACAAACAATCACCAAACAATATTCTAGAATATAATAAAGTCTTAATCATAGAGCAACGTCACTATGTAAACAAAGGACATCATACTCAACAAATTCAGATTTATATCTACACCCCCAACATATTTTCGTGATCTAATCAAATGCACCAAACAATATTCTACAAGGACCATAGTGGTCTATCTCACAATACCGAATACTTCAAATGCAAAGCGCTAACCCACATCCACCACCAAACCAACCATGATATATAAACCAAATTCAACAGGATTTACAACATCATTAATGAGAATGACTACAACATATCCGAACTCTAAATTTAGAAGTGCACATATATATATGAATAGTTCTAAAACCACATTGACCATTAAAAATGTCATTACCTGATCCACTATCGACCGACGATCACACAATCGCAAAGGGTGGGGAAGCTTTGTCTGGCATGAAGCTCGACCGCATCATTTCCTCAAGCTGGCGAAAACGGGTGTCAAACATTGTCGTCATTTGAGCCTCCTTTTTAGCCAACTGTGCATCTTTCGCAGCCACCTGCTTTGCCAATTGCTGAGCTACCCGCATAGCTGTCTGCTCCCACTCTGCAGCCAACAAGGCATCTATCTCTGCCTTGTGCTTTGCCCTCTCCGCCTCAAGCGCTCTATCAAGACTTTCTTGTGAGATCAAGGAGTGCCCGGTGTTTTGTGACTGTGCCTGTGACGGTGTATAGTATGAGTGTATGTAGCCCCGCACAGGCAGAATATTCGGTCTAGTCTGCCGAACCCTACCAGCGTACTCAGGCTTATTTCCAAGCACCTGGGCATACGCGTCGTTTGGTGCCCACCTGACCATCCTCTCTATCACGCTCGACGATGCTGGAGGGTTAGTGGATATAAGCTCCTCCATCATCTCCTGTATGTTACATTAATTATTGGGTCAGTGGGTTATACAACTGTTAATCACAAATAAGTTATCACATATATAAGCAAAACAACATATGAAAAGTGAGTAGCATACACATCTCTCCTTGGCTATGTCATTCAGATATCGACCATCCTTCTTCTTGTGTGTGCAGATGTAAGCCTGTGCACGAGTAGGAGGAGTGCCCACACGTATGGTCTGCCGACAAAATCAAAATAGAACATACAGATATGTTTAACTATATATATATATATATAATGTTTACATCTATAAGTATAGGGTAAATTACACACTGACCTCCTTATATGCCACACTGGCGTAGCTCTTCGACCCGATGCAATGGGGCGTATTGTTCAATGCTCGCAAGCTTTTCATATACGCCGCATAATCCTACACAATTAACATTCTTAATAGGTTAATACTAACACAATTACAATTAATGACACTACACAAAATTATAGTATAACTCAAGACCTACCTTATTCTTCTTGCTACACCATCTCTCCAACAAGATCTCCAAGTCAACGGTGTTGTACTCAGAGAGCCTTGCTTGCCCTACTTTCACCCATACGGTGACCAGAGTATTGTCCGTCGTAATGGCAAGAACTTTTTTTAGCTCGTGCCTCCAAGTCCTCAGCTTGGTGCCCATATTCGGAACGCGTCCTTCTTTACGGCAGCCAAGTTGTACTCGGACAAGACGAAAAAGTCTACCTGCACAAGTTTAAAATTGATAAATTAAAAAAACCTAAAATATATGTGTATATGTATATAAATATATACACACATATATATGTACAACTTATAGCGTATATATACATACATTAGGACTGTTTGACATAATAAAATACATATACCATCAAGGCGTCCCATATATCCTCTTTGGTACGCTGCGGTACCTTTATCCAGTCGTTCGATATTCAAACATAATTTCTGCTCCTTATGACATGTCCGGTCATTCGTCTAAACCTCATGGCGCTAAATCTAACGGGTTGCCATGAAGCATTGTACTCATGTATGATCCTTTTGCCGGCGGGACCCCCAGCAACCTATGTGAGTCAAGGCTAGTGAACACCTCAATAATGGTGTTTCCATCTGGATCGGTACCTAACAGATTAAAAATTACCGACGTAAGTTATTTTGAATTGAATACTAACTACAAGTAATTAAGGCTTATATGCATGACATTTGAGCATATACACTTACTTATCGTCCGTACCTGTTAAGGGCCTAACTGGCCGGCGGTAGCAGGGTCGCTGGGCTGCGGGTCATCCATGGCACCTGTCCCATCAGTCATGTCTTCCGGGGGCTGTGTCTCACTGTCCTCGCCATCTGCTTTGTATTTTTTTAGAATATTTAGAATTTTATGAAGTTGTAGTTGCATTGAAATATAATTGATATCGCACCAATATAGTTAGAAACTAATGCTTTGATAATCAAAAAAACCAAAAAAAAAAGAAAAAGACCAAAGAGATAATTTCAACAACTTTCAAAAACTTTCAAAATTTTCAATCTTTCAAAAAAACTTTCGTCTATACCTGCTCTATGCTGGCCGTATAGCCGCTCCACATGGCCCTGAGAACTCTGCCCTAACTCGCTGCACGTCGGCCAGCGAGTTGGATGAAATGATGCATCTGTGTCGTACGGATACGAATCACGCCGATACCCTATCTGGGCCATGCTTGCCAAACCGTATGGATTATAGACAAGGATCTCCCCTTCCACATCACCTGGAAGTACTGATCGAAACCCGTCCTCCTGCCCCATAAGGTGAGCAAAACGTCTATTAGCTTGCTGTCATCAAGGTGGTATGATGGAGACCCATGTGACATAGCCTGCCACACTGAAGACGAGCCCCTCCGTGCTCTTGTCTTCCCCCTACTACTCATGGTAACTTGTGAAAATACACTTATGAGAAGCAAGAAGACACGACTTGGTCCTCGTACTGAAAGGAGGGAAATCAAAAACAAAAATTCAAAGACATCCAATTAATGGAGTTTTTTTTTTTTGGAGTATAACTTTTCTTTTTTGTTGGGATGTTTCTTGGGTTATTGACACATTAGATTCTTTCATATTAATCATAATTTTAAGAAAATTCCAATTCTTTTTTAGGTAATATTAATTTTAATGTGTTATCTTTCAAATAGAAAAATATAAGTTTGTCAAACCAAAATTTTAATCCTTTTTGGATGGTTTTTTTTGTTTGAAAAAATATTTTATGTGGGATAGAATTAAGTAAAAATCGTTTTGAATATTTTGTGTTTTAGGTTATGTGTTTAATTATGATTTTGTTTTAAAAACTCAAAACAAAAGTGTGAAAGAAAAAAATAGTCTAACAAACAAAGTCATGACTTTTTACTTATTCATTTGGATTCTCTCTAAGTTTGACAAGGTTTGCACTTTTGCCAACTCTTTTTCCCATTAAATCCATGGAATTCAGATTGAATCATTTCCTTGTGTGAATTTATAACTTACAAATAAGGGATCGATGTACGTTTATGATGTTTGAATATTAATCATTTCTTTCAATATTAAGACATTTTATATTTGAATATTAATTAAACAAAGTCTTAAATTGCATCTCTATAATTCACCACTACACGTGATTAGAAGGTAAAATAATTGAAAGGAATGATTAAAATTGACATAATGTTCTAGAAATCCTTGCTAAGAAGCCAACTTTTTCATGTAAACGAAAAAAAAAAAAAAAACAAGAAGCCACAGTCAACAAGACAAATAAATCTGACAACAACAATCCAAATTAACATAAATAAATAAATCTAATAAATCATAAATGCATAAATCTGGCTATATCTGGCTAGGTTAGTATTTTTTTCAAAGAGATATTTTTTTTCATTAACACAATATATATGAATTTTAAAACCAAAACACATTTAAAAAACTATTATAATTTGAAACAAGAACCTAGCATTATATATTCATTTTGCATGCATGTGCATATACAACGCACAATAACTAATAGATATACCATATACAAAAAAAAAATAAAACTAACACCTCAATTAATTGCTCACAAATACTCAATCCAGTGCATTAACGAAACATCATGCGGATTCATGACAAAATAAAACATAAAAAATTGATAAAACAACACAATATAAAACATATATATAAAACAAAACAATATATATATATACCTGGAGAGAGGAGATTGTTGGAGAAGCTGAGGCAGGAGAACCGCCGGAGACAGCAACGACGACGTGGAGCTGGCCTGCCGGAGATGGAGAGTGTGCTTGAGAGAGAGAGTGCTAGCTGTTGGTTCCCAGTTGAGAGATAGAGTTGAGAGAGAGAGAGAGCGGGAGATGAGGGAGTTGAGGAAGAGTGAGGGAGAGGAAGCTGGCTACATCGGCCGGATCGAAGCTGAGGGGGAAGAAAAGAAAGGAAAATGGGGGAGGAAGAGGTCTGGGTGGGAGAGAAAAAAAAGTACTAGGGAGGGAGAGGGGAAAAAAAAAAAAAGGGATGGCGCGATGGGACGGCCAGCAGGTGCGAGGTGCTGGCCTTCCCACGTCAAAAGTTTCTAACGTGCCAAATTACTAATTCATCTAATTAGTTTATACACTTACTTAATATGTCTATGTTATTATTTAACATAGATCCACTGAATCAGGATTTGCTGTATTTTTATATTATTTTTTCACCATCAAATATCTGCATGCATGTCCAATTGTTATTAATCGTTAATTTTTAAATACATTATTATTATTATTATTATTATTATTATTATTATTTTAATGTGTGCAAGAATGACACGTCAATAAAAAAAAAATTATGTATTTTAAAAAAAGTGACGTGAAAGAGAGGTTTCAGAAAAAAAGTGTTGATGTTTAGTTGATGCCTTGGACTCATGCTCGTGCATAAGAAGATCCGGCTTAAATATGTGGGTACTTTAACTGTAGCGTACGTATTATTAAAAAAATGTAACCAAAGAGAGCATAACAGAGTGGGGGGAGGGAGTTGCGACTCCCTCCTCCCCAGCTCTTTTCCCCCTTCCCCTCCAATTAAGGTCTCAATATTTCACCTGGCTGACTATGAAGTTAACTAACTTTCACACATAACTTGACAAAACTCAGAGTCAGTGGTGTTTGGCTTGTAGAAGCTTTAAGGATGCATGGTTTTTGTTTTTATTTTTATATATGCAGTGACTTTTCCCAGTACTGATATGACTTGTACACAAGATTGTTGATGCTAAAACTTTTGTGTAAGCTTATCCATACTACTAATCTAATTAGTTTCTACTACACTTAATATGTCTATGTTAGTATTTAACATAGATCCAATTTTTATATTATTTTTTCACCATCAAATATCTGCATGCATGTCCGATTGTTATTAATCGTTAACTTTATTAAAACTTTTTTTATCAAGTTTTTTTTGTTATTAATTGTTATTAATCGTTAATCATTATTAATTATTTTAATCGTTAATTTTTTTTAAAAAAATTTATAATTATTATTATTATTTTTTAACGTGTGAAAGAATGACATGTCAATAAATATTGACGTGTGAAAATGACACGTCAATAAGTTATTGACGTGTTAAAATAACACGCCAAAATTTATTGACGTGTTAAAATAACACGTCAATATTTATTGACGTGCCATTTTGACATGTCAATATTTATTGACGTGTCATTTTAACACATCAATAAATGTTGACGTGTCATTTTGACACGTCAATAAATATTGATGTGTGATAATTTACTACGTCACTATATTAAATTATTTAAATAAAATTTTTAAAAATTAAATTGAATTTAAATTTCTGACGTGTCAATATTTGACACGTTGCTATTTCTTGACGAGTGGAATGTGACACGTCAATAAATATTGATGTGACACATTAAACATGTCAAAAAAAAAAAAAAATGTTGACGTGCCACTTTTGCCACTTCAATAATTATTGACATGGCAAAAGTTGGGTTACTGTTTGCCACGTCAAAAAATGTTCCTTTTTTTGTAGTGATCTTACAAGGACGCATGATAATTTATTAGACTTGGTAAGAGGATATCTTTCCAACCTAGTTTGAAAAAAATTTCTGTCTTTTTAATTGGTACTAAATATCTGAATTAGTTGTCCAATTAATTAGCAATGGGATTGCAACAAAGGGAAGGCGACATTGCATTTACCATCACCATGGTTCACAGTTGTTGGACAATACTGTTTAGTAGGTTTTGTGAATAATCCTACCAGGGGCCATGTTTTCTCTAAAATTTTTTAAAAATGCATTGTATCTTCACAATCCACGACGTGATACTGCATCAAAATTCCTTTAAAACCCCTCCCCCCTCCAAAACTCCAAATGCTAGTTCTACTCCTAAATACTACATACTCAAATGTTAGCACACTTTCATACCACTTTGCTCATATAGCAGTTTTCATCAGCACTTCATTAATAAAATAAAATAAAATAAACAAATACAGAGGCTGATGGGTATTAGTACATCACTCCAATAATTTAAAAGTGAGATAAGAGGTGACTGATACTCTTGTCCCACTACAAAAAAAAATAATAATAATAATAAAAAATAATATTTCAGATTAAATAAATTAATAAAAAAAATAAGAGGTGACTGGCCACCCCATCTTGGCCATAGGGGGTGGCCGGACCACCACATTTTAGTTGGGGGTGGCTTGAGGGCCACCCCAATGGCTGGCTAGGGGTGGCCGGACAACCCCATGCACTTAGGGAATTGGTCCGCCACTCACTAAACTAGAATATATATATCGTTTGGCCCTTTTTAAAAAAAATATATATAATATTTTATTATTATTTTTTATTAATGGGACAAATGTTCTATTTATGGCCTCAAGATCCTGATCATTAACTGGATATACTCTAGTCCAAAATGGACTCGAGAGGATCCTGTTCCCTTCAAACTACCACTCAATTTATAATTAATGTCCTTCCAAACTTTCAATTAAGACAATCACCCCCCAAACTACCAAAAAGTTGTGAATGTGCCCCCAATGATGAAAGTACTCTTAGTAAAATAATATATATAAAATAAAAACTAAAAATTAAAAAGAAGGAAAAACCAGCCTATTTGTTTGAACGATGACGGAAAGAGAAGACAGTGTACCTGAGAAGGTTTTCAGTTTTTCAATGGCCTCCTCATATGACTCCATAGCCATGTCGTCCCTGTGCTAATTCCAAGAATAAACATAGGAAAGTAATAAGTTGTAATTAATCATTTAGATCGCCAAAGGAAATATTGAACAAGGAAGTATTCTTTAAACAACACTAGATTTTCAAAAACAATGCTGAGAGAGAATGCAGAAAAGATCCAAAAACACCAAAGCAAGCCTTACTGTTAGTTCTTGTGTTGGTTTAATTCAGTTCCAAAATGCAGAGGTTACTATTCACGAGCTCAAACACTGATATAGAATGCTCAGAATCCAATCTTCACTGTTCATAATGTAGATTCATGTGTTATGAACGTCCCTGCAAAATTTGAGCTCAATCGGACCACAAACGCCTATCGATCGGAGCTGTTGATCAAGGATGGACAGCATTTCCAAAATGCTGTTTCACCCATTGCATGCCCTGTCTGGACAGGCCTTCCCCGGGTCCGGACCGCACTTCCAGAAACTCTGTTTCTGCTCCGCAAAGCCCTGTCCGGACAGCCCATTAACCTGTCCGGACACCCCTTAAGTTTTAGGCCCAAAAACGTGATTTTAAGTGGGTTAGGTCTAGGGTTTTGTCGGGGGTATATATACACCATTATAGAAGAGAAAGGTACGAATTTTCACCCCTAGAGAGTTCGTCGGAGGCTGTGCTAAGAGAGATCATATGTGGTGAGTGTTAAATTGAATCTCTTAGAGTTTTAGTTATTCATTTGATAAATCTATAGTTGAGAAGTCTATCGAAAGGGTCAAGTAAAGGAGAATCATGTTGAAGAAGATTGTGAGCAAGGAGACGAGTTGTAGGCTTGTCGATCTTACAGAGCCAAGGTCTTGCAAAGGGTTGTATGTGTTCCTAGTGTCTGTAATCTCTGGATAATCTTTTGATAGTGATTTCCTGGGTTTGGCTGCCCTGTAGAGGTTTGACTTTTAGATCGGTTTCTAAAAGGTTTCCTCTTCATAACCAAAATATTTGTGTCTGCCTCTTTATTGCTTTATATATTTTGGATGATTGAATTGTTTATTGCTTCATAGTATTAATTCCGCATAAATTGTGATAAACAAGTTTTTTTGAGTCGACATAGCAGTTTTCAATTGGTATCAGAGCGGGTTCACTCTGTTTGGCTTAAATTCCTGAGTGAGATCCTTGACTCCTTTTTACTATGAAAACATCTCAGTCCCTTGTCATTGACTCTTTTTTTTTTTTTGATGATCTTGACGATGTGTACAAGATCCTCTCTAATGAGTATAGTCAACTGTCCTATAGATACAAAAAGATTTGTAAGAATTTTAAAACTGTAGAACAGGAAAAAGAGTCTTTGACGAATGAATTGTCTAAATCACATGCCTTGATTGATTCTTTAAATTCTGAGATGTCTGTGCTTGTTAAAAAGAATATATCACTTGAGAATGATTTGAAAGAACTCTCACAAAAATTCTCTAGTGATAATCTGAAAAGTTTTTTTTGTATTGATAACAAGCATAGTATGATTGTTGATAATGGTGTTTGCTCTACTTCGCATGCTTCTAAATCTGAAAGAAAGACCTTGTTTGTTAAGCCTGTGAATGTTAAAGAAGTCAAGGTTAATACAGTCTGTTTGGATAAGGGAAAAAACTCTTGTTTGAATAATTGTGTGAAGCCCAAATCGAAGACTTCTTCTAAGAAACAAATTCAAGCTAAGTTTGTTCCGACATACCACCATTGTGGGATTATTGGTCACATCAAACCAAACTGTTTTCAGTTTAAATCCCAAAGACTTTGGAAAAACTCGACTTCTCCTAAGAAAGAAAAATGTGATATAGAGTCGGGTTTGCCTAGATCAAAGTCTAATCCCTCCTTATAAAAGACAATCTTCTCAAAGGTTTGTTCCCACTTGTCATCATTGTGGCAAAGTTTGTCATATTCGACCAAATTGTTTTAAATTGAGACCCCATATGTATCATAAATCTGGTCCTAAGATTGTTCAAGAGTGGGTTAGGAAGAGTTATAACATTCAATTATTGAGGGGGAGTGGTAGTGATCTCACCTAGAGTTAGGTGAGTCATTAACAGGCCTAGGATTGATTGTTTTACTTATTTTTGAATATCCTAGAGTGTGTTTTTTTTTTCTTTGCTTTGCATTTTTTTTGTTTTTGCTTTCTTGTTTATGCATTGCATTGTTTTTGTTGTTACACTTTTTGTATGAAGAGTATATACATGGTTGTTTTGAGATTCTTGTTTTGAGGCATATTCATAAAGGATTTTTCAAGAAATTCATATATCATGATCTTTAAAAGGCTTATATATGAGATGTTGTGTGCGGACCACCAAGATTTTTGTCTACTTGCTAATCAAATGTTCAGGAATGTGTAATGTCTTGTGAAGACCTAAAAGTAGTTATTAAACCAAATCATTATTTTATAGTGGGACCTATAAGATGTGATAAAAGTTTAACGCTAAAGGACATTCATGTCTTGCCTGTTGTAATCTCAATTCAAGCATGTTGTTTTTTTTTTTTTTTTTGCATTTTCGTTTGTATTACATTTGTTTTTCGTTTGTGTGCATTTCTTCTGTGAAAAATTTCAAATGGAAAAATGCAGTTTACCCCCTGAAGTTTCAAGAATTTTTCAATTTTAACCCCAAAGTTCAAAAATTGGCAATCTACCCCCTCTGAAGTTTCAAAAACTGGCAATTTAAACCTCCCGTTACTAATTTTCGTTAAATTGGACGGAAATTTTTTAAGAAAAGCCTGAGAGTAATGATGTAATTTCATAGATTTCCGTCCATTTAGACGGAAAAATTAAACGTATCGTTTCAATTGCCAATTTTGGAAACTTCAGGGGGGTAGATTGCCAATTTTTGAACTTCGGGGTTAAAATTGAAAACCCCTTAAACTTCAGGGGGATAAACTGCATTTTTCCCAATTTCAAAAAGACAAAAATATGTTACTTTGATTGTTTTCTTTTCTTTCTTTTGTCCTATGCACCTAGATAGTCCATTAATTTCTCATGTTGCTTTTATGGATTTAATCCCTTGCGTCTTGGAATGTTCTTAATATGCATGAGATTAAAATTTGTATCAATGGACTTGTTATTGTGGTTACCTAAAGCCTGAGCTTATTTGGTACATTTTGCCTATGTTTTATCTCTTGTGCACATTTAAGCTTAAATTGAGGTTTTGTTTCACTTTATTTGTGAGGTCTGTTAGGTAACCATATGAGGTTTTTGACTAGTCATATTCTTCAAATTTACCATATGCTAGTTGAACCTAGGGCTTAAAAAATTCCTGCTTTCTCTTTTGTGATGAGCACCAAAAGTTTAAGGACACTTTCTCAAAGAGAAAAATAAAGAAAATAGTGAAACAAATTAAATCAAAAGATCATATTCCAAAATGAATTTATTTCACTGCGTCAAACTTGTGCAAAATATTTTACAAAGAGAAATGTAGAGGATGAGAGTGGCTAGACCCTAGTATGATAAGGTTTGACTTTTGATTTGATACACTTGTCAAAACCTCATGGTAGTGAAACTTTCTCCTCATTTTGTAAGTTAAAATTTTTTCTCTTTGGATAGCTTACACACACACACCACACAAGCATGGGTTGAATGGAACATTTTTCTTTGCTTGGGTTAAGCAATATGAGTTTCTTGCCATTTCTAGTCTCATGTATATTTTGCATATTTGGATCATGTTTGAGATATTCATTGTGCAATACATGAGTCATTAATGTGTATATCATGTGTGTTCATTTGACTTTTGAGGGGGAGAAACATGGTTTGCTTTTCCAGTTTCTTGTTGATAATTGAGTCATACATTGAGGGGGAGTTTTGCTGATGTTTCTTTATGATCTTGCATTCTACGTCATTTTTTTTATCATGAGTTTTCTTTATGTATTCTTGTTCCACATATGCCTTGATGTATTTTGTGAAGTGTTTCTGGAAACATGAAGACCTTTTGTCATTCTGTGACAAAAAGGGGGAGTAAATATGCGGAGATGATGGGATTGGCTCGGCATTTTGGTTTTGTCACCGAATTGCCAAAGGGGGAGTTTGTTAGTTCTTATGTTGGCTTAATTCAGTTCCAAAATGCAGATGTTACAGTTCATTAGCTCAAACATTGATATAAAATGCTCAAAATCCAATCTCCACTGTTCATAATGTAGATTCATGTGTTAAGAACGTCCCTGCAAAATTTCAGCTCAATCGGATCACAAATGCCCATCGATCGGAGCTGTTGATCAAGGATGGACAGCATTTCCAAAATGCTGTTTCACCCATTGCATGCCCTGTCCGGACAGGCCTTCCAAGGGTCCGGACTGCACTTCCAGAAACTTTGTTTCTGCTCCGCAACTCCCTGTCCGGACAGCCCATTAACCTGTCCGGACACCCTCTAAGTTTTAGACCCAAAAACGTGATTTTAAGTGGGTTAGGTCTAGGGTTTTGTCGGGGGTATATATACACCATTATATATGAGAAATGTACGAATTTTCACCCCTAGAGAGTTCGTCGGAGGCTGTGCTAAGAGAGATCATATGTGGTGAGTGTTAAATTGAATCTCTTAGAGTTTTAGTTATTCCTTTGATAAATTTATAGTTGAGAAGTCTATCGGAAGGGTCCGGTAAAGGAGAATCACGTTGAAGAAGATTGTGTGTAAGGAGACAAGTTGTGAGCTTGTCGATCTTACAAAGCCAAGATCTTGCAAAGGGTTGTAAGTGTTCCTAATGTCTGTAATCTCTAGATAATCTTTTGATAGTGATTTCCTGGGTTTGGCTGCCCTGGAGAGGTTTTACTTTTAGATCGGTTTTTAAAAGGTTTCCTCTTTGTAACTAAAATATTTGTGTCTGCCTCTTTATTGTTTTATATATTTTGGGTGATTGAATTGTTTATTGCTTCATAGTATTAATTTCGCATAAATTGTGATAAACAAGTTTTTGGAGTCGGCATAGCGTTTTTCACGTACGACTCCACTCAGATTCAAAAAGAAGGAACAAGAATCGATCCATTGTTTCTAATTTTTTTCTTTTTTTTTTTTTTTTTTTCAAATTATGGATATTTTTGTCTTTTTGTTGGTCTTGAGGGTATATTGACAATCTTTTTGGTAGTTTGGGAGTGACATTGTCTCAACTGGGTAGTAATTTGAGGGGGGTATGTGGACTTTTTCCAAAAACAAACGTTTTTTTTTTTTTTAATTGAAAAATTGCAATTTACTTGCCTAAACTTTCATCCGATTTTCAATTTAGTTTTCAATGTTTAAAAATTGCAAATGTACGAACAAACTATCAAAAATTCGCATTGTGAACCATCCATTATCAATTTCAGTATAATTTGACGAAAAATCCCTCATGTGATAACCGGATTGGAGGCGACGAGCCACCCCCACGGCACATGGGGTAGTTCGGTCACCTCCAAGGGGCCAAATGGGGATGGCTTATTGGCCATTTAGGGTGGCTGAGTGACCCCTTTGTACCTTTACGGTAAGTAATATTTTGTTTTATTACTTGATGAGAAAAAATAGGAACAATTGCTTCGTCAATTTGATATATACCACAACCTACATAACATTAGCTTCAGGAATATTATCTGCTTTTTGTATATGATAGAGTCAAACGTTCTCCGATTTAGCATATATGGAATTAAACCAGAAGCTATCTTTAAATAAATCCTATTCAGCCATGTAAAATAATATATCTAAATGTGAATCACAAATGTCTGTGCAGCATGACTCTTATAAAAATAGATCCAATTATTTAAAAATAAATAAATTGTTGAAATAAACATTTCCTTTAGTTAGCGCATTGGTAGTCCATAAATTGCCTAGTGAAATAAAAATTAAAGCGAGCGATTGTTTCACAAATTATACTAAAGGAACTTCTAATGGGGATTCTGCATTGAATAATCCTTAGTGCAGTATAGGGCACTACAGATTGTCATAGCACCATTAATTGTGGGTGATGTATATTAATTTGTTCATAATATTACCTTCATGCAGCACCTATTAAATGCAAAAAATTTACAAAGTTTAGGTTAAAAAAAAAGTCGAAAACGAAGAATAGAGGGACTGCATGTGAGGTTTGGGTACTCCGGGTTGTTCGTGGTTGATCCGATTGGATGTAGTGGTGGTCTTGCTCTCCTATGGAAGGAGGAAGGAACGCTAGAAATTCAGAATTATTCTAGGAGACACATCAAAGTTGTGGTATGCCTCCCAGGCAGTGACCTCTCTTGGAAGTTTACTGGCTTTTATGCACACCCTGAGGTGGGGAAAAGGCATGAATCATGGGCTCTACTAAACCATCTAAAATACTTCAATCCCGTTCCATTGCTTTGCATCAGAGATTTCAATGAAATTGTGTCCCAAGAAGAAAATTTGGGGCAATTTTGAGAAGAGAAAGCTAGATGGAGTAGTTCCTAGATGTGTTAGATGGGGGCCAATTAGGAGACTTGGGTTTAAAGGACCAAAATACACATAGGCGAACTGCATAAGTGATGGTGGCTTCATCAAGGAGAGGCTGGATCGGGCAGTAGCCAATATTGCATGCTGTGGCTTGCACATACGTATTGTCCTCTTCTTTAATGTCATCTTCGAACCATGACAAATAAGGTACACTGCACTTATCTGCTATCCTTTATTTGCTATCTGTTATCATGATGCAGATACGAATAGCAAAAATCATCATTCGCATGTACAGATGCGAATTACGATTTTAGAATATGCAGATGTGGATAATAACTGCATCCACATTCGCTTTATATATAAATATATAAATTAAATTCATTGAAACTGCATCGTTTTGGATTTGATCGGTTTGTAACCTTTAGGTTAGGTTTTTTTCTACTATCATTTCAAAGTCATTCTCACCCCTCATAACCACAACATTTTTTTTTTAATTTTTTTTTTATGTTTGTTGGATTTGTAATTTATTTTTTTGAATTTATGATTTACTTTTTTTATATTTGCTGGATTTGTAATGTTCTTGGATTTCACTGTTGGGAAACGATCTTCTAATTTGTTTTGACTTAATTGACTTATATATTCTTCCTTCATTATTATTATTATTATTTCAAATAATTTTTTCCGACTCCAACTATAGATAGATGATACAAGAAGCTAAATAATGTATGAAATTAAAATTTCGTCACAAAATGATTAGCAAGTGTGATATGAATAATATTATTCGATTATAGATAATGCTTTTTTGTGTTTACTAGAAGCAATAATTACAACTCCAAAATGCTTGTTACCTCATATGCGGATAGGGGATAATAACTGCATTTATTAACCGCACAGAAGCATATATTAATTGCATGATACAGATGCGGATATAAAAAATATCTGCATTTTGTGGATATGGATATTGCTAATAACCGCATCCACATTCGCATTTGCATTTTCACTCCTAATTACAACATTGCATATGTGACCCATTTAACGATAGGACTTGGTCGATTTCCTTTTCACTTAATTATTATTATTTTTTTTTAGTAATGTTACACGCACTTTTATTTTTTTACTCTCACTCTTAACACATTATTAGGTGATTTCACTCTTACCATTGGATCAAAATTCAATAATAATTTATCATAAATTTAATGGTGAAAATGGGTGTCATCTAAAAATATATGAGAGTCAGAGTAGGAAAGTAAGAGTACATATGATTCATTACTCTTTTCAAAATACTTTTTTGCCATATGACCAGGTGGATCATGTAGGCTAAATATCATAAAAGTATACAAACTTCTCCTTAAACTACCATTATTGTCAATGTCCTATCTTAAACTACCAATTGTGTCAAGGAACGGACCCGCCTTATGTCTTGGGGGGTTCATGCCAACCTCAAAAAATTTGAAAATCTATATAAAATGATCATTTTTTTATATAAAATAACCAGACATAGTTGTAATTAATCTGGTTTGCTAGCCTCTTGTTGGTGGAGGCTTTGCTAATTAATTACTGCTAATCAAGAAATGGAGATACTTGCACTACAAAAAAAAAATATTTTTTCTTGACTTACGATTTCTGACGTGTCAGGTGGTTTGACACGTTAGAAAATCCTTCTGACGTACCGGTTTTGACATTTTTCAGGCGTCAAGAAAGATGGCACGTCAGAAATTCTTGACGTGTTAGATCCAACACATCAGAAAATTCTGACATGTTGGATTGAACACGTCAAAAAATTTTCCTGATGTGTCAAAAACTGACACTTCAAGAATTTCTGACGTGCCAAAAAATGACACGTCAGAAATTTTGGTTAGTTTTAAATTTTTTTTTTCCTCCCCCCCTATATTTTTTGTGAATTTTTTCAGGACTATACCTGGATTTTGGATTACAATTAACCTGATATACAATCTATCCATCAAATCCATGCAAATAATAAACAATTTTTCCATCAATCACAAGTCATACACTACAATTTTTCCATCAAATAACATACATCATATCCATTAACATCAATCACAAACTATCCACCAAAACTAACTTCAAGACACAAAAAATGGCATAAATACCAAGTGCAAATGGCCAACCACAAATAATATAATATACACCAATTTAATTATCTCTGTTATCATCAATAGTTTCTATCACAAGTACAATTACATGAACAAAGTAACTTATATACAAGTGTGAATAGCCAACCAGACGTTCAATGTTGATCATTGACATCGATAGCATCCTCTCCACGATGTTCATTACCTGCAAATGATAAAACAAACAATCACCAAACAATATTCACCGATAAAACAATCACCAAACAAATAAAATCCACTAGCTGCAAATGATAATACAAACAATCATTGAGCAACGTCACAATGTAAAGTGAAAGAAAAATACCCGAATATTCACCCAACTCAGTTGTTGATTCTTCCACAGTAAATGATATAACAAAAATAGGTAAAACGTTGAAGTTAGCAGAAAATTCATATAAAAAAGAAAAAAAAATTAAGTCAATATATATATATATATTATATGCATGGTCACAGAGCAATCAATAATATATAGACATGAGAAGATGAACGTCGTTTTTGCCATGGCAATTATGTGAGACATAGGAACTTTTTCTTTTTTTCCATCACAATTATAGAGCTTCCATATAGGTTATTAATGTTGGGGGTTCAATGGAAGAGATGATAAACAAAAAGGAAAAGCACCCTCTTTAGAATTGAGTGCATTTATATCTATTTATATTTAGAGTTGCAAAATTAAGTTTCTGAACAACTGTTCTAGATGATATTGATATGCATGTATTGCTTTGTGCCATGCAGTTATATCCATTTATACGCTCATGAATAACTTTAAATAATTATTTCAACCAACACTATTTTATACCAGACCAAATTAAAGCCAACAATTTGAAATATAAATATAATGCATGTAGTATTTTGATAATCTTCCCGTAATATTTTAATTTGTTGAGGAGATTAACACATAGGAGTTTATATATATTCAAATCATGTTATATTAACTACTTAAAATTATGATATTCATCTAGTGTAGACTTGATCGTTTCATACTCTCACACAATCACATACACTAAATTCTTAATATTCTACAAGGACCATAGTGGTCCATCTCATAATACCAATAAACACTTCAAATGCAAAGCTCTAACCCACATCCATCACCAAACCAACCATGATATATAAATCTAATTCAACAGGATTTACAACATCATTAATTAATGAGAATGACTACAACATATCCAAACTCTAAATTTAGAAGTTCACATATATATAAAGTAAAGCAATGAAAGGCATTCCAAGAATTACTCTTTCAGTCATATTTTTAACAAGAACAGCAGAGATATGAAAACGAACATCATGCTGACAAATATGAACGTTATTTAATTCATGTTTGATATGCAATAGTCTGTCGTAAAATACTAGAATAAAATGCTAAATTATTTTGTGGATGATCAGAAATCCAGTGAAAATTTTGGAGGAAAATAGGAGAGGGCAATTTCTCCAGCAGATTTAAAAGCAGATGATCGATTTATTTCAACGAAAAATAAATTCTGAGAATAAGGAAAAATCACATAGGCAGACATTTTTTCATACCTAATGAAAGGAGGTCGGAGTTTTTGGGAATTATCCACAAAGGGATCCTAGGGAGAAGCAAGGGTACTAGAATTAGAAACCTGGTGGGAGCCAGGATTGAAGGGATAAAATCTGTTGGTGATTGCAATTGAAGAAATAGGAAGTGAGGTAGCAATAGTAGACTCTGGTTTCAAGGCCAAAGCCTTAGAATCAATCTTTTCTTTATCCTTTTTGCTTGCCATTTTGGCACTGCAAAAATTCATAAGGAAATAAATTAGGAATAAAGTGGTAAAAATCTTTAAAAACATGCAAAATAATGTCAAAATTATTTTGATGCAGTGTTTTAAATTAGAAATAATAGTAATAATATGCACCATGATCTAGGAATTGGAATGAATAATGAATTCTGGGAAAACACAATTGTCAGAGGGGTATGTAAGCAAGATAAAGTCCCAATGGGAATAGGGTCCTCATCACAATCTAACTCTAAACTTACAGGATTTCTAAACTTCATGCTCAATCTATTAATATCAATTTAAAATTTAGAGGAAAAATGAATTTGAATATTAACACCGAATTTAACAGTTGATATATATATATATATTGGGACAGTTCTAAACCTAAATTGACCATTAAAAAAAGTCATTACCTGATCCACTGTCGACAGACGATCACACCATCGCAAAGGGTGGGGAAGCTCTGTCTGGTGCATTGTTAAACTGCATCATTTCCTCGATTTGGCGGAAACGGGCGTCAAAAATTGCTTGACGTTCAGCCTCCTGTTGAGCTACCAGCGCATTGTTCTCAGCCATCTGCTCCGCCACTTGCTGAGCTACCCGCGCATTGTTCTCGGCCAACAACGCATCTATCTCTTCCTTGTGCTTTGCCCTCTTCGCCTCAAGCGCTCTACCAAGTGCTTCTTGTGATATCGTGGAGTGCCTGGCTTTTTCTAACCGTGCCTGTGACGGTGTATTGTATGAGTGTATGGTTCCCCGCACAGGTAGAATATTTGGTCCAGCCATCCGAACCTTACCGGCATACTCAGGCTTATTTCCAATCGCCTGTGCGAATGCGTCGTTTGGCGCCCACCTAACCGTTCCCTCTGTGATGCTAGACGATGCTGCAGGGTCGGTGGGTATACGCTCCTTCATCCTTTCCTGTATGTCATATTAATTATTGAGTCAGTGGGTCATACAACTGTTAATCGCAAATAATTTATCAAATATATAAGCAAAACAACATATGAAAGGTGAGTAACATACACATCTCTCCTTCACAATATCATTCGGATATGTACCGTCCTTCTTTGTGTGTGTGCGGATATAATTTTGTGCACGAGTAGGATGACTGCCCAAACGTTCGGCCTGCAGATAAAATAGGACATACATATATTTTTAAATATATCAAATGATAACATGTTTACGTCTATAAGTATAGGATAAATTACACACTTACCTCCTCGTGTGTCAACCTGGCATAGCTCTTTGATCCGGTGCAATGTGGCGTATTATTTAATGCTCACAAGCTCTTCATTTTCGCAGCATAATCCTACGCAGTTAACACTTTTAATATGTTAATACTAACACAATTACAATTAATGACACTACACAACACAAAGAGTTTAACTCATGACCTACCTTATTCTCCCGGCTACACCATCTCTCCAATAAGATATCCAAGTCGACGGCATTGTACGCGCCTAGCGTCTCTCCCCCCAGTCTTGCCCGTACAGTGTCCGGAGTATCTTGCTCCGTAATGGCACAAATTTTTTTAAGGTCGTGCCTCCAAGTCCGCAGCTTTTTGCCCATATCCCGAAATGCTTCATTCTTGACGGCTTTCAAGTTGTACTCGGGCAGGACGAAAAAGTATGCCTGCACAAGTTCAACATTGAGAAATTAAAAATACCTAAAAATATGTGTATATGTATATAGATATAAACACACATATATATGTGCAACTTAGAGCGTATATATACATATATACATTAGGAGTGTTTGACATAATATGCAATACATACCATCAAGGCGTCCCAAATATCCTCCTTGGTACGCTTCGGTACCTTCATCCAATCGTTCGGTATTCGGACATAATTTCCTCTCCTTACTACGTCTCCGGTCATCCGTCTAAACCTCAAGGCGCTAAATCCAACGTGCTGCAATGATGCATTGTACTTCATTATGATCCGTTTGCCGGCGGGGACTCCCGGCAACCTGTGCGAGTCAAGAATGGTAAACATCTCAATAATGGTGTTTCCCTCAGAATCGGTACCTAACAAATTAAAAATTACCAATGTAAGTTATTTCGAATTCAATACTAACTAACAAGTAAATTAAGACCTAATATGCATGACATTCGAGCATATACACTTACTTATGGTCCGGACCTACCAAGGGCCTAACCGGTCGTCGGGAGCAGGGTCGGTGTGCTGCGGGTCATCCGTGGCCCGTGCCCCACCAGGCATGTCTTCCTCAGCCTCTGTCTTATTGTCCTCAGAACCTGCTTTGTATTTTTTTAGAATGTTTAGAATTCTATGAAGTTGTAGTTGTAGTTAAATATAATTGACATCGTACCAATATAATTAGAAACTTTCAAAACTTTCAATCTTTAAAAAAACTTTCGACCGTACCTGCGCTATGCTGGCTGTATAGCCGCTCGACATCGCCCTGAGAGCTCTGTCCTAACTCGTTGGACGGATACGAATCAAGCCGATACCCCATCTCGGCCATGCCTACCCGACCGTATGGAGCATGGACAGGGATCTCCCCTTCCATAACAGCTGGAAGAATTGGTCGATATCCTTCCTGCATCCCCAGAAGCTGAGCAATGTCTTGTTGCTCGCTGTCATCAAGTTGGCCTGCCAGAGACCCATGCGACATAGACTGCCGCACTACGGACGAGCCCCTGCGTGCTCTGGTCTTCCCCCTAGTACTCATGGTACTCTGTGAAAAACACCACAAACCCAATTAATTTCGTATACAATGTATGAAATATTCACTACTTTACGTATGCATGACTCATAATGCTA
>NC_081541.1:26536487-26564053 GCF_901000735.1 Corylus avellana | reverse complement strand
TTATAGTTGCTAGCTGCATCTTTTGTTGAAGTACTCATGGCATATAAACTGCAAATATATACATGCATATATAGACATGTAAACTTAAGATGAGAACAAGACAAGGGAAAAAAAAAATTCGAAATTACGACATACAAATAAACAAATATAACTTGAATAAACAAATAGTATTAACGGTTGATAAGGTTGGTGTGAAGAGATAGAGTGCAATATTAACAACAATTGTACCATTAATTTTAATGTGCATGGTTTATATTATATATATGTCAAAACTTTAATATGACTAATGTTACTTTAATTATTTTAATGAGATTCTAAATGAACGAGAAAACTGTTATATATATATATATATATATATATATATATATCATTTTAGCTAGGTTTGAAATACCATATATGCATGCATGTTAAAATGTTATATATATATATATCCTTTTGGTTTTGCTATATATTAAAGCATGCACGCTTTCTTGTATGCATGGCTAACAGTAAGGAATTAATTGTCTGATATTTTTTAATGTTGAAATGGGGTACGTACCGGTGTTATAAAGGGGAAGTAAATTAAGTGTTTGTTTTGTAGAAATTAATTTTATTGAATGTTGGGATCGATCATATTGTACAATATTAAACCTGATAATGTTGGGATCATTTTATATATTATTTATAAATATAGTATGAATAAACCAGATCATATATATTTACTGACATGTCAGAAATTTATTGACGTGTCACTTTGGCACGTCATTAAATACTGACGTGTCAACGTGACACGTCAGTAAATGTTGACGTGTCAAACTGACACGTCAATAAATTTCTGACGTGTCACTTTGACACGTCAGTATTTAATGATGTGTCTAACTTTGACACGTCAGTAAATATAAAATTATTAAGTTATTTAAATCAAATATTTTTAAATTAAATTGAATAAAAAATTTACTGACGTGTCAAATATTGACATGTCAGTAAATACCGATGTGTTGTGTTCAACACGTCAGTAAATGTTGACGTGCCACTTTTGGCATGTCAAAAAATTTTTTTTTTGACGTGCCAGTTTTGGCATGTCAACAAATTCTGACATGGCAAAAAATAGGTACTGTTTGCCACGTCAAAAAATGGCCTTTTTTTTTGTAGTGTTGAGAGAGAACTAAACAAGGCATAAGCATCTTTTTTAGGTGCAGTGGTCCAGTGGATGAGTGAAGTCTAGCTTATGGCATCAATCTAGACATCTAAAGCAATCGTTTAAATCACCCATAAAACGTTTAAATCGCACATATTAAAATCGTTATTTTTACCTAGCACTTTTTGCAGTCACAAACCCAAACGAACTCTTAGTATGAAATTAAGTATAGGAATTTGTCTGTTTTTATTTTCAATTAATGCACCCGCAAACATATAGAAGAATTATATCTATTTATATATTTATTTATTTTTGTAAGCTTGGACTCCAAACAAAAAATTCTAATTCTGCCCCTATGTGGCATGATATGTCGTCATTTAGATATTATAGGTCTTATATTTTATTTTGTTGGTAGCGAGGTTGGATATATAATTTGAGTAATGTAAATATTATATTTTTATTTGTTATTTGGAGAGAATTTAACCCTAGGACATGGTCAAGTTCAACCACCTGTCCATCGTGGATTTGGATAAAAATCATCCTATTTTTATAATTCTTTTATTTGCCAAAAATGACTTTTACCTATTTTTGAGTAAAGTAAATGTAATTTAGCGAGTAATATTAAAATCATGCCTACTTTTATGGCATGGGAACGGATTGTAGCTCAATTGGTAGAGCCTTCATTAGTACTTGGATGAAAGGAACAGGGATCAATACCTTGCGTTTCCATTGTTTTCTTATTTTAAAAAATAAATAAATGAAAGTTTTGAATATAGAAAATAAAGAAGTATTTTATTCTATAAAAAATGAAAATGAATATAAAAACATTCCCTTTCTTTCTCCCCCTTTGCAGTATTTGCCTGGACAATAGAAAAGACTCACCTAGGTGATGTTGTTTCCTCTCTCTTTTTCTTACTCATAAAAAATAAAGTAAAGTAAAATAAAATAAAAGAAGAGGAAGATTTGTTTGTAATTAAAAATATATGTAATTTTTGTATTAAATGATGTGGAAGCATTATTGCTAAAATGTGCATAACACATAACATTATTAATATATTTTTGTTTATATAGATAATATGGCTAATCCATTTTATCTTTCTTGTAATAAAGGCGATTGTAACTAGGATTTAGTTAGATAGCATGCAACATGGTAATGATAAGTGATTAGAATTCATAATAACGACCAACTAAAACCAACTAAAAAACTAACAGAGTATGTAAATTGCAATGCAATGGTAATTTGAAGCAGCTAAGTATCAAAATTGATAATTTGGTGTTTTTAGGAAAGAATGTGTTAGTTTAGGGAGATTAAATATAATTTTTTCAAGAAAAAAAAAAAAAAACTAACACGGAACCTTTTATTGCTATCCTAAAAGTGTATAAAAATTCTGAAGTGTTCTTTTACAAAATATGAGAAAATATTTCCGTGTATATTATGGAACAATACCTTCTCCGTAAGTGTGTGTATATTCATATACATGAAGATAGAGTTAGAGAAGTAGTTGCGAACCTTGTACCAAAGTCGGAGCTCATCGATTCTAGACATAGATATTTAATGCTTCTTCATGTGCATTTCATAGCAATCTACCATACATTCTGAAAGATATAGGCCAAAATGCTGACGCTTGGTGAAACAAGAATTATAGCATTCGTTTATAATATAGTTACAGCTGAAGCGATAATCTTTAGGATGCATTGGGTCCTCAAAATGGCACTGAATAATATTTTCAGCAATACAGAAATTATAATATTTTTCCTTTGCACACCATTTAAGTGTTCTTAGAATGCAACGGTGGATGTAAGTGATATCCTCATCATCAACATGGACTAGATGAAGGTTGGTTGGTGGTGGAGTGGGAGCTGAAGAAAGAAAGATAGGGTCATTAGCATGTACTATGAGTATTATGAGGATAATCAACTCCATAATCACCAACATAAGTTTTACCATACGTTTCATAGTCGTCATATTTCTCCTACTCTATGAATTCACTTATTTGAACGTCAAATTTATAAGCTATTTAGAGGGACTAAATCCTTGAATTGCTATCGCAATTAGTTAACTTGAGACCCTTCAAACACAAACTTTTATTCAAAATGAGTTCTTTAAGAATTGTACCTTTCGGAAATATGAAAATATTATCGTAAAATAACTCTTTGTTCAATAATGTCCTTTCTAGGAGGATAGGGTTTTACAAGAGTTTTTTACTGAATTAATATGTGGCTCTGGTAAAAATTCAACTATATTAAAAAAAATAGATAAATAAATAAATTGACGTCGAAGGACATGTGAAGAGGTATCATCATCAAAGTTTTGGGACATTAAAAAAAAAATTAAAAGAAAAATATTCACAACATATGAGATAACAACCTCCATTTAAATAGTATTTTGAAAGAAGTTATTGGTTTAAAAGAAGGGGTATGCAATATTATTGGAGTATAAATCATCAAACTATTCATTTATGCAATGAGATTATAAATGGTGAAAATTACAAAAGGAAGTGACTTGTTAGTTGTCACATCTATAATAAAAGAGATCTAATAAAGAATAATTAAACTAATCATTACAATTATGAACAGGCGTTTGAAAAAAAAGAATCTATATGTGACACTAGAAAATAACTTACATAATAAGGAAATAGGTAGAGGCAAAAGTTAGCGTGTTCTTGTTACTCTGCAAGATCCAATCACCTCTTTTAACATTCAACCACAATGCCACCAAGAATAAACCCATATTCTCATCTTCAATATTAAACCACCATAGTATCCCATACTAGATAATACCACCAATCAATTAAGAGAATCACACTCATCTTCTAATTTCCATCAACGTAGCTATTCACCCTTAATCGACCATTCATAAATCAAGCACCCAAATACATTATATTAATTCCAAAAAGTTCACCCAACTAATCTGCATCCACCTCTACCAACAATTGAAACCAACAAAAATTAAAAACACGAGGAATAACCCACTACAATGCACCATCTTCTTTTATTAAGCTACAAAATCACCCATCAGCAAAATAATCCCAAAAGCTGAATCACCCATCAGCAAAATAATCCCAGAAGCTGAATTTTCAACTAGAAATGTGGTTCCAAGTGTTAGAGAATAAGCGGGCTTATCCCACATTGCTAATGTATGAGAGTTTTTCTCCCTTTAGCTTCTATATATTGAAGTCTCCTATGTACTATCAAATAATTCAATAAAAGCATTATGTAGCCTAAAGGCTTTATCTGTGGATGTAGGTCATTGACCGAACCACGTAAAATCTTTTGTGTCTCTTTTATTTTAATTCCGCTATTATTTTATTTTTCCATTTTATTGTGAATTTCTTCATGGTATCAGAGCAAATAGGCTAACGCCAATTGTTAGAATCTGGATTGCAATTTTCTACTGTTAGATCCTGGATTGCAATTTTCCTTTATGTTTCTTATCATTCGTTTTGATTGATTTCACAATCACAAAACCCTTTTCTCTATGCTGTTTTTATTTTTTTTTGAAAAAAAAAAAGGTTTTTGTCGTCAAGTTTGTTAGAGTATATCATGAAGTTCAAGAATAATAGTCATAGTATAAGACTATTACTGACTTACAGTTGAAAAATATCACGGTGTCACACTTGAAGACTATCATTGTAGTTACTGGTGAATAGTTTAAAATTATCACCAAGCTATCCTAGCTAAAGCAAAAGTCTATTTGTATTCAACATGATTCTCCTATAAATATTATATTGCAAATATTACTCAGAGAAATAAGAGCTTAATGGAGCCTCCGGGCTTGATCTTGTGGATGTAGGTCATAGACCGAACCACGTAAATCTCTGTGTCACTATCTGAATTTTTTAGCTTTATTATTTCCGCATTATCAATTCTTTCATGGTATCAGAGGAAATAGGCTAATGCCAATTGTTAGATCCTAGATTGCAATTTTCTTTTTTTGTTTCTTATCCTTTGTTTCAATTGATTTCATAATCACGAAGCCCTTTTATCTATTTTATTTTTATTAAAAAAGAAGAAGAAGCAATCGACGTTCAGCCCTAGCTACCCTTCATCACCTCCCTCCATGCTTCTCCGTCATGCCACACAACAACATCAATGACAGGCCCCTTGTCACAGGCCTTTTGTCATCAAAGCTCTGTAATTAGTTAGGGGTTCAAAGTTAGCAAGTTTCCCACAATTTGGGTCATCCTCATGACTCTATGTGTCAAGAGCAACCCTCCATACCAGCCACAGATCCATGAAGTGCAGCGGCGCCTCCACCACCGATCCTAGTCAACGACACCCACAAGCCATCTCACCATCCCAGTGCTAGCTGAGCATCGTGACGACCACAGAACCACTGCATCGCCCCTGCTAGCCGTCATCCATCAGCCCATCAATCAACCATGAAACGTACATCCTCCATGGAAGAGAGCTTCGCTGGTTCAACTATAAGCCTCCGGGCCCCTGCCCCCTTCAGCCATAGATCGCCACAAAACAACTTGCCTGCGCTGCCAATCTCACAACTCCCATTTGCCAGCCGTCGCACCTTGCCTATCTTCCACGGCCCCACTCCTGCCAAGTCCGAACATGGCATAGCCGCAAGTCAGATCCATGACAGTCAGCCAGTGGCCTAACTCCAGTCATCGCAAGCAGCGTTTCTCTCCACCTCCGGCTTCAATCAGTGTGTTTGCCGGCGTCCTCCAAGGCTTCAAGGCTTGGAGGTGTCCTGTTACTCCTGTATATGGTAGGAGCTGCGTGTGTGGTAAAAAGGAATAAGAAATTGAAGAAGAGGAAGTCTGTTTGGTTACAGGTGTGTGTTACCCTTATTTGAGTGCAAAGACATTCCTATTCTAGTTTAGGAATATGATATCCTGGTTTAGGTATTAGACCTAGATTTGTTTGGTTACAGGATTAAGTTAATTCTTATCCTAGTTTTTCTGTAATCTGCGACTAGGCTATTCCTTGTAATGGATTAAAAAGAAAAAAAATTCAAAAGAGGCCAAAGATGCCTACAAAAGAGGCCAAAGTTGCTCACAAAAAAAGGCCCAAGATGCCCATTTTCTTTCTCTCTTAGCCCATAGTTGGCTTTCCCTTTCTTTCTCTCTTAGCCTATAGTTGGCCTTCCCTTCTCAAAAGAGGCCATAGTTTCCCATTTCTTTTCCCCTAGCCCATAGTTGGCTCTTCCTTCTCAAAAGAGGCCATACTTGCCCATTTTCTTTCTCTTAGCCTATAGTTGGCTCTCTATTCTTTAAAAGGGGTCATAGTTGCCCATCTCCTTTTTCTCTTAGCCCATAGTTGGCTCTTTCTTCTCTAAAAGAGGCCATAGTTGCCCATTTTTCTTTCTCTTAGCTCATAGTTGGCTCTCTTTTCTTTAAAAGAGGCCATAGTTGCCCATCTCCTTTCTCTGTTAACCTATAGTTGGCTCTTTCTTCTCTAAAAGAAGCCAAAAGTTGTTGAAGTTCATGTTGAAGAGCAGCTGATGTTTCAATTCTCGCTCCATCAACTCCACTCAACTACCTCGACCGCCACCAACTCCAACGAGTTTCCGGTCACCATCTCGGCCTCTGTTGCCGACTAAAGAACAAACTAAGTTTTCACTAGTTTACACCTTGAGTTTGAGGGGGAATGTTAGAGTATATCATGGAGTTCAAGAATAATAGTCAAACTATAAAACTATTACTAGCTTATAGTTGAAGAATATCATTGAGTCACACTTGAAGACTATCATTGTAGTTACTGGTGAATAGTTAAAGATAATCACCAAGCTAACCTAGCTAAAGTAGAAGTCTATTTGTATTCAACATGATTCTCCTATAAATAGGAGCATATTATATTGTATATATTACTCAAAGAAATAAGAGCTTAATGGAGCCTTAGGGCTTGATCTTGTGAATGTAGGTCGTAGACCAAACCACGTAAATCTCTGTGTCATTATCTTATTATTTCCGCATTATGAATTCTTTCAAAGTCAATTCAGATCCATGTAGAGCCAACCCACTTCCTCCGGCCAACCCATCCACGACCATCATCGGTGTCGTTCTCAGCGTAATTCAAACTTCCCATCACCAGCCACTCACGACTTAATCATCGGCAGCCCTCACAGCCTTACCACAAATCCGGGTGCTCGATCTGCGACTCGAACAACACAGACAGCTACGCTCAGTTGCGCATCTGGTTAGATCTCGGGATTATGGCAACATGATCAGATTGAGGCGGTCAACCATAGATCTTGGTCCACGATGCCACAAGCTTATCTTCGGTGAGCCGTCCACCATCGTACAACTCTCTGTTCGGCAGCCCATGGGTGCATCGCCCTGACAATCTTCCCCTCCACCAGTCTGTGACCTAGAGGTGCCGCCACCTGCTGGCCGTCGTTCATCAGACCATTGACTAGCCATGGAACGCACACCCTCCATGTAAGAGAGCTTCGTTAGGTTCAAGCATAAGCCACCGCACCCCTGCTCCATTCAACCATAGATTGCCGTGCAACAACCTCCCTGCACTGCCAACCTCACAACCCCTGTTCACAACTGTGCATATTGTCAGGTTTATTTGCTTAGAAATAGAACAAAGAAGATGACTTGTTATCTTCGTTGGTTTTAGAAAGAGGGGAGAAATTGAAGAAGAAGAATGGTGTTTGGAAGTAGGTTTATTTCTTACCTTATTTGCATGCGCATATATTCTTATTCTAGTTTAGGAATATGATATTCTGGTTTAGATATTAGACCTAGATTTGTTTGGTTACAGGATTAAGTAAATTCTTATCCTAGGTTTTCTGTAATCTGTGACTAGGCTATTCCTTGTAATGGATTAATAATTAAAAAAATATATAAAAAAAAGGAAAAGAAAAGAGACGAGGAAACCGAGAAAAAATATATATATATATCTCAATTGAAATAAATAAATTCAAAAGAGGTCAGTTGCCCGTATCCCTTTGGCCCTTTGTTGGCCTCATTCATTTGGTCATTTGTTGACTTAGACCTATTTTTGGCCCATTGTTGGCCCATTAGTTGATGGTCTATTTGTTATGTTTGACATAGACCCATATTTTGGCCTTTGTGGTATTGTTTAAAACCAAGGCCCGGCCTTCGTGGTATTGTTTAAAACCCAGGCCATTTTTAGCCCATAGTTGGCTTCACTTTCAACCCCATGTTTGGCCCATTCCAGCCAAAAGTTGTCGATGTTGAAATCCTGGCCATAGTAGCCGAAGTTCACAACCGCCAATGTTTCAAATTCCGGCGACATCAACTCAAGCCACCTCCCTCAGCCACCATCACTTCCAACGAGTTTCTGGCCAATATCAAGGCCTCCATCGCCGATCAAGACCAAACTCAAAATTTCACAAGTCTCTACCTTGAGTTTGAGGGAGAATGTTAGAGCATATGTGGGCTTGTCCCACATTGCTAATATATGAGAGACTCTCTCCCTTTAGCTTCTATATATTAAAGGCTCCTACGTACTATCAAATCATTCAATAAAAGCATAATGTAGCCCTAGGGCTTTATCTATAGACGTAGGTCATTGAGCAAACAACGTAAAATCTTTTGTCTCTCTTTCATTTTAATTCCGCTATTATTTTAATTTCTCTATTATTTTAGTTTTCCATTTGATTATGAATTTCTTCACCAAGCACTACTACCGGCTTTGTAACTCAATAGTCCAAATTCTCATACTCATTCAGCTAGTACCCCAAATACCCAGAAATCAACCCACAAACATAGAATAAAATTCCAACTACCCGAGCCAAAATTATAGTTCTATATCCATTGGGTATCTTATAATCCACAAGAAATTAGAGGATTAACTTACCAAATTTTATCACCTACTCAAAACGATTCATCTTCCTTCAATAATAGAGGAATTAAAGAATACCACGACGGCCGGGTTTGGAAGAAAGCATACTTTGAGAAGACCTAGATGATGAGGTTAAGTTCAACCAAATCCAAGAAAAAAGTTAAATCGGATTAAAGATCAGATTGGATTAAATTTCAGATTGGATAAGATTTCGGATTGGATTCAAATTTAGATTCTGCACACATCTTAGTATTTTGACTATAACGTTTCGTTCAAATATCAGATTGAAGTGATTCAAGCGACATTAGAAAGCTAACTCAAAATACTATAATTCGTTGTGAAATAGGATTTTCCTAATTCGGAAGGTTACTATGCCAAACTTGCCCTGCAATAAAAGAATACAAATTTGGACGAATCCTATTCCGATTTCAGACTTCTATTTTGACTGGGAGACAGACCTCCGAATTATCTATGTTTAATAGGGCTTGTAGGACTTCCCCAAGTCTATAAATAGACTTCTTTGCATTCAAGAAAAGATATAGAATTCGTGAGAGCAAAATTCTACAGTTTTTCTCTTTGTAGTTTAGTTTTTCTTTAGTTTAGGTTTTATTTTTATGTGGAGCTAAATCCCAACTAAGGTTGAGGATGAAGCCTCACCGATGAAAAACATCAATACTTTCATGTTAGTCTTTATTTATCTGATTTTATTGGGTTTAATATTTCAAAAAAAAAAAAGGATTTTTCTTTTGTTTGTTTTTTGTTTTTTTTGGCTTGTTTTTACAGGCTCTGCAATGTCTAACTCCAATAAACTTTCTAATTGACCTATGTAACAAGTGTTAGGCAAATGACTCCCATGCCTGGTGGCTTTAGAGCACTAGATGTAAAACATCCCTAAGGGCTTATTAACTTAAGTCAAAAAGGCTACGAAGTCAGATTAGCAATATCATAAATCAACATTGAACTTCACACCTTTTGACACGAACACTCAATACTTAATGAGGCAAGAGGTCCGATTACTCAGCTGAAAATTCAACATGATCTTTTTTTTTTTTTTTTTTTCCTTCTTTTATTTATTTATTTTATATCTTGCAAGCCAATGGTTATTCATCAGTAGGCCATCCAACAAATCTCAAAGAGAACAAGCTTAAGCTCAAACATCATACCTCACAGAAAACATGCTAATGTGCTCATAAAAATTTATTTCAAAACAAGTTAAATCTCTTTTACCAAAAAAATAAGTCAAAGGACTCAGACTCCTAATGACATAATGATGTGTTCAACCCTTTAAGCAAGCTAATGAAATGCAAACAACAGTTACAGTTTAACTCAAACTTGACAAAAACATAGTATAATTTTTTTTTTATTACTATTTTATTTATTTTTTTATTTTTTCATTATGAGAATAGTGAGCCCCCAATGAATCCTAACCAGCCCAGTGACATGGAAGTGAGTACTGAAGCTCCTGCCTGCATCACTGTCACTCTTGAGACACATCAAGAGCCCAAAGCTTCATCAATTGTTTTTTTTTTTTTTCTTTTTTTGCAGAACAAGTTTTTGGCGCTGTTGCTGGGATTTGTTTATTTTTTGAAACCAATTAATTTCTAGATTAGTTTTATTCTTCTACTAGTTATAATTAGGATTTTATTTTTCTGCAATTTGTTTTGTTTTAATCTTGTTACTAATAAAAAAAAAGATTTTTTTGTTTTGTTTTGTTTGTGTTACAGTTCTGCCGCAACCACCTTCCGCACGCCCCTGTTAGTGCGATCGATCGCAGCCCTGCTACGATCGAGCGCACTTGTGGCGAAGACAGCGATCGAGCGCACATCAACGCGATCGAGCGCACTCATAGCAAAGGCAGCAACCGCAACAGTTCAATAGATTTTAGCCAAAATATTTTGGTCCTTTTTCGTGAGTTTTTTAGTTTCTGTTTAAATTCATTTCTGCTTGCAATTGTGTTTAGTTAGTTTAACATAATTTAATTTAGTTCAATTCATTTTAGTTTTAGTTTGTTAGTTTGTTAGGTTGTTAGTTCCTATTTGCATGTTTGATCGTAGATCTTTAAATCTGGAGTTAAACACTTTTGAACCCCAAATTGAAAGAACGGTGAGAGAGAATCTAAGACAGCCACCAAACTCAACCACCAATTCTCAAAGTTCCGAGTCTGATTCGGAAAAGTCTATTAAGATGGGAGAACGAAATCAACCTAGATCCCTTAGGAAGATATTCGTACCCAATATTACCAACACACCGTCGTGTATAGTGTTGCCAACTACTCGCTTCGAGCTGAAGCCGAGTACAATAAGTCACCTTCCTGGGTTTAGAGGACTAGAGAATGAGGATCCATATGTTCATGTGAGGAGTTTTTTTGGAAATCTACGATATTTTTAATACGCAGAATGCCCCAGTAGAAGCGGTGCGTCTTCGGTTATTCCCCCTGTCCGTACATGATAGGGCGAAATCTTGGCTACTCAACAATAAACCTAGATCTATGACTTCTTGGGATATGCTGCAAAGCAAATTTTACCACAAATTCTTCCCAATTTCCAAAATCAATAACCTCTGTCTACAGATCACCAATTTTAGACAAAAAGAAGGGGAAAGATTCACTCATAGCTGGGAGAAATTTAAAGAGCTTACTATAAAATCCCCACCCCACAGGTTTGAAAATGAGGTGCTTGTTCAAATTTTCTAGCGGGGACTAACACCAAGTGAGCAAAACTCGCTTGAGACTATAAATGGTAGAGAATTCTTAAGTCTTACTAGGGATGAAGCCTATAAAACTTTGGACGAAATGGTTGAATGAGCACAACAATGGGATTTTCAAAATAGTTAAGATAGTTGGGACAGACAGCAACCCGTTCCCAAGACAGGAGGCATCTATGAGGTGAGGAATGATGCCGAATTAATGGAGGAATTCAAGGCTCTCAAGCGTCAGTTTGATACTATGGTCTTAAACAAATTAGTGAATGTAGCAGATACTTACCAAGTTGATGCATGCGGGTTATGTGATAGTCAAATGCACTTCACTCAAAACTGCCCAACTCTGTCCACAGAGTATCCAACTGAGCAAGTCAATGCCTTCAATGAGTACAAAAAACCCACAACTGGACCGTTTTCTGAAACTTACAATCCAGGGTGGCGGAATCACCCCAATTTCTCTTGGAAGTAGAATCAACCATTGAACCAGAGAGATACATCCACTCAAGCTCAGATTCAGTTCAGGCCATCTCACCAAGCTCAACCACCTGTTTATCAGTCTACCACTCAAGTGCCTTAGCCTGCACCACAGTCATCACTGGAAGACATGATGAAAGCATTCATGCAATCAATGGATCAGAACATACAAGATATGAAGAATACTACCATGAGCAATTCCCAAGATATACAAGAGCTAAAAGGTTTCACCAATCAAGCCGTATAGGAGATGAGGAATTCCAACATGGCTAACAACAAAGATATACAAGAACTTAAGCAGGCCATGATCAAGGTAGAAGGACAAGTTGGCTAGATAGCAAATCAAGTGGAGGAAAGAGAAAGGGGGAAGTTCCCTAGTCAACCTGTGCCTAACCCAAAAGGGCAATTTGTGATTGGAAGTTCCTCCGCCTCTACGCATAGTCAGGAGCATGTACAAGCCATCACCACTTTGAGGTCAGGCAAACAAGTGGATAATTAAGTGGTCATGCCTAAAGAGGCCACAGAGGCTGCAGAAGAGAAGGAAAACTAGGACAAGCCTGCGGAAGACACAGGACCAGACATTACCATTCCGATTTTTGAGGACCCTTCCAGAAAGTATATACCCAAAGCTCCGTATCCAGAAAGACTGATAGCGCCAAAAAAGAGCTCGAAGTTTGATGATATTTTGGAAGTGTTCAAGCAAGTGCAGATAAACATTTCATTCCTAGATGCCATCCTGCAAGTGCCTTCTTATACCAAGTTTCTGAAGGATTTGGTCACCATCAAGAGAAAGACGAACGTCTCCAAGAAAGCTTTCCTGACTGAGCAGGTTAGCTCTATCTTGCAATACAAGATGCCTATAAAGTATAAGGACCCTGGATGTCCAACCATTGCTTGCAAGATTGGTGACAATCGAGTTGAAAAAGCTTTGTTGGATTTGAGGGCCAGTGTAAATCTACTGCCATATTCAGTATATGTTTAGCTGGGATTAGGAGAGTTGAAATCTACTTCAATTACACTTCAGTTGACTGACAGATATGTGAAGGTTCCAAGGGGAATTATTGAATACGTGCTGATCAAAGTTGATAAGTTCTACTACCCTATGGACTTCATCGTCTTAGTTACAAAGACGAAAAATGCAGAAATTCAAGTTCCAATCATATTAGGGCGTCCCTTTTTAGCTATGGCTAATGCCCTAATCGACTGTAGAACTGGAGTCATGAAGATATCATTTGGAAACATGACAGTGGAGTTGAACATGTTTGGTATCAGCAGGCAGCCATTTGAGTATGAGGAGGTCAGAAGCATATGCTTAATTGAGGAGATAGTAGAGAAAACTGTCAATGAACCAGATATTGAAGACCCTCTAGGAGAATGCCTGATTGCACTGGGAAGTGACATGGAACTGGACATTCTATTGGAACTAGTTGACGCCTTGTTAGACTCAACTCCTGAGATAGAGACGGAGACTTCAGAAATTACTTTGACATCATCCCCTGATCCATCTTCATTAGTAGCTGAGCCTGTCAAGCGGGAGTTGAAGCCTCTACCAGACACCCTGAAGTACAAGTATCTGGATCCTACATAATCTCTGCTAGTGATCATTGCTGCCGACCTGAATAGTGATTAGGAACAGAAGCTGCTCGAAGTTTTGAGAGAGCATAAAGAAGCAATCGGGTGGTCAATAGAAGATATCAAAGGAATCAGCCCTGCAGTAGTGATGCATAAGATTTATCTGGAAGAAAATGCTAGAACTTCTCTCGAGCCACAGAGACGGTTGAATCAGGCCATGCAAGAGGTAGTTCAAGCAGAGAGAATTAAACTTCTGGATGCGGGAATCATATACCCAATTTCTGACGGCAAATGGGTGAGTCCCATTCATGTGGTGTTGAAGAAGGCAGGGATTACAGTTATCAAGAACAAGGAAAATGAGTTGGTCCCCACTTGTGTGCAGTCAGGATGGAGAGTGTGCATTGACTACAGTAAGTTAAATGCCGTGACAAGAAAAGACCATTTTCCTCTACCTTTCATTGATAAGATGTTAGAGAGATTGGCAGGCCATGATTACTACTGTTTCCTTGATGGTTACTCCGGCTACAACCAAATTCCACTGGACCCAAAAGATCAAGAGAAGACTACTTTCACTTGTCCATTCGGTACGTTTGCCTATCGCCATATGCTGTTTGGATTGTGCAATGCACCAGCCACTTTTCAGCGGTGCATGATCAACATCTTTTTAGAAATGGTTTAACATCACCTGGAGATCTTCATGGATGACTTCTCAGTCTTTGGTTCATCATTTGGGGAATGTCTACATCATCTTACATTGGTGCTGGTATAGTGTAAGGAGAAGAATTTGGTTCTAAATTGGGAAAAATGCCACTTCATGGTGAAACAAGGAATTGTTTTGGGGCATGTAATTTTCCACACAGGTATTAAGGTTGATAGAGCTAAGGTTGATCTGATCTCAAACCTTCCACCCTTACGGACAGTTAAGGAGATTCGGTCGTTTCTCGAATATGTTGGGTTCTATAGAAGATTCATCAAGGACTTCAACAAGATAGCAAGACCTCTATGTAATCTACTAGCCAAAGATGTTCCTTTTGATTTCAATAACAAGTGCCAGACAGCCTTTAAGATTCTGAAGAAGATCTTAACTTCTACACCAATCATTCAACCACCTAATTGGGGGGTTCCGTTCGAGATAATGTGTGATGCCTCCGATTATGCTATGGGAGCCATTTTGGGTCAGCGAGTAGAGAAGATTCCGCATGTCATATACTATGCTAGCAAGACTCTGAATGATGCACAACTAAACTACTCCACCACTGGAAAAGAGTTGTTAGCTGCAGTGTTTGCTCTGGATAAGTTTAGATCTCACTTGCTAGGGTTTAAAGTCTTAGTCTACTCGGATCATGCTACTCCAAAATATCTTTTGTCAAAGAAAGATGCTAAATCTCGTCTCATCCAGTGGATTCTGTTGCAGCAAGAGTTTGATACTGAAATTCGGGACAAGAAGGGTTCCGAGAATGTGGTAGCTGACCATCTATCCAGGCTGTTAGTGGACGTCAATGAAAATGCTGTGCCGATTGCTGAGACATTCCCTGATGAACAACTTATGCACATTTCTCAAAATCCTGCACTATGGTTCGCAGACATAGTGAACTACCTTGTCACTGCCCAAATGCGATCACAATGGACCAAGCAAGACAGAATTCTTGGCTGGGGCAAAGTACTTCTTTTGGGATGATCCTTACCTATTCAAATACTGCCCAGATCAGATTATAAGGAGATGCATTCCTGAAAATGACCAGCAAAATGTCCAATCTTTTTGCCATGATCATGCATGTGGAGGCCACTTCAGTTCTAAAAAGACCGTAGTGAAGATTCTTCAAAGTGGATTCTATTGGCCCTCCATTTTTCATGATGCCCATGCCTACTGTTTAGCCTGTGATAGATGCCAGAAGTTGGGGAGCATTGGAAGAAGGAATATGATGTCTCTGAACCCGATCCTTATTGTGGAGCTATTTGATGTTTGGGGCATCGATTTCATGGGGCCCTTCCCTAATTCTTAGGGGTATCTTTTCATCCTTGTGGCGGTGAATTATGTTTCCAATTGGGTGGAGGCCATTGCCTGCAAGACTAATGATCACAGAGTCGTGTTGCAATTTTTGAAGGAAAATGTGTTCGCACGTTTTGGGACACCACGTACCATCATCAGTGATGGGGGGAAGCATTTATGCAACCAATATTTTGAGCAACTCATGAAGAAGTATGGTATTACTCATAAAGTTGCAACTCCCTTCCATTCTCAGACAAGTTGGCAAGTTGAGATATTCAATAGAGAAATCAAGAGGATATTAGAAAAGACGGTGAACCCGACAAGGAAGGACTGGTCTCTTCGAATCAATGACGCTTTGTGGGCATACCAGACTACATTCAAGACTCCAATTGGCATGTCTCCCTACCGACTCGTGTATGGCAAGGCTTGTCACCTCCTTCTGGAATTGGAGCACCAAGCTTATTGGGCTATAAAGCAGCTGAATTTTAGTCTCACCAAGGCTGGTGATCAAAGGAAGCTACAGCTAGATGAATTAGAAGAATTGAGGAATGATGCCTACGACTATGCCAAGTTATACAAAGCTTAGATGAAGAAGATCCATGACCAAAACATTTTGAGAAGATCATTTGAAGTTGGTCAGAAAGTCCTCCTTTACAACTCACATCTGCATCGATTTCCAGGAAAGCTCAAATCCTGATGGACTGGACCATTCATAGTGCGTACAGTTTCTACTCATGGAGCCATTGAGATCGAGGATCCTAAGAATGGAAGTACTCTTAAGGTCAATGGTTAGTGGTTGAAGTTGTTCTTGGAACTGGAAATTTCGAAGAGTGAGGAATTGCCTTTGGAAGATCCTACGTCGTCTACTTAATCATCAGCAGTGAAAAGTCTGGCTGAAAACTGTAAACTAAGCGCTTATGGGAGGCATTCCTTTTTCTTGGGTATTTTTAGTCATATTTTTTGTTGTTTCATTTATGTTTTATTTTGTGTTTTTTTTTTTTATTTATTTATTTTTTTTTTCAGGACGGGTGTTGTCACGAGTAAGTTTGGGGGTCGTCTCTTTGCTCACTCTGGTGCCTGATACCTCTTGGTATTGTATTTCTGCTGACATTGAGGACAATGTGTAATTCAAGTTTTGGGGTACGGAAAAACATTTATGGAAAAACATTTCGTCTCTTTATTTTTGTGCTTATTTGTTTAGTTTAATAATAAAAAATAAAAAATAAAAAATAAAAATTTTGCTATGTTGTTGTCAAGTTGAGTTAAACTGTGACTGTGATTTGCATTTCATTAGCTTGCGTAAAGGGTTGACCACATCATTATGTCATTAGGAGTCTGAGTCCTTTGACTTATTTTTTGGTAAAAGAGATTTCACTTGTTTTGAGATAAATTTTTATGAGCACATTAGCATGTTTTCTGTGAGGTATGATGTTTGAGCTTAAGCTTGTTCTCTTTGAGATTTGTTGGATGACCTATTGATGAATAACCATTAGCTTGCAAGATATAAAATAAATAAATAAATAAAAGAAGGAAAAAGGAAAGAAAGATCATGTTGAATTTTCCGCTGAGTAACCGGACCTCTTGCCTCATTAAGCATTGAGTGTTCGCGTCAAAAGGTGTGAAGTTCAATGTTGATTTATGATATGGCTAATCTGACTTCGTAGCCTTTTTGACTTAAGTTAATAAGCTCTTAGGAATGTTTTACATCTAGTGCCCTAAAGCCACCTAGCTTGGGAGTCATTGGCCTAACACTTGTTACATGGGTCAATTAGAAAGCTTATGGGAGTTAGACATTACAGAGCCTGTAAAAAAAAAAAAAATGCATATCTTGCCTTGGTTGTTTCATTTGGTAGGAATTCTTACAAATTTTATGGAACTTGTCTTCAGTTTAAGTTGAAAGCTTCATGATTGTATGCTAATTACAGTATGTTATATGGATTTTGGATCCAATGGTTGTTTTGTGACTGGCATAACCATGTTTGATTGACAGACCATTACTAGATGTACATCATTAATAGGGCTACTAGTATTATGAATGGTAGCGCACAATGGCTGGGGTACTAGCATTGTATTACAGGTCACTCGAGACAAAGCCAACTATGATGAGAATGGGTAATATTTCGGGTAGGCCATAGAGTTTGAACTATCACTTGATTCTCATTATTATAGTAGATATTATATATATATTGCATCCATAAATAACTGTCATGTCACAATGCTGGATAGATTTATCAACAACTGAGTTTGTCATTCAAATGACAAGTACATCATGTGCATTTTTACTCACTAAGTTATTGGGCTTACCTTTGTATTATTTCCCCTCCATTATTTATAATTATGTTGTTTACTCAAGATCGTTTTTAAGGACTTGGACCCTGTATGGCTCAAGTCGATTTGGGATGGCAACGGGTCTATTCATTTGGACTTGCTCGAGATTATCTTTATGCTTTATTTAGTTAAATGTAAGCCTTAGTATTTTTAGAACAATTCTCATGACATGTATTATTATTTTGATGACCGGTCTCTGACTGATACATTTGAAGATCCAGTTATGTTATGATGATTTGAGTTAATTATCAGTTAATTAATTTTCATGGGGCGTTACAGATATACTCTAACATTTCCCTTCAAACTTAAGGTGCAAACTTGTGAAAACTTGAGTTTGTTCTTTGGTCGATGATGGAGGCTGGAAACTCGTTCGAGTTGGTGGCGGCCGAGGGAGGTGAGTGGAGTTGATGGCGCTAGATTTGACATTGGCTGCTCTTGAACTTGAACTTTGGCATGGGCCAACTGTGAGCTGAAATAAGCATGGGCTTTAAACAATACCACAAATGCCAAATAAACTAGGCTAGCAAAAGGGCCAATATAAATATATATATATTGATCCCTCATTAGCGGCGACATACAGGTGATCTTTTGATTTTTTTTTTTTTAAATTTTTTTCGCATGTCATTAGTGGCAACCCATATGTTGCCGCTAATGAGGAATCAAAGAGTCACCGCTGATGAGGAGTCATTAAATTAATTTTTTTTTAAAAAAAAGGTCAATAGCGATGACCCATATGTCACTGCCAATAAGAGGTCAACAGCGGCAACTCTGAGAGTCGCCGCTAATGAGGGGTCATTAGCGGCGACTTTGAATGTTACCACCAATGACATGAGAAAAAATTTAAAAAAATTTAATGATGTGGAAGCATTATTGCTAAAATGTGCATAACACATAATGTTATTAATATATTTTTGCTTATATAGATAATATGGCTAATCCATTTTATCTTTCTTGTAATAAAGGTGATGGTAACTAGGATTTAGTTAGATAGCATACAACGACATGGTGATGATAAGTGATTAGAACTCGTAACAACGACTAACTAAAATCAACGACATCTAATAGTAAGTATAAATATAAAATATCAAAGAAAAAAAATAATGAAAGAATTAATGAGAAGCGAAATATTAGAAAAGATAAAAGAAATAAAAAGAATGTGACTTATATTTTAGTTTTGAACATTTTAAGATTTTAAACATGCTACTAGGTGCGGACCTAGGTGAGCGCCCCCCCAAACTTTTAAAGCTCTCTCTAATTTTTTTTTTTTTTTTGGAAAATACACTTTACCCCTGAAGTTTGACACCTTTTTTGATTCTACCTGAAATGTTTGAAAATTAACAACGTATCCCCATAATTTATTTTTTTTTTTTTGCAAAGTGGCCATTCTGTTTGCAAATTCCGTCTTTTTGGACGGTTCGGAGGTCACGTGTGTCTCACTAGATTTTTTTAGCTTGTGAAAAGTCTACAATGCCCCTGTTTTTCTAAAAAAAAAAAAAAAGTTGTAGCTACCCTCATTTCGACCAAGGGTGTGGCCAGGAACTAGCTAGAATGGACCGGGGGTGGCTTGCCCCAAATGGGAGTGGTTTCGATGGGTTTGGGGGTGGCTCGACCACCCCCATTTGGGCCAAGGGTGTGGCCAAGCCATCCCCAACTGGCCGGAACGGGGGTGGCTCGCCACCCCCATGGCCTAATGAGGGTGGCCGACCATCCCCTTGCCCCAAATGAGGAGCCAGTTTAAAGATATACCCTTAAATTTTTTTTTTATTTTTTTTTTTTTATACTTTAACACCAAAACTATTTTATTCTACATCCTTCCATTCTTAACAATGGCTATATATTCATTTTTCCTAATAGAATAGCCATTTTAAAGTACCAAAGAATTTCAACAAATCTGCCACCATGCTACATTAAAACCCTCAGCATTTATGAAAAAACAAACAAATTGAACTTTTAGTCAGAACATGATCACTTCGTTTACATGTTGAAATATGATATATGCATATTCTCGACAACAAAGTAAATCATGATCCTCCCATGGTCTCGACAAAAGTAGGTAAAACCCGAATTCACCATAAGTGAATGCTTTCACAGCATAATTTGCATGCCCATATAAACTTTGTAACAAATCATTCTTTCATTGTTTTCAAAAGAAAATAGGCCCATATAAATTCTCTTAGACAGAAATTTTCTTTATACTGTATGTCTAAAGAAATTCCTCAAACTTGGTCTACTAAATTACTATGTATCTTACTGAGTCTTACTGTTACATCGTTGATGCAGCGTGACTTAGTAGGCTGTAGCGAAAAACAACAATAAACCAGCGGATAACTAATTCCAGATCTTGAGTCTATCAATGATCTAAGAATTCATCTAAAAACAATAGATACTCTCTAAAGTTTAAAGGAAAAGAGGGATAAACTCAACTCTGAGTATTCTCATTAATCAAAATCAATGATAATCAACAACTGTTTTCTCTGGAGGCTATAAGCATATATTTATAGCCCAAAGCCCTAAACATAATAAAATATGACATAAATACCCCCAAAACCCTAAACCTAATAAAATAACGAAATATTGACTCCCAAAACCCTAATCCTACTAAAACAAGGAAATAAAGACGGCTTGACCTAATTTAAAAACGCAGAATAAAACATAAGCAGCTCCGTGTGCGATCGATCGCAGGTACAAGTGCGATCGATCGCAGTTCCAGGGACTTGGTGCGCAAATGTCTAGAATTGCGCTCGATCGCAGGTACATGTGCGATCGATCGCACTTCCAGGGGAACCTGCGATCTGCATCATTCTCCCCTTGTTGAAGAGAATTCGCCCTCGAATTCGACCTGTTCTTTTCACGATCCTTCGAATGTCCAGTCAACTCATTCCACTCGCCCTTCCTCAAGATCAAAACAAGGCAACATCCCAAAATAAACATGACACTTCTCATCATCGAAATACCTTGATAGTTGTCATGAAAGCCCCACACACCACTTGGCAATACTTCAAATTTGCCGTTCTTCTCTCGTTCCTTCTCCCTTTCACATGCCATGAAGATACTCAAGAATGGGTCAACCATTGTTTCCCTTGTGAACATATAATTTTCCTCATCTGCATAAAACTCACCATAATCTTCGTTAGGAGAATTTAAAATATCTTCAACACCAAGGAAATCAACATAATCAACCTCTTCACCATTAAAATTAGACACTTCACCTGAAAGGTCTTCATCAATCTCTTCATAATCGCCAACATCATCGGTGGGTTCTTCATCTCCCAATGGGTCATCTTCTTCGGAATAGAGACCGCCAAACATGGGAAAAAACCCATCTTCTTCGTGCAACTCTGTTGGTCTTTCCTCTTCCCATGAGTCATCTTCTTCGGAATAGAGACCACCAAACATGGGAAAAAACCCATCTTCTTCGTGCTCCTCCGTTGGTATTTCCTCTTCCCATGAGTCATCTTCTACGGGCTCCTCATCATAGGTTGGTGGGGAATCCCAATGCACGAATCCTTGAGAAGGATCTTCAACATCTTCATGTCTGAACTCTTCATCCATGAATTCAGACTCTTGAAACTCTTCATCTACAGATTCTTTTTCCTCCTCCATAGAATATGGATTTGGTTTATGGATTTGTGGTTGGCAAGTAAGGGTCCAATTGGCCTGCCGTGGACTCTTCACCTCACTCCATGTTTTCCTAAACGCCTTTTTTTGTAGGAATTTTCTATTTTCTTTGTCACAGCCATAGACCATTGTCTCCAATTTTGTGACTTCTGGCCCACGGTATAACTGTGGGGCAAGAAAGCGACCCGCATATATTTTAATAGTTTTTCCCAACTATTGATCTTCAATTTGCCTTCCCGCTTCCTAGTTTTCTTCAGTTGTTGCCACCACGCACCAACTCTTCCCCGGAATGTATGTACCACCAAAGAGACACGTTGTTCATCGGGCACCCCGGTGAATTCAAAAACCTCTTCAACAGCCAACACCCAATCCAGAAATTCGTCGGGTTCTAGATCCTCGTCGAATTTCAGAATTTTGAGTTCCAATCTACTTACCTGCCGACTGGCATGAGCTTGCGCAAGGTGCTGACGTCCGTGCGTTCGGCGCTCCGCAAACGAGTTTCTAGATCTGTTCCCATGTTGACCACACAAGTTGGATAAATGGGTAGTAAGGTCGTCAATTTGATCCCTCATAACCCTGAATCGTTCCTCCGTGTGTTGCCAAGGTTCAGCGATAGATTTGTCTTCCGCCTTCGCGAATCGCGGTCTTGGTTGGCGACGACAATTGTTCGGCCCACCACTGATATGCCTCAAACGAATCACCGGTTGCTCTTTACGTGCTGTCTTCGGGCGCACGTACATCTCGTTCATGTCTGCAAAGCAGTTGCTCCTCCCCATTCATGGAAAGTAACTGAGCTCTGATACCAACTGATACAACGTGACATAGTAGGCTGCAACGAAAAACAACAATAAAGTAGCGGATAACTAATTCCGGATCTTGAGTCTATCAATGATCTAAGAATTCATCTAAAAACAATAGATACTTTCTAAAGTTTAAAGGAAAAGAGGAATAAACTCAACTCTGAGTATTCTCATTAATCAAAATCAATAATAATCAACAATTGTTTTCTTTGGAGGCTATAAACATATATTTATAGCCCAAAACCCTAAACATAATAAAATATGACATAAATACCCCCAAAACCCTAAACCTAATAAAATAACGAAATACTGACTCCCAAAACCCTAATCCTACTAAAACAAGAAAATAAAGATGGCTTGACCTAATTTAAAAACGCAGAATAAAACATAAGCAGCTCCGTATGCGATCGATCGCAGGTACAAGTGCGATCGATCGCAGTTCCAAGGACTAGGTGCGCAAATGTCTGGAATTGCGCTCGATTGCAGGTACGTATGCGATCGATCGCACTTCCAAGAGAACCTGCGATCTCCATCAATCGTTAATTCCTCTCTTTTTCTAACAAATGAAATTCTTCTCTCTTAAACCTAAAGAGGAGTCCAAGAGTCTCTCTTGAAGCTGTTCATATTCCTTTTCTCTTCTTCACTGTGAAGTCATTTGCCAGATTTGGGTGTTTGAAAGAGTAGCTTGAAATTCTCTACTGGATCGTCAATGGTGCACAAGCTTGACCAGCTGTTTAAAGAAACTGCAAAGTACATCATTTTCTTAAGGACCCATAGACCCATTGAGTTTTATGGGTCTAGTGGTTAAAGGTGTATTATAGTTAACATCCTTTGCTAATGGAAAGAAAAAATAGAGAGGGTTTTTTTGTTTTATTAGATTTTGCATGGTACGTTTGGTTAGAGAGAGAGTGGAACAAACTGAGGAAGGAAAGTTTAATTTGGAACTCTTAATTATCTTGGTCTCTTTTGAAGCTACTTTTTCTTTTTTTCTTTATTGGTCATGTCTTTCTCGGTCTTCTTTTTCCTTTTTCTTTATTTGTTTTTACAATTCATCTGTATGAATGACCTCTTTCGTTTTTGCAAGTGAGATGAATAGCTAAAGGAGAGATTCTTGGACTTCACTGTATGTTTGAGTGAGAAAGAATTTCATTTGTTAAAAGAAAAGAGGAGTTAACTGTGTAAGACTTTGTTAAGTAAATTAAACAAAAGACGTGTTTCTCACAATATCTTACAAGGACATGTGACAATTTATTAGACTCGGTTAGAGGATATTCCTCTAACTCAATTTGGAGTCAATTTTTGTCATTTTAATTTGTACTAACTACCAGAATTACTTTTCCAATTAGAGCCGTGATACAGGTTACACGGCGTGCTAAGCACGCCGTGAAGGAAATTTTTTTTTTAATATTTTAATGCCAAAAAAAAAAAAAAAAATTTTGCACGCGGCGTGCTCTTTTCATTCACCCTTCCAATTAATAAGCAATGTGATTGCGACAAAGGGAAGGCCACATTGCATTCACCATCATGGTTCACGACTGTGTTTGATTGGCCTTATGAGTAATACAACATACTCCTCTCTTATCTCACTTTTATACCACTTGGCTCATATAATTGTTTCCATCAACCATTTATTAAAAAAAAAAAAAAAAAAAACAAATGCGAGGGTTGATGGACATCGACACTGTTAAAGTATGTGACTTTTTCAACCCATTAAAACGGTGGGCCCAGCATTAGTCCTTTTCCAAGTAGGAGAGGTTTTTTTTGTTTCAACCGGTTTTTCCTTGTATTCCTACACTATTGGTTGTGGGATTCCTATTTGTACTTGGACTTGGAGTTCTTGTGGTTCACCGACCTTGAGCACTTATATAAAGGCATTGAGCCTTGTGTTTTATAGTGTGCCAAAAACGTGAAGCACCAAAGGGAGGAGAAAAAAGAGAGAAAAAGTGAGAGTAAGAAAGAGTGTTTTTCCCTTTTTGTTATTATTCTCCTTTGGGTAAAGTGAGAATTGGGTGTATTTGGGGCTTTGGGTTTGAGTGGTTTTCTCGCCCTGTTACTCTCTTGTACTCATCTTTTAATAGTGAATTTTTCCGGGTCGTCTCCGCCAGTGGATGTAGGCTTGTTAAGCCGAACCACTTAAATCTTTGTGTCGTGTGTGATTTGATTGCCTAATCTTTGTTATTCCGCATTCTTCTTATTTTTCGCATCTCACGGGTCTTGGGAAATAGGATTAATTTCCTAACAACTGGTATCAGAGCTGTTGGTTCGAGTGGGAGCGATGGCAAGTGAAGAAGGAAAGATAGGAATCGAGAAATTCGATGGCAAAGATTTTGGGTTTTGGAAGGTACAGATTGAAGATATTCTTTATGGGAAGGATCTTCATCAACCTCTTTTGGAAGAACAACCTGACGACATGGATGATAGCGAGTGGGCTCTGCTTGATCGTAAAGCCTTAGCAGTTATCAGGTTATCACTGTCAAAATCAGTTGCACACAACGTTGTAAAGGAGAAGACCGCAGCAGGTCTAATGGCGGCTTTGTCAAGCATGTATGAGAAGCCGTCGGCTAACAACAAGGTGCATCTGATGAAGAAATTGTTCAACCTAAAGATGGCGGAAGGAGCTTCGGTGGCACAACATCTCAATGAGTTCAACACCACCACAAATCAATTGTCCTCGGTGGAAATTAATTTTGATGATGAGATTCGCGCGTTGATCGTCTTGGCATCTTTGCCCAATAGCTGGGAAGCAGTGAGGATGGCTATGAGTAACTCTGTAGGAAAGAGTAAACTAAGCTATGAAGACATCAGGGATTTGATTCTCAATGAAGAGGTTCGCAGAAAAGATGCAGGTGAAGCCTTTTGTTCTGGTGCTGCTTTAAACCTTGAGACTCAAGGCAGAGGACAAGATAGAACCTCTGGTCAAGGCAGATCAAATTCCAGAAAAGGGAGAAGCAAATTCAGATTTGACCGACAACTTGAGTGTTGGAACTGTGGCAAGACTGGCCACTACAAGAAGAATTGCAGGGAATTGCGGAAGGAGACTGAGAACGATTATGCAAACGTAGTGACAGAAGAAGTATATGATGCCCTACTTTTTTCTGTTGATAGTCCCCTTGATTCTTGGGTCTTAGACTCAGGAGTATCTTTTCATACGACAGCGATCCGTGAAATTCTCGAAAACTATGTTGGTGGAGATTTTGGAAAGGTGTATTTGGCTGACGGAACGGCGCTGGATGTTGTGGGCTTAGGCGATGTTCGCATTAGAGTTCATAATGACTCAGTATGGAAGTTACAGAAGGTCAGGCATGTTCCGGAGCTGAGGAAGAATCTGATTTCAGTGGGACAGCTTGATGAGGAAGGGCATTCAATTCATTTCCACGGTGGAAAGTGGAAGGTCAGCAAGGGAGCCATGATTTTGGCTAATGGTCATAAGACGGGTACTCTCTATATGACAGATGCTGATACAGATGCTGTTGTAGATACGACTGCTGACTCAAAACTATGGCACCTAAGGCTTGGGCACATGAGCGAGAAAGAGATGAAGGTACTTATGTCAAAAGGGAAACTACCGAGGTTAAAGTCAGTTGAGTCTGATTTGTGTGAAGGCTGCATCCTAGGGAAGCAGAAGAAGGTGAGTTTCGCAGAAGTTGGCAAAGCACCTAAGCTTGGAAAGCTGGAGCTGGTACACACGGATTTGTGGGGTCCCGCACCAGTGGCATCTCTTGGAGGCTTGCGGTATTACATCACATTTATTGATGACTCAAGCAGGAAGGTATGGGTTTATTTCTTAAAAAGTAAATCTGATGTATTTGAGACTTTTAAGAAATGGAAGACCATGGTTGAGACTGAAACGGGCTTGAAGCTCAAGCGTTTGAGATCAAACAATGGAGGAGAATACGAAGACAGAGGGTTTAAACAGTTTTGCGCAATGAATGGGATTAGAATGGAGAAAACTATCCTGGGAACGCCGCAGCAGAATGGCGTGGCTGAGTGCATGAACATGACCCTCAATGAGCGTGCTCGAAGTATGATGTTGTATGCTGGGTTACCAAAGACTTTCTGGGCTGATGCAGTTAGCACTGCTGCATACCTAATAAATAGGGGGTCTTCCGTTCCCCTGAGCCATAGACTACCGGAAGAAGTCTGGAGTGGAAAAGAGGTAAATCTTTCACATCTGAAAGTTTTTGGTTGTGCTTCGTATGTCCATGTTGAGTCTGGTGCTATGAGTAAACTAGATGGTAAATCTAGTAAGTGTTTTTTCATTGGATATGGAGATGAGGCCTTCGGTTCTCGATTTTGGGATGATCAAAATCGGAAGATAATTAGAAGTCGGAATGTGACTTTTAATGAGTGTGCTATGTACAAGGATGGGTCAAGTGCAGAACCTGAAGTTACAGAGCAGGAACCGAAGAAGTCTGAGTTTGTTAACTTAGATGAGCTTTCTGAAAGTACAGTGCAGAAAGAGAAACAATTCGTGGAGGTGGAGCTTGATGAACAGTATTCACTCACGGATAAATGTGATGACAAAGAATCTTCAAGAGACTTACAGCACCAGGAAGAGTCTTATTCTTTAGCAAGAGGCAAAGAGAAACAGGATCGAAAAACACCAATGAGGTATGGCTTTGAGGATATGGTTTCTTTTGCTCTGACAGCTAGTAGTGGAGATCCATCATCTGTTCAGGATGGTATGTCGAAAGAGGTGGAGTTACTACGGAGAGGCAAAGCTTGGGAATCCGGAGAATTACCCAAGGAAAAGAAGGCTAAAGGGTGCAGATGGGTCTACAGGAAGAAAGAGTCATCGGAGAAAGCTGTATGGTCGACAGGACTGATAGGGAGGCATGGTGTAATGTCTAAATCAGGTCCTATGCTCAAGTTCAAGAGGCGCTTGGACTTGAGTGGCACTTGTGGAGTGTGATTGCCCTTAGGGGCTGAGGCGGAGACATCCGGAGGAGACGTGTTTTGTTAGACTTGATTGGTTTCAAGTCAAGGTGGAGATTGTTAAAGTATGTGACTTTTTCAACCCATTAAAACGGTGGGCCCAGCATTAGTCCTTTTCCAAGTAGGAGAGGTTTTTTTTGTTTCAACCGGTTTTTCCTTGTATTCCTACACTATTGGTTGTGGGATTCCTATTTGTACTTGGACTTGGAGTTCTTGTGGTTCACCGACCTTGAGCACTTATATAAAGGCATTGAGCCTT
>NC_081541.1:26524199-26536387 GCF_901000735.1 Corylus avellana | reverse complement strand
GGTGTGGCCAGGAACTAGCTAGAATGGACCGGGGGTGGCTTGCCCCAAATGGGAGTGGTTTCGATGGGTTTGGGGGTGGCTCGACCACCCCCATTTGGGCCAAGGGTGTGGCCAAGCCATCCCCAACTGGCCGGAACGGGGGTGGCTCGCCACCCCCATGGCCTAATGAGGGTGGCCGACCACCCCCTTGCCCCAAATGAGGAGCCAGTTTAAAGATATACCCTTAAATTTTTTTTATTTATTTTTTTTTTTTATACTTTAACACCAAAACTATTTTATTCTACATCCTTCCATTCTTAACAATGGCTATATATTCATTTTTCCTAATAGAATAGCCATTTTAAAGTACCAAAGAATTTCAACAAATCTGCCACCATGCTACATTAAAACCCTCAGCATTTATGAAAAAACAAACAAATTGAACTTTTAGTCAGAACATGATCACTTCGTTTACATGTTGAAATATGATATATGCATATTCTCGACAACAAAGTAAATCATGATCCTCCCATGGTCTCGACAAAAGTAGGTAAAACCCGAATTCACCATAAGTGAATGCTTTCACAGCATAATTTGCATGCCCATATAAACTTTGTAACAAATCATTCTTTCATTGTTTTCAAAAGAAAATAGGCCCATATAAATTCTCTTAGACAGAAATTTTCTTTATACTGTATGTCTAAAGAAATTCCTCAAACTTGGTCTACTAAATTACTATGTATCTTACTGAGTCTTACTGTTACATCGTTGATGCAGCGTGACTTAGTAGGCTGCAGCGAAAAACAACAATAAACCAGCGGATAACTAATTCTAGATCTTGAGTCTATCAATGATCTAAGAATTCATCTAAAAACAATAGATACTCTCTAAAGTTTAAAGGAAAAGAGGGATAAACTCAACTCTGAGTATTCTCATTAATCAAAATCAATAATAATCAACAACTGTTTTCTCTGGAGGCTATAAGCATATATTTATAGCCCAAAGCCCTAAACATAATAAAATATGACATAAATACCCCCAAAACCCTAAACCTAATAAAATAACGAAATATTGACTCCCAAAACCCTAATCCTACTAAAACAAGGAAATAAAGACGGCTTGACCTAATTTAAAAACGCAGAATAAAACATAAGCAGCTCCGTGTGCGATCGATCGCAGGTACAAGTGCGATCGATCGCAGTTCCAGGGACTTGGTGCGCAAATGTCTGGAATTGCGCTCGATCGCAGGTACATGTGCGATCGATCGCACTTCCAGGGGAACCTGCGATCTGCATCATTCTCCCCTTGTTGAAGAGAATTCGCCCTCGAATTCGACCTGTTCTTTTCACGATCCTTCGAATGTCCAGTCAACTCATTCCACTCGCCCTTCCTCAAGATCAAAACAAGGCAACATCCCAAAATAAACATGACACTTCTCATCATCGAAATACCTTGATAGTTGTCATGAAAGCCCCACACACCACTTGGCAATACTTCAAATTTGCCGTTCTTCTCTCGTTCCTTCTCCCTTTCACATGCCATGAAGATACTCAAGAATGGGTCAACCATTGTTTCCCTTGTGAACATATAATTTTCCTCATCTGCATAAAACTCACCATAATCTTCGTTAGGAGAATTTAAAATATCTTCAACACCAAGGAAATCAACATAATCAACCTCTTCACCATTAAAATTAGACACTTCACCTGAAAGGTCTTCATCAATCTCTTCATAATCGCCAACATCATCGGTGGGTTCTTCATCTCCCAATGGGTCATCTTCTTCGGAATAGAGACCGCCAAACATGGGAAAAAACCCATCTTCTTCGTGCAACTCTGTTGGTCTTTCCTCTTCCCATGAGTCATCTTCTTCGGAATAGAGACCACCAAACATGGGAAAAAACCCATCTTCTTCGTGCTCCTCCGTTGGTCTTTCCTCTTCCCATGAGTCATCTTCTACGGGCTCCTCATCATAGGTTGGTGGGGAATCCCAATGCACGAATCCTTGCGAAGGATCTTCAACATCTTCATGTCTGAACTCTTCATCCATGAATTCAGACTCTTGAAACTCTTCATCTACAGATTCTTTTTCCTCCTCCATAGAATATGGATTTGGTTTATGGATTTGTGGTTGGCAAGTAAGGGTCCAATTGGCCTGCCGTGGACTCTTCACCTCACTCCATGTTTTCCTAAACGCCTTTTTTTGTAGGAATTTTCTATTTTCTTTGTCACAGCCATAGACCATTGTCTCCAATTTTGTGACTTCTGGCCCACGGTATAACTGTGGGGCAAGAAAGCGACCCGCATATATTTTAATAGTTTTTCCCAACTATTGATCTTCAATTTGCCTTCCCGCTTCCTAGTTTTCTTCAGTTGTTGCCACCACGCACCAACTCTTCCCCGGAATGTATGTACCACCAAAGAGACACGTTGTTCATCGGGCACCCCGGTGAATTCAAAAACCTCTTCAACAGCCAACACCCAATCCAGAAATTCGTCGGGTTCTAGATCCTCGTCGAATTTCAGAATTTTGAGTTCCAATCTACTTACCTGCCGACTGGCATGAGCTTGCGCAAGGTGCTGACGTCCGTGCGTTCGGCGCTCCGCAAACGAGTTTCTAGATCTGTTCCCATGTTGACCACACAAGTTGGATAAATGGGTAGTAAGGTCGTCAATTTGATCCCTCATAACCCTGAATCGTTCCTCCGTGTGTTGCCAAGGTTCAGCGATAGATTTGTCTTCCGCCTTCGCGAATCGCGGTCTTGGTTGGCGACGACAATTGTTCGGCCCACCACTGATATGCCTCAAACGAATCACCGGTTGCTCTTTACGTGCTGTCTTCGGGCGCACGTACATCTCGTTCATGTCTGCAAAGCAGTTGCTCCTCCCCATTCATGGAAAGTAACTGAGCTCTGATACCAACTGATACAACGTGACATAGTAGGCTGCAACGAAAAACAACAATAAAGTAGCGGATAACTAATTCCGGATCTTGAGTCTATCAATGATCTAAGAATTCATCTAAAAACAATAGATACTTTCTAAAGTTTAAAGGAAAAGAGGAATAAACTCAACTCTGAGTATTCTCATTAATCAAAATCAATAATAATCAACAATTGTTTTCTTTGGAGGCTATAAACATATATTTATAGCCCAAAACCCTAAACATAATAAAATATGACATAAATACCCCCAAAACCCTAAACCTAATAAAATAACGAAATACTGACTCCCAAAACCCTAATCCTACTAAAACAAGAAAATAAAGATGGCTTGACCTAATTTAAAAACGCAGAATAAAACATAAGCAGCTCCGTATGCGATCGATCGCAGGTACAAGTGCGATCGATCGCAGTTCCAAGGACTAGGTGCGCAAATGTCTGGAATTGCGCTCGATTGCAGGTACGTATGCGATCGATCGCACTTCCAAGAGAACCTGCGATCTCCATCAATCGTTAATTCCTCTCTTTTTCTAACAAATGAAATTCTTCTCTCTTAAACCTAAAGAGGAGTCCAAGAGTCTCTCTTGAAGCTGTTCATATTCCTTTTCTCTTCTTCACTGTGAAGTCATTTGCCAGATTTGGGTGTTTGAAAGAGTAGCTTGAAATTCTCTACCGGATCGTCAATGGTGCACAAGCTTGACCAGCTGTTTAAAGAAACTGCAAAGTACATCATTTTCTTAAGGACCCATAGACCCATTGAGTTTTATGGGTCTAGTGGTTAAAGGTGTATTATAGTTAACATCCTTTGCTAATGGAAAGAAAAAATAGAGAGGGTATTTTTGTTTTATTAGATTTTGCATGGTACGTTTGGTTAGAGAGAGAGTGGAACAAACTGAGGAAGGAAAGTTTAATTTGGAACTCTTAATTATCTTGGTCTCTTTTGAAGCTACTTTTTCTTTTTTTCTTTATTGGTCATGTCTTTCTCGGTCTTCTTTTTCCTTTTTCTTTATTTGTTTTTACAATTCATCTGTATGAATGACCTCTTTCGTTTTTGCAAGTGAGATGAATAGCTAAAGGAGAGATTCTTGGACTTCACTGTATGTTTGAGTGAGAAAGAATTTCATTTGTTAAAAGAAAAGAGGAGTTAACTGTGTAAGACTTTGTTAAGTAAATTAAACAAAAGACGTGTTTCTCACAATATCTTACAAGGACATGTGACAATTTATTAGACTCGGTTAGAGGATATTCCTCTAACTCAATTTGGAGTCAATTTTTGTCATTTTAATTTGTACTAACTACCAGAATTACTTTTCCAATTAGAGCCGTGATACAGGTTACACGGCGTGCTAAGCACGCCGTGAAGGAAATTTTTTTTTTAATATTTTAATGCCAAAAAAAAAAAAAAAAAAATTTTGCACGCGGCGTGCTCTTTTCATTCACCCTTCCAATTAATAAGCAATGTGATTGCGACAAAGGGAAGGCCACATTGCATTCACCATCATGGTTCACGACTGTGTTTGATTGGCCTTATGAGTAATACAACATACTCCTCTCTTATCTCACTTTTATACCACTTGGCTCATATAATTGTTTCCATCAACCATTTATTAAAAAAAAAAAAAAAAAACAAATGCGAGGGTTGATGGACATCGACACATCACTCCAATAATTTAAGAGTGAGATGAGAGATGAATATTTAAAATTTGTGATGTCCAATATGCATATGCAATAATCTCAACAGATGATGGGCATCACATCAATAAACAAATATTCAAATTTATGAACGCTTTATTTCTTTATTCAACTGTAATCTTGAAACTTTCTTAGTGGACAAGAAAATCTCTCCAATTACATAGGGTTATATTATTGTCTCCTTCGTATTCTTATTCGAACCTTCATTCGCCTTGAAGTCATAGCAGCTAGCTTAGGCAAAAGGCCTTTGATTGTTACAATCTAAGTTGTCCCCGTAGCTTACTCCAAATTCGTCACAGTACCTTACGTAGAACCCAATCCTATCCTCCACATGACTGTCAGGACCATGCCCACATTCCACCCCACCGTTGATTATGTTGGTGATGACACCATAGCCCGGAACCCGACCGGCGGCCGTGTCGGCAGCGGTCGGTGTCCATTTTCCAATGATGACATCGTGGCTGGAGGGCTTGTTTGCCTGTGGGGTCATCCAAAACCATATGGCTGTTTTGAATGATAGGATTGCGTCTTCGGCTACTAGATCCGGATTATTTAGGAGATTAAGTCCAAGTCCAAGGGCTTGCCCCGCTTGCCCGTAATTGTAGTTGCTGACAGAGTCAACCAAACAATCAAAGTCGTCAAAATTCACGGTCAAAGTCTCTGATATTATATGCATGCATGTTTAATATTTTTGTCCATTCAAGAAACTAATGTTTAATTCAAAGGCTCACTATATATATATATATATATATAATTCCAACACTTACTAAGTGAGTTGAATTGGGCCCCGGCCGAAATATTGTTTGCCAAGCGCACACGGCCATTCGGTGCTTGACCTACAATAGTCTTCGGGCGGGTCGTTTTCGTCAATAAAGCAATAACCCCATGCATATGGGCCATCTGGTGCAGCTTCCCATCCTCCTACATATACAATATAAAATCAGTTTTAATTTGGTTATGATAATTAGCAAGCTTCAATACTCAAACTAACTCACCTGTGGTCTCATGAGAGGTTTGACCCAAGAAAGCTGCAATCTCCCTTTTACGTGTATCAGCATCACCAGTTGTGCCAAAGCCCGCAAAAGAATTTGCAGCAGCGATGAAAGCATTGTAGGTGTAGAATCCATTGCTTCTACATCGCGGATCGTTCCGATATTTAAGCAATTGGTCAAAAAGAGTGGCACTGATGATGGTGGCAACACCGTCACCCGGAGGCGGGGATGGGGTCGGGTTGGAGGGTGGAGGCGGGGACGGAGTTGAATTGGGGGGTGGTGGTGGAGGGGCTGCAGCACATTGGCTCTGGCAACCATTCCCACAGTAGGCAGTTGTGGTGCCACACCACCCATATTCACCACAGCATAGGCCGTTTGGACATAGAGCTCCACCGGCCTGATGTCCACATTGTTCTGCTGAGGGTGGTGATGGAGGGGTTGCAGCGCATTGGCTCTGGCAACCATTCCCACAGTAGGCAGTTGTGGTGCCACACCACCCATATTCACCACAGCATAGGCCGTTTGGACATAGAGCTCCACCGGCCTGATGTCCACATTGTTCTGCTGAGGTTGTTCCAAGCAAGAAAGCTAAGAAGAGAATCAAGGTATGCAACTTCATATTTATCTTTGAGGATGTTATGTTGGGATATGGTTCATGGACGAGAATGGTGGGTATTTATAGGCTATTAGCGTCATGTAAATGTTGGATGGGTTTTCGATCCTTCACTATTCTATTCAAAATGTGTTGGCTATTACATCCGAAATCTCTGGTCTATTTTGCATGTGGAAATTAAATATTGTCCTTGAGGCTTGAGATGAGCTTGCTGTCTTGCCCTTTTACTTTTTCTTTTTTATTATTTTTTTACTGTGTTGAATAACTTGATATTCCTTTTAAGTTTTAACTTTAAACTGTGTCGAATTTAATTTTCCATATCATTCCTTTCGGTGACAGATAAAATTAGCTTTGGGTGATTGTGATGTTTGTTAGGTTGTAATTTTGGAGTTAGTCTCGATGATCAGATGAGATTAATTTATTACATCAATGATTCAGTCTATGATTTACATAATAATGCGTTTTTTTGAACAGTTAGATATATGCTTAATTGGTATGCTTCCTAGTGATTGAGTTTTGAAGTAAAAGTACCCAATAAAACTGAGTTGGTTGCATTTTGAAAACAAAAGCAGAATTAATGAGTTGGAATTTTATCATGTGCACAAACGTGCATTTCGCTTAAGTTGTAGAACAAAAATCAACAAAAACAGATTCCACAGCAAAAACTTTGGGATGCCAAACAAGTTTTCAAATAAAACGTGTTCAACTATATATATATATATATATTAAAATATTAAAAATTGGTTTACAATTATCAATTGAGACCTTGATTAGAAAGTACTTATTAAATTTTTACCATATTAGAGTCTTAATTGTTTTTTTTTTTAAAAAAAAATTATAATATATATAATTAATAATAATTAATGGCCTTGAAGAGCAGCCCATGTGTATAGCATCTGTGTTTCAAGAGGTATACCTATAAGTTAATTAGTTGCTTCAGGCAGAACTGAAAAAAGGGACACTTTGTATCTAGCCAACGAGGGGTGGAGGACACTTCTTTCTTCCCACACTTCTAAATTTTGGCCTTTTCGTCCAAAACTTTGGAGTAACTTGAAAAAGGGAAATCTTTCAATTAAATGATCGAACATAATGTTTTTAAATTAAAAAATATAATTCATAATTATTGAAAATATCAAAAAAAGAAATTATTTTTTTTATTTATATTAAATAAATATAACAATCCTTACCGGACTCTGTAACGTTGCAAATTTGGACTATACCAGTCTAGTATACGGTTACTGGCAATTACCTCAATTCAACTAACTGGTAGCTAACTGGAAAACCACCCCTCTTAGCATAATCAGAGTAAATGCATAAGAAAATAAAATAAATCTAAAGAATCTAAAAACCATAAAGAAAACATACATAATCAGAATTTGACGACTAAGAGTACTGAAAACCAGTGACGATCGATTTAACTTTACTCTCTATTTTTGCCTTTTGGATTTACAATACCTTTTGACATGGAGAGGAGTGATGAGGAAATAAAGGGTTAACATGTACATGTGTGACTATTTTAAAGTCCAGCTTGTATTTTTGGTAGTGACTAAACAAAACAGATACATGTCGCTATATAATTGGTGCTGACATGCATGTCAACTAGTTAACAAATTAATTCTGTTGACCAATTTGTTTGGAACTTGTTACTTCATGGAGTGATTAATAACTTTTTAAACCCGATAGAACTGTTTGTCAACCCCAAACCACATGAAGAAAAATGCAATTTTCCAAAAAAGAAAAGAAAAAAGAATGATCCACCTTTATTAATCTCTAGTACTCCTGCGGTTTCGACAAGAAGGAGGTAAAACCCCCTTAAATTCACCATTAATGTATGCTTCAACAGAATCATTTGCATACCCATATCAGTTTTGTAATAGTTCTGTTTTCCACCGTTTTTAAAAGAAAATAGGCTACCTACAAAAAAAATAAATAAATAAAAAGGGTTCAGCCTAGCTACCAATAGAATATAGCTAGACAAAAATTTCTTTTTTAAATTGGGTTGGGAAGAAAATTCCGTAAATTCAGTCTAATGACAATTCTATGCTTCTAACATATGTGAGAGGTATTTTATATACTTAAGAGAGTTTTACACGGTTAACTCATCTCTTTTTCTAACAAATGAAATTCTTTCTCTTAAACCTATAGACGAGTTCGAGAGTTTCACTTTCGGCTATTCGTCTCCCTTCTCTCTTTTACCGATGTCTAAAAGACTTGCTTAAAAATTCTCTACCGGATCGTCAATGCTCTTCAACCCCGACCAGCTGTTTAAAGAAACTGTGAAGTACATCGTTTTCTTACGGACCCAGGTTGCATGATCTTGCACAGACTCATTGATAAGTTTTGTGGGTCTAGTGGATTAACAATGTTGTATTATAGTTGACATCCTTTGTTAATGAAAAAAAAAAAAAAGTGAGGGTATTTTGGTTCTATTAGATTTTGCATGGTAAGTGGAACAAAATGAGGACGGAAAGTTCTAATTATCTTGTTCTCTTTTGAAGCTACTTTTTTCTTTGGAGAAACTTCACTTTAAATATCTGAACTACCGCTCGTTTTGAGAAGACTCCTAAATTTTAAAAACTCTCAATTTAACCTCTTAAACTTTTAATTCTATTCAATTGACTCCCTGCTGTTGTCCATCGTTTTTTAAACAAAAATAGGCTACCTACAAAAAAAATAAAAAAATAAAAAATAGTCTTCTTTTTTCTTTTTTATTTATTTGTTTGTACAAATCATCTGTATCAAGTGCCTCTTTCTTTTTTGCTGTTTGTCATTTCTGTTGGGTAAATTAAGATTAAGGAGAGAGAAAGGGAGATGAACATTTGAAAGAGAGATTTCTTGCACAGCACAATATGTTTGAGAGAGAAAGAATTTCACTTGTTAAAAAAGAAGAGTGGAGTTACACATGTTAGACTCTGTTTAGTATATTAAAAAAAAAACACGTGCCTCTCTCACATCTTACAAGGACACATGATAATTTATTAGACTTGGTAAGAAGATATCCTTCCAACCTAGTTTGAAGAAAATTTTTGTCTTTTTAATTGGTACTAAATACCTAAATTAGTTGTCCAATTAATTAGCAATGGGATTGCAACAAAGGGAAGGCGACATTACATATACCATCACCATGGTTCATAGTTGTTGGACAATACTGTTCAGTACGCTTTGTGAGTAATTCTACCATGTGCCATGTTTTCCTCAAAATTTTTTAAAAATGCATTGTATCTTTGCAATCTACAACGTCACACTGCATCAAAATTCCTTTAAAACCCCTCCCGAGTCCTCTCCAAAACTCCAAATGCTAGTTGTACTTCTGAATACTACATACTCATATGTTAGCACACTTTCATACCACTTGGTTTATATAGCCGTCTCTATGAGGTAGCTCAATCGGTTAGAGACCACGCTTCATAAAGTAGTGGTTACTAGTTTAAATCTCTCATCCCTTCTCTTGTGTGGACATGTCAAAAATAAAAAATAAAAAATACAAAGGCCGATGGGTATTAGCACATCACTCCAATAATTTAAAAGTGAGATGAGAGATGAGTATTTAAAATTTGTGATGTCCAATAATATGCATCACATCAATAAGCATGCTAATAGTAATTAATTAGAACTAAATCTTCAGTTGCTGATCTTGGGGAAAGATTTGTCCAATTTCTTTATTCAACGTAATCTAGAAACTTTCTCCGTGTGGATAAGAAAATCTCTCCATTATATTATTGTCTCCTTATTATTCTTGTTCGAACCTTCATTTTCCTTGGAGTCAGAGCAATAGTTTAGGCAAAAACAGAAATGAGTTGGAATTATATCAAATGTATGTGGAACAAAAATCAAGAAAAACAAGTTCCAAAGCAAAAACTTGGGATGCCAAAGAAGTTTTCAAATAAACTTCTAATTTCTAATGAAATTTCACACGACTATTGCGTAGCCAACGTACTATACTACTATGTAGGCCATATTATATTGCAAACGTGCGACATTTAACATTTCAGAAAATAAAAAATAAAAAATAAAAAATAATAATTTTATTGTCAAAATTTAAATGTTGGAGCATTAAACGATTAATAATGAAATTTTCAATTAATAATTACTTTTCTCATAATGGGAGCCTTAATTTAAAATTATTTACTAAATGTTTACTATATTAATTAAAATACTTAAATTTGTTTGCAATTACCATTTGAGAGCTTGATCAGAGAGTCTTTATTGTTTAAAAAAGAAATAAAATTTTATAAGATAATTATTAACTAAAGGCCGCCTTAAGGAGTAGCCATTGTGTATAGGATCTTTCAAGAAGTACACGTAATTGACATTCGGTGACTCAAGTCCTTATCCATGTACATATAATACTGTTAATTATCACGTGTTTTCAAAGCAGTTAAATTAAAAACAAAAGTAAAGTTCACATATTTTCTTAAATTACTATTTAATTAATAATATCTCTCAAACTTTTAATTCGGACAATCTCTTTTTTCAAACTACCAAAAAGTTGTGAATGTGCCCCCAATAACGAAAGTATCCTTTTATATATATATATATATTCAGGGACGGACTCAGGAAATTTTATGGGAGGGGGCCAGCCAAAATTTTTTTTTTTTTTCGGTTCTTTAGAATTTTTTATTAAAAAAAATATTTTGATTGTTTTTTATGAACTAAAGACAACAGTAAGGGCCAAAAAAAGTGGACATTTGAAAGTAAGGGCCAAAAATAAAAAAAAACTTAGTGGGTATGGGCCAACAAAATTAAAAATAGGGCTAAAAGTTTTTATTGGATATGGCCAAAAAATTTAAAAATATGGCCTTTTTTTTTTTTTTTTTTGGAGGGGGCCAAATGACTAAAATTAAAACTTTAACTTTACTTTTTTTTTTTTAACTTAATAATATATATTTTTTTTCCTTATTTTGGGGGGGACCATGGCCCACCCCGGTCCCCCCCTCCCTCCGTCTCTGTATATATTAAAAAGAAAGAAAAACCAAAAACTAGACTATTTGTTTGAAAGATGACAGAAAGAGAAGACGGTATACCTGAGAAGATTTGAAGTTTTGCAATGGCCTCCTCGTATGACTCCATAGCCATGGCAAAACCTAAACTGAATTGAAGTCCAAATTTAAATGCATTTGTTATATATGGGGACCTTAGATAAAATAGATCTTGCTAGCTAGGTTATTTGTTGTTATTTATTTATTTATTTATTTTGTAACATTTACATAATCTAAATTTGCAAGACCTAAATGTATTTTTTATATATGGGGACCCTAGATAAAATAAATCCAGCTAGCTATGTTATTTGTTTTTTTTTTTTTAAATTTTTTTTTTTTAACATTTACATATATATTCTAAATTTTCAAAACCTAAACAATATTAAAGTCCAAAATGGATATGCATTTGTTATTTGTTTTTTTTTTTAAAAAAAAAAAAATTATTTTTGTTTATAACGTACATTTACATAATCTAGATTTTCAAAACCAACACAAAATTAAGGTCCAAATCTAACTGCAAAAAAAAAACCCTAATTTCAAACAAATTATGTACGTAATTTTGCATGCATGTTCATATATAACAATCGCACCATACAAATTATTTAAACAAATTCACAAATACAAAACATATATCTCAAACAAATAAATTAATTAGCTAACATGTAAAATTTGCTAATAACTACATCAATTAATATATAATTATATACATCGTAAATTATATATATATACATGATCAGGAGAGAGGCCGAAGAATCACCAGAGGGAGAGCTCGTGATGGCCAGAGGGAGGAGCGGCACTGTGACGGCCGGTGAGAGAGAGCACCAGTGAGAGAGAGAGAGTGGGTGAGAGAGAGAACGAGTGAGAGGGTATTGAGCGAGCTAGTCAAGGAGAGAATGAGTGAGAGGGTGAGTGAGTGAGAGAATGCGTGTGAGTCGATTGACGGAGACGGAGACAACCAGTTGCCGGCAGTGAAAAAAAGGGATCAAAGGGAG
>NC_081541.1:26516502-26524123 GCF_901000735.1 Corylus avellana | reverse complement strand
TCGATGAAATTTCTTGACATGTTACATGTGGCACGTCAAGAAATTCTTGATGTGTCATGTGTAGCGCGTCAAGAATATTGACGTGCCACATGTGACACGTCAAGAAGAGAAAAGTTTTTTAAAAAATTTTTATACCTACAATATATATATATAATATTCTAAATTGTTAATAATAAAATCCAGTTTTTCGTGATGGCTCGATATTCCACTCACCAAGAATTAGAACTGAGCTTCCAGGCATTTCCACCATAGGATCAATGAACAATCGAGATAAGTCAAGGACTTGCCGGACTAGAGTGGTGCACAACCGGAGGTCAAGTTCAATGGCGGCTATCACACCCTAGCACTTCTTCAAGATCATCTTCCCCTCTACCATTCACGACAAGAAACTGATACTCCCTTCCTTATAATTGCTTGCTTACTGCTTGTTTCTTTTTCTTTTCGTTTCTTTAATATTCTGGCATTCAGTGTATTAATGGTAGTATATATCATACCAAAATATATACTAAGAAACACATATTTTTTTGTTGTTTCTTGTTTGTTTTGGCACTAGGAAATAACAAGAAACACATATTTTGTGTTGGGTTCATGTGGGGTTTGCGGGTCGTATAAAATAAATGTATTTTGTAATTTATTTCTTTAAAATTAATATGGCTATTATTAATATTGCTAGAATGATTTTTAGCTAAAATGCACCATATATTTCTTCAAGAAATCATGATAAAATTTTGAATCAGGTATAACTATATATATATATACCAATTCAATTTTTGGGGAAACTTCACTAAGCCCCCCCGAAGTTCCAGCCGATTTGGCAAACACCCCATGAATTACCAAAACTCTCACTTAGGCCTCCTGAACTTTGGTTTTCTCTCATCTAAGACCCTTCCGTCCATATGAATCGTAAAACCCTAACGGACGGCCCCTCATGTGATTTTCACGTGCTCTTTTTCAGCTGGATTACCCATTTTGCTGTTGAAAAAATAATTAGTTGCATTATAATAAATACTAAATTGATATGAATAACAAATAAATACAAGTATTTTACTTTATGTCGATTAGAAATGAAAGTCAACCCATGTGGAGCAGGGCCAAGATCTGCAACAAGTGCCTCAAGAAACCATGTCTAACTATCTTTCCCACAAACATCATGCACAGTTCATGTTATCCCAAAAATTAAAGTATCACTCCAAGATTATGGTTTTCATTGATTAGCAAACTTAAAAAGATGAACTCCATCTTCACAATAAATTTGAATTTCAAAATTCAATTACTTACAAAGGACATGCTAAAACATCACAAGTTTGATTTCAGTGTAAGGTAAACTAGCACAAAATTATGAGGCTTTCTTTCCAATGTATAATGTCTCCATATCTCAAAATTCACTGAAATCCCTATTAGAATGAACAACAATGTTTCTATGTCATCCAGTTTCACTAAAGACATAGAAACACACACATTAAACTTGCATGTCATACCCTACAAATTATGTGCTAATGTGCTTGTGTAAGATCAAATCAAACATGTAGATTCTCAACTGTCCTAAGCAAGTAACCAAACTGAAAAACTCAATTATTAGATCATGTGTTCAAAATTTTAAGCTCACCAATGAAATCAAATCACAATTTTTAAGATCAACCAAAATTTTAAGACAAACATGAACAAGCATATATTTTTTTTCTTTTTGATTTTTCATAAATAAAAATAAAATAAAACTGGGACAAAGTGTGTGTAAAGTGTCTCCCATACCCTCAAACTTAAACTACACATTGTCCCCAATGTGTCTATAACATGAAAAGAATTTACCCGGGAGATGGACGAACTGTTTGGAATAGTATGGCTCATATCACACCCCCAAACTTGAATTGAAGCACACTTGTCCTTGCAAAACAAGAAAACACAAAAACAAGTAAAATGAGACAAAACTAAAGATAAAAAGATGAAGTGAAAATACACAAAGACAGAAATAAAATAACAAGATAACTATAGGGTGATGTGTGTGTGATATGCGATGATGGTGGTGGCCGTAGGGAAGAAAATGATGTGGGGAATGGGGGAAAGTGACCCAAAATAAGTCATGTGGCCTGCTGTTTGAGTGCGCTCGATCGCACTCGCGCAGTGGAGTGCGTGTGTGGGTGAGGTGCGCTCGAACGCACACATGGTGCGCGCGATCGCACTGACAGAATGCAATGAAACCACAAGTGGAGACTTATGCTCGATCGCATGCAGGTTGCGATCTATCGCAGTAACAGAATGTAAAAACATGACAAAAAACTTGAAACACTAAAACACCAAAGTAAAATAAAACACAAAGGAAGACAAAAACAAAATAAAAACACAGCAAAATAAAACAAACAAACAAACAAATAAAATAAAAAGGATATGCTGTGGGGTGCCTCCCATGAGCGTTAAGTTTAACGTCTTCAGCCAGAAGGTGATACTTTAAACTTGAAGCACCAGTCTTTTATTCTCTTGCACCAAAGGGAATGAATCTTTTCTGTTGTAAGATGCTTTTGAGTGTTTATAGATCGGGGTAGACCATTCTGAGTCTTCTAAAACAGTTTCTCATCCAGAAGGAAATCATGAACTGGAATAAAATAAGAAGAAAACTTAGGGAACTTTTCTATCTTGATGTCCTCAATTTGCTCGTCACATAACCCCAGATGAATTCTCTCTTGGACTCTTGGTAATTCGGGAATAGGAGCTACAGTTAAAAAAATCTCAATGCTCTCTTCCTTTTCCCGATATGGTTCCTCTAGAACCTCAATTTGCTCCTGCTTCCTCTCTTCCCATTGATTTTCAACCGCTTCTTCACTCCTTAATGTGGTAATTGCTTGCTCATAATGGTAAGTTCATTCTTCCTCCATGTATTGTTCATTAGGATTGGCAACAAATTGACTTTGACACTCTTCTTCGTAGTATTGTTGAGGCCAATTGACGGGAGGTGGCTCCTCTTCATGAGCTTCTATCTTGGTAGCGTATTCCAATAGTTGCATATTGGCTTCATTGTGGCTAAGAAAGGAGTATGATTGACCATGGAACTACGGAGATGGCTTCTCTTCTTGGTGTTGTTGGGACAACTTGATGAGAGATGACTCCTGATCTGCAATTGAAAACATGGGACAAATCTTAGTGGTGTGGTCAATATGGGAACATAAGGCACATACCTCGACTTGTGTAACTTGTTGAACAGGAGCACTGCTATGATTAGTCATAGCTTTCATGAACATGTCTAGCTTTTTCTCCATGGCAACCATTTGAGCCTGAATTCCACCATTGGTGTTCTCTTCATATATGGCTTTTCCTTTGAGTCCTTGTCTCTCTTTAGATGGGAATTGTTGGGAGTTCTCACTTAAGGTCTCAAAGAGTTCTATGGCTTCCTCACCGCTTTTCTCCATCAACATGTAACCACAAGCTAAATCTACAAGACTCTTGTTAGGATCATTTAAAGCCTCATAGAATGCCAATACCTAATCGTCTTGAGATATATATATTGTGATGAGGGCATCTGAGAAGTAGCTCATTAAAGTGTTCCCATGCCTCGAAGAAAAGGTCTCCATCTCTTTGCTGGAAAGTCATGATTTCCCTTCTCAATTGCCTTGTCTTTTGGGCTGGGAAAAATTTCTTTGAGAACTTTGTGGCCATCTCATCCCAATTATGAATAGAACTTGTGGCCAAAGAATTGTACCATATCTTACCATTATCTTTTAAAGAAAAAGGGAAGAGGATTAACCTAATTTTTTCTTGAGTTAAACCCTGAACATTTTGAGTCCTGTAGAGATCACAGAATTCTCGAATATGCTAATATGGGTTCTCTGTAGGTGTGCCTTTATAGTATGGAATCATATTGAGAAACGAAGATAAGTTGTAATTGCTCTGCACAATGGGCTGGAAATTAATGCATGATGGCTGGTTGAGAATCTAGGAACTGAATGAACTTTTCATAGGTCTTTGCACCGGAGGTGTATTGTTTCTCAACATGATTAAAACAAAAAGAAAATTAAATAACAAAATAAAAATAAATAAATAAATCAGATCTGTAATTAGTGTAGTAACTGCGATGCTCTCTAGATGTGCGATCGATCGCCCTGGTTGGGCGCTCGAGCACACCTCTAGAGGCAAAACAGGAACTACGGAAAAAACTAGAAAAATAGAAAAATTTAAAACAAAAATAAATTAAAGGAAAAGAAATTCCAAACAAAATCAAACAATCCCCGGCAACGGCGCCAAAAACTTAACACATTGCGAGAAGGGCCATGGTGAGGAGACTGAGCTTAACTCCTAAGGGGGTTGTTTGGTAATGTTGGCAAAACATTGGCATTTGTCGTAATGTCTGACCATCTCTACCGAGTCCTTGGTCATATTAGGCTAGTAGAAGCCTGCTTGGACTGCCTTATGTGTCAACATTCTTGCGCCTGAATGACTTCCACAAATACCTTCGTGAATCTCACGAAGTATATAATTACCTTCTTCTTTGGAAATGCACTTAATAAGTGGTAACATGAAACCTCGTTTGTACAAGGTTCCATTTACCATGGTAAATCTAGCAACCTTTTTCCTCAGCTGGATAGCTGCCTTCTTTCCTTCTAGGAGAATCCCTTTCTCCAGATATTCCACCACTTCCTTCTGCCACTATGGTACTAGCTCTGCTGTCAAGACCTAGACCTCCTCGACTATCATAGGTCGGGACAGGGTCTGAATTACTTCCGCGGATTCTCCTACATACTCCTCGGTTGATGCAATCCGAGCAAGATAGTCTGCTCCTCCATTTTCATCCCTTGGGATTTTCACAATGCAGAACTTCTTGAAAGAACTCTGCAAGTCTTGTACCTTTGATAAGTACAGCCTCATTTTATCTCCCTTGGCTTCGAACTCCCCTTGGATGTGCCCTACAATTACTTGAGAATTGCTTCGTAGTTCAAAGAATTTAGCTCCCATCTCTTTGGCTAGACCAAGTCCAGCTATCACAGCCTTGTATTCAGCCTCGTTGTTGGTAGTTCTAAACTCCAACCTTACGAAGTTGCGCAACTCTTCTCCTTCTAGGGTGATTAGTATTACCCCAGCTCCGGCATGTCTTCTTGTGGATGACCCATCCACATAAACCACCTAAGTCTCATCCTTCGGCCACTGTGTAGCATTTGACAAGTTAGTAAATTCTGCTAGAAAGTCTGCCAATGCTTGACCCTTGACAGAGTTCCGAGGAAGGAATTCCATATCAAATTCTCCGAGTTCAATCGCCCAATTGGCCAGTCTACCAGATAAGTCTAATTTGCGTAGCACTTTCTTGAGAGGGTATTTAGTGAGAACCCTTATCGTGTGAGCTTGAAAAATATAGCTGAAGTTTCATGGATGCGACGGTGAGAGCGAATGCCAGTTTTTCCATCTGGGGGTATCTCTCCTTAGCCCCTTTTAATGCTCGGCTGATGAAGTATACGGGTTTCTACACCCCCTCTTCTTCTTGCACAAGGGCTGCAGTGGTGGCTATGGATTATTTCACGAAGTGGGTGGAAGTGGAAGCCCTAGTGAATATAACAACCAAGCGCATAGAGAAATTCTTATGGAAGAATGTCATCTTCCGGTACGGCATTCCACACGCATTTGTCATGGATAATGGAAACCAATTCGACTGCAATTCATTCAGAGAATGGTTTTTTTGATATATTTCTTTCCATTTATGACTTGTTTCATCGAATAAAAATCTCCAAAAGTTACACCACTTGGAAAGACTAAGTATGAAGTTAGAGGCCCCTCTCGATTTACTTCTCGGACAGGTTTTCGAAGGTAGTCAGAGGGTACAGTCGAAGCGACTATAACTCACCTTTCAACTTACCTCTCGGACAGGTTTTCGAAGGTAGTTAGAGAGAGACAGTCGAAGAGACTATAACTCACCACTCGATTTACTTATCGTGTAGCACCCCAGATTTTTAAAGTCTTATTTTAGAAATATTAAATTTATGCTATGATTATATTCATATTAGGCAATGATATTAATTCTTGGGAAATTTATGAGAGTGGTAATTAGAGAATGGTAATTGGTGAAATAATAGGATAGTAAATGGTAGGTATAAGGATGGTAGAATAAGAAGGTAGAATAGTATAGGTAGAATAGTATAGGGTTGGTAGAATAGTATAGGGTTGGTGAAATAGTATAGGGTTGGTGAAATAGTATAGGGTTGGTGAAATAGTAAAATGAGGGTATAATTGTAAATTGAAGGTAGAATAGTGTTTGATTTTCTCCTATAAATAGAGCTCTTCTCCTTCACAATTTTCACAACTCATCTCCTCTCCCATCTCTTGCATATATTCTTCCTTCTTCCGCTTTTTACTCGGTCTTTCTTCTTTCTAAGAGTGTTTACTCAGAACAGAGAGAGAAAGGGCGAGACCAAGCGCTACAAGAAAGAAAGAACACAAGAGAAACCGAGAGTGAGATGGGAAATTTAAGACAGAGAGCTGAAGAGGAAGAAAGAGAGTTTAGGCGAGAGAGAGAGAGAGAGAGAAAGTCAGTGAAGGGATTGTTATGGGTATGGACCAACTGCAGCAGAACGGGTTTCAAGTAATTACCTTTGATGATCCATTCATGTAATCCACTGTAAGTATTCTTACTTACTGAGTATGATATTGATATCCAATAATACGGATTTTTGTGGTTTTATAACTTGTCTAGCATTTTGCTATATATGATTCAACAATGATTTATATTATCGGAAATCAATTGACTCACTACTTCACAGTTTTTGTAGTGTTTGCAGGAATGGAAAATCAAGGTAATTATGCAGTTGTGATTAGAGATTCATATTGAGATGTACAGAGATTCCAAGTTGGTTAAGTTTTGTCTAGAGTTTAGACTGTCGGATAGATTTGTATAAATGCCTTGTACGACATAGCTTTGGGTATTTTTCTATAAAGAAAAGTATTTTAACAGTATTTTTTTGTATTGATAATTACAGTTTTTTCCGCTATATGAGATTAGATTGTTACAAAATGGTATCAGAGCCACCTAGTAACGCCAGGTCATGTGGTATTGAAGCACTGCATGATGAGAAGAAGCCCACATTGAGTGGGTAGTTTATAGAGATAGTCATGAGTGCTAAGTCCCACATTGCCTAGTTACTAGGTGAAACTGGGCTAGAAATATTGGGATGTTACAAATGGTATCAAAACATTACCCAGCCTGAGATGGTGGGAGTGTGCACAAGCCTATGAGGGTCGCTAGTGGACACACGTTGGTGATGCCAAAAGTGGGTTATATTATAATGGTGTCAGTTAAGACACAATGAAATGTATAAGGGCCAAAAGTTAAGGGCCGAGAATGAAGAAATTCCCTGAGGATTGCCAACGGTGACACTGGTGCCCAAGAAGAGTGCTTGTGGAGTCTCACATCGCCTGGGTATGGAATATGTTATGATATTTATTTATGAACAGATTGAATTTAAAATTTTTTTTATAGTAACTTGAGTAAGTTATGGTTCAAGTGTGATTTGTTTTTAATTTGGGTTGCTCAATTTGAAGATAGGTGGCAATTTATGGGCTTTAATTTCGAGGACGAAATTCTAATAAGGAGGGAAGATTGTAGCAACCCAGATTTTTAAAGTCTTATTTTAGAGATATTAATTTGATGCTA
>NC_081541.1:26512565-26516402 GCF_901000735.1 Corylus avellana | reverse complement strand
TAACAAATGAAATTCTTTCTCTTAAACCTAGAGAGGAGTCCGAGAGTTTCACTTTCGGCTATTCATCTCCCTTCTCTCTTTTACCGATGTCTAAAAGACTTGCTTAAAAATTCTCCACCGGATCGTCAATATTGCTCCGCAAGCCTGACCAGCTGTTTAAAGAAACTGTGAAGTACATCGTTTTCTTACGAACCCAGGTTGCATGATCTTTGCTGTTACCGTGCACAATAATTGATGAACAATATAGAATCGAAAAAAGAGGGAAATTAAGAGAGGGAGTCGAAACACAGATTTAACGTGATTTGGCAATTTGCTTACGTCCACAGAGAGGCAGCTGTAATTTTTACTCTTAATGATTCAGGATTACATCATACATATATATAAAAAAAACCCTAAACCCTACTTGTACGGACTTATTAAAGAAATCTCCAAAATACCCGGCACCCCCACAACCTAATCGTTCCCCCCCCGGCAAACTTAATTACGCCCATGGGCCAGTAGACTCCCGCTCCGTGAACGTCTATTTGGCCTTCCATTAGTATTAATATGAGCCATCAGTTCCAACAATCTCCACCTTGGCGAGTATTCACCTCTTCGAAGATAATCATTTAGATTCACCTGGAACTAATAGGTTTGGGGATGCCGCCGCCTCTCTCTTCTCCTCTCTAGCACTTGGAGACATTTGTCAAGTCCAAGCAATGCTTGAATTTATCTGTAGTAATAGGCTTCGTCAACATGTCCGCTGCATTCTCAGAAGTGTGGATCTTTTCAAGTAACAGTTCACCTGTAGCAACTAATTCCCTAGTCTTGTGAAACCTCACATCAATGTGCTTAGTTCTCGCATGATACACCTAGTTCTTTGCCAAGTAAATGGCACTCTGGCTATCACAATGCAATGAAACTCGACCTTGCTGAATACCTAGCTCCTTAACTAACCCTGTGAGCCACAAAGCTTCCTTTGCAGCTTCAGTCGCCGCCATGTACTCTGCCTCAGTCGTGGACATCGCAACCGTGGACTGGATCATAGACTTCCAACATATGAGTCCTCCTGCAAGAGTGAACACATAGCATATGGTCGATCTCCTAGCATCCAAGTCCACTGCATAATCTGCATCCACATATCCCACAACTTACAAATCACTCTTCTGTCTGACAAAAGTGATGTTGTAGTCTGTAGTGCCTTTCAAGTATCTGAAAATCCATTTAACTGTATCCCAATGCTGTCTCCCCATATTTGCCATGTACTTGCTCACCACACTGACTACATGAGACAAATCTGGCCTGGTACATACCATAGCATACATCAAACACCCCACTGCACTGGCATATGAGACCTTAGACATATCTTCAGTTTCTTCAACTGTTTTTGGACACTGTGAAGTAGACAAACGGAAATGATTCGCTAAAGGTGTACTCACCGGTTTCGCATTCTCCATGCTATACCTCTCCAACACCTTCTTCACATAGCCGGCCTGAGATAGCCACAATCTCTTGGCATCCCTGTCCCCATAAATCTCCATCTCAAGAATCTTCTTGGCTGCGACCAAATCTTTCATGTCAAATTCTCTACTCAACAAAACCTTCAGTTTGTTGACCTACACTATACTCTTAGCTGCAATAAGCATAGCATCCACGTACAGTAACAGAAAAACAAATGAGTCATCATTAAGGCTCCTCACATAAACACAACGGTCATATTCACATCTCCTGTAGCCAATTTTAATCATGTAGGAGTCAAACCGCTTATGCCACTGCCTTGGAGACTACTTCAGCCCATAAAGTGACTTCTTCAATTTACAGACCAAGTGCTCTTGTTCAGGTTGACTGAACCCTTCTGGCTGTTCCATGTAAATCTGCTCCTCCAAATCATCATGGAGAAAAGCTGTCTTCACATCCATCTCCTCCAATTCCATGTCATAATGAGCTACCAACGCCAATACCGCTCTGATGGAAGTATGTCTAATCACTGGGGAAAATATTTCCTCGTAATCAATCCCTTTCTGCTGTGCATAACCCTTTGCTACTAGGTGAGCCTTGAATTTTTCTCCCCCTTTTTCTGATACTGTTTTCTTTTTCTTGAACACCCATTTTCACCCTATCGCCCTCTTCCTTCTAGAAGCTCCACCGAATCCCATGTTTGGTTCTTATGCAAGGACTCCATTTCCTCCGCCATAGCACCCACCCATCTGCTCTTCTCTTGGCTATTGACAGCCTCATGAAAGGTACTAGGATCTCCATTGCTGATGACAAGAGCATAGGAAGCCATGTTTTCATAATCGTACCCGACTGGTGGTATGATAGTGCGTCTAGGTCTATCTGTGGCCATACTGTGATGCTGCTCAACTCTTGAAGTAGAGGTCTCTGTCCCCTGAGAAGTGTTCTCCTACACAGAAGTCTCTAACTCCACTTGCAACACCTGCTAATCACTGCTACTGCTTTTTGGCCCCTGCTGCTTTTCATCCTGAGTACTCTTCAACATGGAATTTTCATCAAATACCATGTCTCTACTGATCACTGCCTTGTTTGCCTTTGGATCCCAAAACTTGTAACCCTTGACCCATTTTCCGTATCCGAGAAAGAAACACTGTCTAGACTATAGATCAAGCTTCGATCTTTCTACACTAGGTATGTGCATATAGGTTGGACAACCAAATACTCGCAATCCAGAATAATCTATCTCATTACCTGTCCGCACCTCCTTTGCAACTTTCCCATCTAGTGTTGCCCTCGGCAACCTGTTGATCAAGTAGCATGCCATACTCACTGCATCTGCCCAGAAAATATTTGTAAGTCTAGCATTCAGCCTGAGACATCGTGCTTTCTCTGCAATAGACCTATTCATCCTTTCCGCCACACCATTTTGCTATGGTGTCTTGCATACTGTGAAATGTCTCTTTATACCATGCTGTTCTCAAAAATATCTGAACATGTCGTTTGTGTACTCAGTGCCATTATCTATTCTAAGGCACTTAACCTTCTTTCCAATTTGGTTCTCCACTTTAGCTTTTCATAACTTAAACATGGCAAACATTTCTGATTTGTGCCATATGAAGTACACCCAAACCTTTCTAGAGAGATCATCAATAAAGATTACGAAGTACATATGTCCTCCCCGTGACGCTGTCCTCACAGGTCCCCAAACATCATAATGAACATAGTCCAAAATTTCCTGTCTTGTGTGTGGTTGTCTTGAATTGTACCCGATTATGTTTCCCCAGAACACAGAACTTACAGAAATCAAGTTTGCTCGTTTTGACACCCATCAACATATTTCTCTTATGAAGCTCCAACATGCCCTGCTCACCCATATGACCCAACCGCATATGCCACAAAACAATACAATCAGATTCAGACTCTACAAAGGCGATTCCACCTACAACTGTACTTCCCAACAGTTTATAGATATTCTTTGAATTTTTCTGCCCCTTCATCACTACCATCACACCCTTAGTCACCTTCATGACTCCACCTTCAGACTCCCTTAGCAACAGACTCCCTAAAGCCCATTCCCTTCCCTATGTTTAGGAAAAATCTCCAAAAAATCTACAAAAAAGCACTCACATCAGAAGCCCCAAATTTAACCAACATCAAAGAGCACCTACAATGTTTCCCAATGCATTGGAAAACACTGTAGACTCCCTATGCATTATTAAATTATAAAACATCCCATTCTCTCTCCTTTCTCCTTCACATGTACCAACAATTCTCTCTTCTTTCTCCTCTCTCCTCTCTCATTGGTTGCAATGATAAAAAGAAATAGTATTTAATTCATATAGGGAAAAATAAAGGAATCTATTGTGAAGTGTTTTTTTATAGGGAATCAAAAAGTGGTTTTAT
>NC_081541.1:26511387-26512465 GCF_901000735.1 Corylus avellana | reverse complement strand
GAGAAAGTGGAACAAAATGAGGAAGGAAACTTTTAATTATCTTGTTCTCATTTGAAGCTACTTTTTTCTTTGGGGAAACTTCACTTTAAACATATGAACTATCGTGCACTTTAAGAAGACTCCTAAATTTAACCCCCTAAACTTTTAATTTTATTCAATTGACTCCCTTAAGTCAGATTTTAAACGTTAAAAGTGATAAAATAACATTTATACTACTCATTTTTTTTATAAAATTCCAAATTAAAAATTAAAATAAAATATAAAAAAAAAAAATCGAACTGTAATTTGGTTTTTTTAGGCATTTTTATTATAAATTAACTGCTAAAACAAACGGAGGGGGGTAAATTGATTGAAATTGAAAGTTCATGGATGTAAATTGAGAGTTTTTTAATTTTAAGAGAATTTTCTCAAAACACGCGATTGTTCAGTGGTCTAAAATAAAGTTTTCCATTTTTCTTTTTTCTTTATTGGTTATCTTTAGGTAATTGCTTCTTCTTCTTTTTTTTATTTTTTATTGGTCATTTCTTTCTCAATCTTATTTTTCTTTTTTCTTTATTTGTTTGTACAAATCATCTGTATCAAGTGCCTCTATATTTTTTGTTGTTTGTCATTTCTGTTGCGTGAATTAAGATTAAGGAGAGAGAAAGGGAGATGAACATTTCAAAGAGAGATTTCTTGGACAGCACAATATGTTTGAGAGAAAGAATTTCACTTGTTAAAAAAGAAAAGAGGAGTTACATGTGTTAGACTCTGTTAAGTATATTAAAAAAAACACATGCCGCTCTCACGTCTCACAAGGACACAAGATAATTTATCAGATTTGGTTAGAAGATATTCTTTCAACTTAATTTGAAGAAAATTTATGTCTTTTTAATGAGTGCTAAATACTAGAATTAGTTGTCCAATTAATTAGCAATGGGATTGCAACAATGGGAAGGCGACATTGCATTTACCATCACCATGCATGGTTCACAGTTGTTGGACAATACTATTCAGTAGGCATTGTGAGTAATCCTACCAGGGGCCATGTTTTCTCCAAAAATTTTAAAAAATGCATTGTATCTTTGCAATTCACGAC
>NC_081541.1:26504476-26511194 GCF_901000735.1 Corylus avellana | reverse complement strand
CTACTCCTGAATACTACATACTCATATGTTATCAGACTTTCATACCACTTGGCTCATATAACAGTTTTCATAACTCCTTTATTAAAAAGAAAAAGAAAAAGAAAAAAAAAAAAAAAAAAGGAAGGAAAATACACTTTACTCCCTGAACTATCCACCTATTTACACTTTTAACCCAAATGTTTAAAAAATAACACTTTACCTCCCAAACTATCTTACATTGACACTTAACCCACATGAAGTACACTTTACCCCTAAAGTATTTTGAGTTGACACTTTACCCTCCGAAGCAACTAAGTTTTGGGAGATAAAGTGTCAATTCAAAATATTTTAGGGGTAAAGTGTACTTTATAGGGGTCAAATGTCAATGTCAGATACTTTGGGGGGTAAAGTGTCACTTTTTAAACATTGGGGTTAAAAGTACAAATGGGTAGATAGTTCAGGTGGGTAAAATGTATTTTCCCAAAAAAAAAAAAAAAAAAAAATACAAAGGCTGATGGATATTAGCACATCACTCCAATAATTTAAAAGTGAGATGAGAGATGAGTATTTAAAAGGGTAAAGTTCACTTAATCCTCTCAAACTACCAGCCCAATGACATTCTACCCCCAAACTATCAATTACACGACAATTTACCCCCCAAACTACCAAAACGATGACAATGTACCCCCCAATGTTAGCAAAATGATGAAATTACCCCTATAGAATCTTCAATAAGACAAAAATACCCTTAAAAATTTGAAATAAATAAATAAATTTTAGTATTTTTGCTTTTATTTTAGTAAGGATAATTTCATCATTTTGTTAAAATTTGAGGTACATTGTCATTGTCTTGATAGTTTGGAGGGTAATTATCACAATTGATAGTTTATGGAGTAAATTGTCATTGAAATAATAGTTTAAGGGAGTTAAGTGGATTTTATCCTATTTAAAATTTGTGATCTCCGATATGCATCGCATCAATAAACATGCTGATAATAATAAATTAGAACTAAATCTTCAGTTGCAGATCTTGGGGAAAGATTTGTCCAATTTCTTTATTCAACGTAATCTAGAAACTTTCTCATTGGATAAGAAAATCCTATATTATTGTCTCCTTATTATTCTTTTTTGGAACCTTCATTTGCCTTGGAATCATAACAGAAATGAGTTGGAATTATATCAAATGTATGTGGAACAAAAATCAAGAAGAACAGATTCCAAAGCAAAAACTTCGGATGCCAAAGAAGTTTTCAAATAAAACGTGTTCATCATTCTAATTTCTAATGAAATTTCACACCACAATTGCGTAGCCAAACGTACTGTGTAGGCCATATTATACTAAGTGTTTACTATATTAAAATACTTACATTTGTTTACAATTACCAATTGAGACCTTGATTAGAGAGTCTTTATTGTTTAAAAAAGAAATAAAATTTTAGAAGATAATTATTAACTAAATGCCTTAATTAGGAGTAGCCCATGTGTATAGGATCTTTCAAGAGGTACACGTAACTGACATTCGGTGACTCAAGTCCTTATCCATGTACATATAATACTGTTAATTATCACGTGCTTCCAAAGCAGTTAAAATTAAAAACAAAAGTAAATTCCATATATTTCTTTAAACTACTACTCAATTGATAATGTCTCTTCAAACTTTCAAATAGGACAATCTCTCCTCCAAACTACCAAAAAGTTATGAATGTGCCCCCTAATGACAAAAGTATCCTTAATAAAATAATATATATATAAAAAATAAAATCTAAAAATTAAAAAGAAGGAAAAACCAGACAATTTGTTTGAACGATAACAAAAAGAGAAGACGGTGTACCTGAGAAGCTTTGCAGTTTTGCAATGACCTCCTCTCCTCATATGACTCCATATATAGCCATGTCATCCCTGTGCTAATTCCAATAATTAACATAGGAAAGTAACAAGTTGTAATTAATCATTTAGATCGCCAAAGGAAATACTGAACAAGGAAGTATTCTTTAAACAACACTAGATTTTCAAAATCAATGCTGATCAGAGAATGCAGAAAAGATCCAAAAACACCAAACCAAGCCTTATGACTCCACTCAGATTTGAAAAGAAGGAACAAGAACGGATCCATTGTTTCTAATTTTTTTTCTTCCTTTTTTTAGTTTTTAGTTTTTAGTTTTTTTTTTTTTTTTTTTTTTTCAAATTATTGATATGTTTGTCTTAGTGAAAATTTTTTAAGGTTATTTTTGTCTATTTGTTGGTCTTGGCGGGTATATTGACAACCTTTTAATAGTTTATGGGGAACATTGTTAATTGGGTAGTAATTTGAGGGTTACTTGATGAAAAAGAAAATAGATACAATTGCATCGTCATTTTGATATATACCACGATCTACATAACATTAGCTTTAGGAATATTATCTGCTTTTTGTATATGATAGAGTCAAACGTTCTCCGATTTAGCATATATGGAATTAAACCAGAAGCTATCTTTAAATAAATCCTATTCAGCCATGTAAAATGATATATCTAAATGTGAATCACAAATGTCTGTGCAGCATTACTCTTATAAAAATAGATCCAATTATTTGAAAATAAATAAATTGTTGAAATAAACATTTCCTTTAGTTAGCGCATTGGTAGTCCATAAATTGCCTAGTGAAATAAAAATTAAAGTGACCGATTGTTTCACAAATTATACTGAAGGAACTTCTAATGGAGATTCTGCATTGAATAATCCGTAGGGCAGTATATGGCACTACAGATTGTCATAGCACCATTAATTGTGGGTTATGTATATTAATTTGTTCATAATATTAGCTTCATGCAGCACCTATTAAATGCAAAAAATTTACAAAGTTTAGGTTAAACAAAAAGTCGAAAACGAAGAATATAGGGACTGAATGTTAGGTTTGGGTACTCCGGGTTGTTCGTGGTTGATCCAGTTGGGCGTAGTGGTGGTCTTGCTCTCCTATGGAAGGAGGAAGGAACGCTAGAAATTCAAAATTATTCCAGGAGACACATCAATGCTGTGGTATGCCTACCAGGCAGCAACCTCTCTTGGAAGTTTACTGGCTTTTATGGACACCCTGAGGTGGGGAAAAGGCATGAATCATGGGCTCTACTAAACCATCTAAAATACCTCAATCCCGTTCCATTGCTTTGCATCTGAGATTTCAATGAAATTGTGTCCCAAGAAGAAAAATTTGGGGCAGTTTTGAGAAGAGAAAGCCAGATGGAGTAGTTCCTAGATGTATTAGATGGGGGCCAACTAGGAGACTTGGGGTTTAAAGGACCAAAATACACATAGACGAACTGCAGAAGTGATGGTGGCTTCATCAAGGAGCGGTTGGATCAGGCAGTAGCCAATATTGCATGGTGTGGCTTGGCACATACGAATTGTCCTCTTCTCTAATGTCATCTTAATTCGAACCATGACAAATAAGGTACACTGCACTTATCTGCTATCTGTTATTTGCTATCTATTATCACGATGCAGATAGGAATAGCAAAAATCATTATCCGCATGTACGGATGCGAATTATGATTTTAGAATATGTAGATGTGGATAATAACCGCATCCACATTCGCTTTATATAAAATTATATAAATTAAATTCATTGAAACGACATCATTTTGGATTTGATAGGTTTGTGACCTTTAGGATAGGTTTTTTTCTACTATCATTTCAAAGTCATACTCACCCCTCATAACCACAACCTTTTTTTTTTTTTTTTTTTAAAAAAAAAAAAAAAAAATTTTTATGTTTGTCGGATTTGTAATTTATTTTTTTGAATTCATGATTTATTTTTCTTATATTTGCTAAATTTGTAATGTTGTTGGATTTCACTGTTGGGAAACGATCTTCTAATTTGTTTTGACTTAATTGTCTTATATATTCTTCCTTTATTATTATTATTATTATTCTTATTATTATTATTATTATTTTTTCGAATATTTTTTTTCTGACTCCAACTATAGATAGATGATACAAGAAGCTAAATAATGTATGAAATTAAAATTTCATCACAAAATGATGTGATATGAATAATATTATTCAATTATAGATAATGTTTTTTTGTCTTTACTAGAAGCAATAAGTACAACTCCAAAATGCTCTTACCTCATATGCGGATAGGGGATAATAACTGCATTTATTAACTGCACAGATGCATATAGTAATTGCATAATGCGGATGCAGATATCAAAAATATCCACATTTTGTAGATATAGATATTGCTAATAACCGCATCCACATCCACATATGCATTTTCACTCCTAAGTACAACATTGTATATGTGACCCATTTAACGAGTAGGACTTGGTCAATTTCCTTTTCTCTTAATTATTACTTTTTTTTTTTTTTAGTAATGCTACACGCACTTTTATTTTTTTACTCTCACTCTTAACGCGTTATTAGCTGATTCCACTCTCACCATTGGATCAAAATCCACTAACAATTTATCATAAATTCAATGGTGAAAATGGGTGTCATCTAAAAATGTATGAGAGTAAGGGTAGGAAAGTAAGAGTACCGAGTACGTATGATTCATTACTCTTTTCAAAATACTTTTTTGCCATAAGACCAGGTGGATCATGTAGGCTAAATATCAAACACCAACATCCATAATAGTTTCAAACAAAATACATTAATATTTACGACCCAAATACAACCAACTTCAATACAATCAGGTCCATACATTACAAAATACAACCAACTAATTACTCATATAAATGTTCCTCTTCTTGTTAGGAGATATACTATTCCATTCAAAAAAGTATACAAACTTCTCCTTAAACTACCATTATTGTCAATGTCCTCTCTTAAACTACCAATTGTGTCTAGGAACGGACCCGCCTTATGTCTTGGGGGGTTCAAGGCAACCTCAAAAAATTTGAAAATCTATATAAAATAATCATTTTTTATATAAAATAACCAGACATAGTTGTAATTAATCTGGTTTGCTGGCCTCTTGGTGGTGGAGGCTTTGCTAATTAATTATTGCTAATCAAGAAATGGAGATACTTGAGAGAGAACTAAGCAAGGCATAAGTTGGTTGAAAAGGTAATTATGATATGATGTATCATAATTAAATAGTGTCAAATTGGATCGATCATTTGATTGTATCACGATCAATCACACTAATATTGCACTTGGATTGATCGATTGAGATTATCACGATCAATCGGACTAATGATCGATCGGTTAATCTTATCATGATCGATCAGACGAATACACTAGAGCAATTAGATGTTCGATCGAACAATCAATTTTGTCAAATTGGATCAATCATTTGATTGTATCACGATCAATCACACTAATATTGCACTTAGATCGATCGATTGAGATTATCAAGATCAATCAGATTAATGATCGATCAGATGAATACACTAAGAGTAATCAAATGTTCGATCAAACAATCAATTTTGTTAAATTAGATCGATCATTTGATTGTATCATGATCAACCACACTAATATTGCACTTGGGTCGATCGGTTAATCTTGTCATGATCAATCGGACTAATATACTAAGAGTAATCGGATGTTTGATCGAACATTCAATTGTGTCAAATTGGATCGATCATTTGATTATATCACGATCAATCACACTAATGCACTTGGATCGATCAATTGAGATTATCATGATCAATCAGACTAATGATTGATCGATTGATCTTATCATGATCGATCAGACGAATACACTAAGGCCTATTTTTTTATTTTTGTTTCTTCAAAACCATTATGGTCAATCGGTTAATATTTTAAAAGTTACTGCTATTGACCGCTCATTAGCGGCAACATTTAAAAGTCGCCATTGTTAGGCACTCAATAGTGGCAACTATATGTCGCCGCTAATAGGCCTATTTTTTTATTTGTTTTTTGTCAGGACCATTAGCAGCAACTCTTAAAGTTGCTGCTATTGACCCCTCAATAGCGGCAACTTTTTCAAGTTGCCGCTATTAGGCACTTAATAGTGGCGACTTTATGTTGTTGCTAATAAGACCTATTTTTTATTTTGTTTTTTCATCATGATCATTAGCGGCAACTTTAAAAGTTGCCGCTATTGATGCTTCAATAGTGGCAACTTTATAATGTCGCCGCTGTTAGGAACTTAATAGCGGCAACTTTATGTCGCCGCTAATAGGCCTTTTTTTTTTTGTCAAGACCATTAGCGACAATTGCTAAAGTTGTCGCTATTGACCCTTCAATAGCGCCAACCTTTTAAAGTTGCCACTATTAGGCACTTAATAGTGGCAACTTTTTGTCGCCACTAATAGGCCTATTTTTTTTATTTGTTTTTTGTCAGGACCATTATCAGCAACTGCTAAAGTTGCCGCAATTGACCCCTTAATAGCGGCAACCTTTTAAAGTTGCCGCTATTAGGCACTTAATAGCGGCAACTTTATGTCGCCGCCAATAAGTCCTATTTTTATATTTGTTAGGACCATTAGCGGAAACTTTAAATGTTGCCGCTATTCACCCCTTAATAGCGGCAACTTTATGTCGCTAATAAGTCCTATTTTTTTATTTGTTTTTTCGTTAGGACTATTAGCGGAAACTTTAAATGTTGCCGCTATTGACCTCTTAATAGCGGCAATAGTCTGTTGCCGCTGATTGTGTTTAAATAGCGGCAACATGTGTCGCCGCTATTGAGTGCCTAACAGCGGCGAGTAGTAAATAGCGGCAATAATGGCCGCTGCTATTGGTGTTGCTGCTAAATATCAACTATTTTGGTATGTAGCGTCTGCTATTAACG
>NC_081541.1:26502365-26504376 GCF_901000735.1 Corylus avellana | reverse complement strand
CTAGGAGGGTACGGTTTTACAAGAGTTTTTTACTGAATTAATATGTGGCTCTGGTAAAAATTCAACTATATTAAAAAAATAGATAAATAATAAATTGACGTAGGACATGTGAAGAGGTATCATCATCAAAGTTTTGGGACTTTAAAAAAAAAATAAAAGAAGAGGTATCGTCCAATATTCACAACATATGAAATAACAACCTCCATTTAAATAGTATTTTCAAAAAAGTTATTGGTTTAAAAGAAGAGGTATGCAATATTATTGGAGTAAAAATCATCATAGTATTCATTTATGCAATGAGATTATAAATGGTGAAAATTACAAATGGAAGTGACTTGTTAGTTGTCACATCTATAATAAAAGAGAACTAATAAAGAATAATTAAACTAATCATTACAATTATGAAGAGGCGTTTGAAAAAAATGATTCTATATGTGAAACTTGAAAATAACTTGCATAATAAAGAAATAGGTAGAGGCAAAAGTTAGCTTGTTCTTGTTACTCTACAAGATCCAATCACCTCTTTTAACATTCATCCACAATGCCACCAAGAATAAACCCATATTCTCATCTTCAATATTAAACCACCATAGTATCCCATACTTGATAATACCACCAATCAATTAAGAGAATCACACTCATCTTCTAATTTCCATCAACGTAGCTATTCACCCTTAATCGACCATTCATAAATCAAGCACCCAAATACATTATATTAATTCCAAAAAGTTCACCCAACTAATCCTCATCCACCTCTACCAACAATTGAAACCAACAAAAATTAAAAACACAAGGAATAACCCACTACAATGCGCCATCTTCTCTTATTAACCTACAAAATCACCCATCAGCAAAATAATCCCAAAAGTTGAATTTTCAACTAGAAATATGGTTCAAAGTGTTAGAGAATATGCGGGCTTGTCCCACATTGCCAAAGTATGAGAGTTTCTCTCCCTTTAACTTTTATATATTGAAGTCTCCTATGTACTATCAAATAATTCAATAAAAGCATAATGTAGCCCTAGGGCTTTATCTGTGGACGTAGGTTATTGACTGAACCACGTAAAATCTTTCGTGTCTCTTTTATTTTAATTCTGCTATAATTTTATTTTTCCATTTAATTATCAATTTCTTCATGGTATCAGAGGAAATAGGCTAACGATAATTGTTAGATCCTGGATCGCAATTTTCTTTTATGTTTCTTATCATTTGTTTCAATTGATTTCACAATCACAAAACCCTTTTATCTATATTATTTTTATTTTTTGTTGAAAAAAAAAAGGTTTTTGTTGTCAAGTCTGTTAGAGTATATCATGAAGGTTCAAGAATAATAGTCATAGTATAAGACTATTACTGACTTACAGTTGAAAAATATCACTGAGTCACACTTGAAAACTATCACTGTAGTTACAGGTGAATAGTTTAAGATTATCACCAAGCTAACCTAGCTAGAGTAGAAGTCTATTTGTATTCAACATGATTCTCCTATAAATAGGAGCATATTATATTGTAAATATTACTCAGAGAAATAAGAGCTTAATGGAGCCTCAGGGCTTGGTCTTATGGATGTAGCTCATAGATCGAACCACGTAAATCTCTGTGTCACTATCTTATTATTTCCGCTTTATTATCTACGCATTATGAATTCTTTCATGGTATCAAAGCAAATAGGCTAGCTCCAATTGTTAGATCCTAGATTGCAATTTTCTTTTATGTTCCTTATCCTTTGTTTCGATTGATTTCATAATCACGAAACCCTTTTATCTATTTTATTTTTGTTAAATAGAAAAAGAAAAAAAAAAAAAAAAAAAAAGAACCGGTCGATGTTCAGCCCTAGCCGCCCTTCACTGGCTCCTTCCATACTTCTCCGTCATGCCACACAACAACATCAATGACAGGCCCCTTGTCACAGGCCCCTTTGTCATCAAAGCTTTGTAATTAGTTAGGGGTTTAAAGTTAGCAAGTTTCCCACAATCTGGGTCATCCTCAAGACTCTATGTGTCAAGAGCAA
>NC_081541.1:26493750-26502265 GCF_901000735.1 Corylus avellana | reverse complement strand
TCAGTTAAACCAACTTGTGGCTAAATGAGGAATCGCCCCTATAAGCATTTCAGAGTAATGCTTAGGAAGGTGAAATACAATCTGAGAGAAATTATTTACATTGCCATGGTACAAGTAAAATCCTCAAATTAAATACATGGAGCAACTAATCAAAAAAGGCAAACCTAATAACATTATACAAATCCTTAAGCAGGGCCAGAAGTGGTAGTCATACCACTCTTTGCTGCTAGTGGCAAGTGATGAGTGCCAAATATCATATATTTGGCCCCTTAACTTGCATTTGTTAAACCCTTTGTTTTGTTGTTTTCAGATGTTTTTGGTTAGTTTTGGTGTTTTAGTGTTTTGCAGGTCATTGAGAGAAAACTGCAGTTTGAAGGTGAAAATTGCAAAGATTGAAGTCCAGTGGAAGAGCGATCGAGCACACAGTAAGGCGATCTAGTGTATCTGCGCTCTAGCCCATGCAAGGCACGCTCGAGCGCACACTTGCACTGTGGAAGAGCTAACGCATGCTAGTGTGCGCTCGAGTACACCTAGTGTGCGATCGAGCACACCTGCCTGACTTGGCAACGCTGAAGCCCTAGTTTTAAGTTTAAATATCACATTTTATTTTGAAAAGACACGTTGGGAGGCGTCGTTTATAGCCTATTTTCGACTTAGAGTTGTTCTTGAGTTTTTTGGACGTTTTCCTTTGTAAGTTTTATGTTTGTTCTGATTTCAATTGATTTGATTATGTCTTTTATTATCATGAGATGCTAAAACCTTCAACTAAGGTTGAAGATGAAACCTCATCATTGATTAGTTTCATATTCCTCATGTTTTTGTTCGTCAAATTCCGACCCTAATATAAAGTATTTTCATTTCAATCCAATTATGTGACAAAATGGTATTGATTGTTGTTTATAAAATTGTTAAAACGTTGGATATTTGATTTGTTTCATCCAATGGATACATCGAATCTTTTGATTGAAATTAGATATCCATTGTCTTTCATTGTTCAAACTGATACATTGGATCTTTTGATCTCAATTGGATATTCGTTGTCTTTCGTAATAGAGATGGATTCATCGAATCTTTCAGTATAATTTTATAAAAGCAATAGGACATGCTTAGGGTTTAATTTCTTAACGGATGTATGAACAAAACATGAGAGTATAAACTTTGATTTAGTGAGTTGGATTCTGAAAACCTTAGTGCCGTTTTATCATTCCATTTAATCAATTTTAATTTTAGTTTATTTTTATTTTGCACGACAAAATTACTCGAACTTCAGAACTAGGTTAAAATAGGATTAGTTTGAATAGAAATTGATTTACACAACACAATTCCCTATGGATCGACCTTGCACTTGCACACACACTATATTGTACACGACTTTTGCACTTGCGAGTACAATTAAATTTGCAGAGCAAATTTTGGCGCCGTTGCCTGGGAATTGTTGATTTGTGAAATTAATTTTTCGTTAAATTAATTTTGTTTTTTTACTAGTTATAGGTAGCATTTTTTGTTTTATTTTCTTTTTGCAATTTTTGTTCATTTTTATTTTGTTTTATCCAATAGAAAAAAAAAAAAAAAAAAAAGGGAAATGAAAAGTTTGTTTGTTTTAAGTTTGTGGCAGATTTGACGAAATTCAGTTCATGCCAATGCGATCGAGCGTGCCTCACCTGCGCTCAAGCGCACTCGAGCCTATTGCAGCACATTCTGCACACCTGCGCTCGACGTGTCCGTAGTTGCACGCGAGCACACAGTAGACCTACGCTCGAGCGCAAGCCTTTGACTCTCAACCGCACCAGTGCAACTACGATCGATCGCAGCTTACCTGCGCTCCAGCGCACCTCTGTAGCCTGCAGCAACAGACCTGAAGCAACTAAGAACAAAATATATATATATATATTTGCATTTCTTTTGTTTCATTTTTTGTTTGTTGATATTGTGGTTTCTGTTTTGTATTTATTCTCTGTTTTGTTCTTCTTATTTTTGTGTGAATATATATATTTTTTTGTTTAGTTAGTTTATTTTAAAGTTGTTGTTTGGTGTATGCTTGGTCGGAGATCCCTAAGCTTAGATTTGATACCTCTAGATCCCGACTTAGAAAGAACCCTTAGGAGAACTCGGAGAGCACCTGTTGAGATGGGAGATAACATACCCCAAAATGTGGAGCAACCTAGAGTTGAGAATGAGGATGCGAGAGCTGAGAATTTTGAGCAAGCTAGAGCTTGGAATGTGGATTTCACTACATCACTTAAGGATTTGTTCGCATCCGTTGCGACTAATTCCCATTCGTGTATAGTGTTGCCACCAACCAATGCTACCCATTTTGATTTGAAGCCACATGTCATCCAAATCCTACCATCATTCCATGGCCTAGAACTTGAAAATCTTTACGGTCAAGTAAAGAAATTCAAGGACATGTGCGCCACTTTTAAGTTTCAAAACTTTTCTGAAGAGTCTATCTACCTTAGACTATTTCCTTTCTCTTTGCACGATAAAGCCAGGGCATGGTTGGATTCCAACACGCCTGGGTCCATTACATCTTCGGAAAGCTTGTTGAGTAAGTTCTATAACAAGTTTTTCCCAATGTCAAAGGTAAATGAATGCAGAAAGGATATTAGTTCTTTCACTCAGGAGGAGGATGAGAAGTTTTCCGAAAGTTGGGAGAGATTTAAGGAGTTGTTGATAAGATGCCCTCCACATGGATATGAGAAGTGGAGACTCATTCAGTTCTTCTACCAAGGATTGACCCAATCCAACCGTAGTATGATCGAGTCAATGAATGGGGGGCATTCTTAGGTTTGATGGGGGATGAAGAGTATAAGGCATTGGACAAGTTGTCTGACAGCTCACAGCAGTGGGATTTTTTGAGTTGTCGAGATAAATTTGCCTCTATCCCCGAGAAAGGAGGCATCTATGAGGTTAAGGCGGATATTGATTTGAGGTTAAAAATAGATGCCCTCACCAAGAAGGTTGAAGCTCTCGTTGTGGGTCAGTCCATCAATGCTGCAAACACTTTCAATTTTGATTGATGTTCCATCTATGCTAGTCCTATGCACTTAGCACCAAATTGTCCATCTATGCTGGCTTTTGCCGAGTATCCTATGGAACAAGTGCACGCTTTCAACGACTATCGGAAGCAGTCAAATGGACCATACTAAGAGACCTACAATCCAGGGTGGCGGAACCACCCAAATTTCTCATGGAAGCAGAACCAATCGGTAAATTAGGGAGGAGCTCCTCATAATGCTCACAATTAATACCCTCCTGGATTTCTTCTGCCAGCTCAAAATCATGCCTTCCAAGCCCCCACTCAAGTGCCAGTTTCTTCTCCCCAGTCGTCCTTGGAAGACACTATCAAGGAACTCCACTTTCAGACCACGGTCCAGCCCATTGTTAATGATCCCCCTAGGAGTTTTATCCCAAAAGCTCCTTACCCATAAAGATTGAAGGCTCCAAAGAAGAATGCTCAGTATGCTGAAATCCTTGAGGTATTCAAACAAGTTTAGATAAACATTCCATTTTTGGATGTCATCCAGCAAGTGCCTTTTTATGCTAAGTTCCTAAATGATTTGGTCACTGTCAAGAGAAGGACCAACGTCCCAAAGAAAGCATTTTTGACCGAGCAAGTCAACTCCATCCTTCAGTGCAAGCGTCCCATAAAGTATAAGGACCCTGGGTGTCCTACCATTTATTGCATGATAGGAGTCAACCAGATTGAAAGGGCCATATTGGATCTTGGAGCAAGTGTGAATCTCTTGCCCTATTCAGTCTATGTACAATAGGGATTGGGAGAATTGAAGCCCACATCGATGACACTCCAATTGGCTAACAGGTCAGTGAAGAGTGCAAGGGAAATAATTGAGGATGTATTGATCAAGGTAGACAAGTTTTATTTCCCTGTGGACTTTATAGTGATAGACATGAAGCCGGTGCATAATGTTGGGAGCCAAATTCCAGTGATTTTAGGGTGACCTTTCTTAGCCATGGCTAAAGCCCAAATCAACTGCAGAACTGGGGTGATGAAAATTTCTTTTGGGAATATGACCGTGGAGCTTAACATATTTGACACCCATAAGCAGCCACTTGACGATGATGAAGTTCGCAATGTGTGCTTAATTGAAGAGATAACAGATGAGGCGGTAAGTGAGTTAAGCTTGGAGGATCCTGAGGTGGAGAGCTTTACTCAAGATGGAGATGATCTGGGCTTGGATGAGTTGGTTGAGCAAGTTGAGCAGTTTTGGATCCCATTCCTGAGATGCAGCCGGGGTGTGGGGAAACCACTGAGATATCATTCTCCACACCATATTCATCAGCAGTTGAGCCGCTCGAGTTGATTTCTGAGAGCAAATGGGTTAGACCCATTCATGTATGGCCTAGGTGGCCAAGTGTGACTGTGGAGAGGAATAAGGATAACGAGTTGTTCCCAACTCATTTTTAGATAGGATGGCCAGGGTGCATTGATTACAGCAAGTTGAAGGCCATCACAAAGAAATATCACTTTCCTCCCCCCTTCATTGATCCGATGGTGGCATGGTTAGCTGGACATTCTTACTACTGTGTGCTTGATGGTCACTCTAGCTACAACCATGTTACTTTGGACCTCGGAAATCAAGAGAACACCACTCTCACATCTGTCTTTGGTGTGGTTGCCTACTGTCGCATGCTGTTTGGATCATGCAACGCACCTGTTGTAGAAAGTCTGGCTAAAGACTATAAACTTAGCGCTTGTAGGAGGCAACCCGTTGGTACTTTTAGTTTTTGTTGTTATTTGATTTGGTTTTGCTTGTTTTGTTTTTGTTTTTGTTGTGGTTTTCAGGAAATTTGTCTGTTATTCAAGTTTGGGGGAGCGTTCCTCTACGTTACACCAGACTTGCACCACCCATTCGGTATTGTATTTCTGGCCACATTGGGGACAATGTGTCATTTTAATTTGGGGGTAGGGTAGACATTTCTGTCTTTTCTTTTACTTTTTGTCTTTTCTTTTACTTGTTATTTTTGTGTCAAAAAAAAAAAATTATGCTATGTTATTGATTGAGCATAATTACATCATAACTGTGATTAGTCTGTCGTTGGTTGATTTAACATCTTGAACATTGCACGTCATTAGAAATCCGAGTCTTTGATTTATTTGTTGGATTAGAGAAACTTCACTTGTTTGAGTAATTTATCACATGCACATTAGCATAGGGTCTGTGAGGTATGAGAATTGAATTGAGTGTGTGTCTTGAGATTTGTAGGATGATTTGTTGATGAAACCTTGGCTTAAAATAATAATAATAATAATAATAATAATAATAATAATCATTAGTTTGAGTTTCTCATTGAGTAACCGGACCTCTTACCTCACTACGCATTGAGTGTTCGCGTAAAAAGATGAGAAATTCGAGTTGATTGATTATATAGCTAGTTAGGCTTCGTGGCTCATTTTGACTTGAGTCATTAAGCCCTTAGGGATGTTTCTACATCTAGTACCCTAAAACCATCTGGTTTGGGAGTCACTGGCCCAACACTCATTACATAGGTCAATTAGAAGCTTAAGAGAGTCAAGCATTGCACAGCCTATATAAAAAAATTGCACCTTTCGAGTCAAGCCTTGGTTGTTTTCATCTGATGGAATTCCTATGAATTTTGCGGTACACAAGCTTTAATAAAAATTGAAATTTCATGAGGCTATGCTAATCTCACTTTGCATTTATCGGAGCATGTGTTGTCTCAATTTTCCAGCTATGAGTTGAGTGATTGTTGGATGTCCTGATGAGGTGATTGTTGTGTTCATCTTGTTAAACCTGGTCATATGTATGATTCATGTGTTTATGCGGAAATCATTGTTTGTCAATAACATAGTGCCAAAATGTTTGTGGGTATCATTGTTGTTAAATTCTCATGAGACTTCACTCGTCCGATAGGGTTGCCTAGGGGTTTAAAAGGCTTGTTGCATATGCTAAATGCAATCGTTTCTCCCACGACAGGGGACTTATGTTTAATGTTTTGATGTTGTTTTTCATTTTGTTTTGCTAAGAGACTAGCAAAATGTAAGTTTGGGGGTATTTGATGAGTGCCAAATATTGTATATTTGGGCCCCTTAACTTGTATTTGTTAAGCCCTTAGTTTTGTTGTTTTCTGATGTTTTTGGTTAGTTTTGGTGTTTTGCAGGTCATTGAGAGAAAATTACGGTTTGAAGGTGTAAGTTGCAAAGATTGAAGTCCTCTGGAAGAGCGATCGAGCTCACAATAAAGTGATCGAGCACATCTGTGCTCCAGCCAATGCAAGGCACGCTCAAGCGCACACTTACACCGCGCAAGAGCTAACGCATGCCCGAATGCGCTTGAGCGCACCCGTGCTGACCTGGCAGCGCTGAAGCCCTAGTTTTTAGTTTAAATATCACATTTTCTTATGAAAAGACACGTTGGGAGGCGCCATTTAGAGCCTATTTTCGACCTAGAGTTGTTCTTGAGATTTTCGGACATTTTCCTTTGTAAGTTTTATGTTTGTTATGATTTTAATTGATTTGATTATGTCTTTTGTTATCATGAGAGGCTAAAACCTTCAACTAAGGTTGAAGATGAAGCCTTATCATTGATTAGTTTCATATTCCTCATTTTTTGTTCGTCCAATTCCGACCTTAATATAAAGTATTTTCGTTTCAATCCAATTATATGACAAAATTGTATTGATTGTTGTTTATAAAATTGTTAAAACGTGGATATTCGATGTGTTTCATCCAACGGATACATCGAATCTTTTGATTGAAATTGGATATCCATTGTCTTTCGTTGTTCAAACGGATACATTGGATCTTTTGATCTCAATTGGATATTCGTTGTCTTTCGTAATAGAGATGGACTCATTGAATCTTTCAATAGAATTTTATAAAACATGAGAGTATAAACTTTGATTTGGTGAGGTGGATTCTGAAAGCCTTAGTGCCTTTTTATCATTCCATTTAATCAATTTTAATTTTAGTTTATTTTTATTTTGCACGACAAAATTACTCGAACTTCGAAACTAGGTTAAAATATGATTAGTTTAAATAGAAATTGATTTACACAACACAATTCCCTGTGGATCGACCTCGCACTTGCACACATACTATATTGCACACGACTCGTGCGCTTGCGAGTACAATTAAATTTGCACAGCAACAAGCTTCCTAAAATGGTAATAACTTCGTAAGTCTAACGACTTAGCAAGTATACATCACAGTTTTAGTATGATATGGGTTCATTTAAGCATAAATAAATGTGTAGTTTTAGTAAACATTTAAAAGAGGTGTTGTCTCCGTTAATACACCATAAAAGTATTGTTTGGTTAATAAAAGAGTGGTGTACTCCCGGCCGCAAACGCCTAAATATTATAATGCAGGAAAAACTAATGCTTTATAGGTCATAACTCTCATGTATGGTCTACTCGAGATATTACCCCTTCTCAGCAGGGTTGGCGCTGTCCTGAGGGACCTGTAATACAATGCCAGTGCCTCAACCATTGTACGCTACCGTACATAACACTAGTGGCACAACCGAGTCTGACCTCGGGTGGCACACATCACTAATGATGTCCGTCTTGTAATGACGGCCTGTTAAGGCTGTGCTGGCTATAAAACAACCATTACATCCAATGCCCATATAAAACACACATATTTAACCATAGAATGAAGTCTATATAGTAAGCCCATGGCCATTTATACCGCACGTACCGGTGTACCATGTCATACGATGCATCTTATTATTGAATTAATAAAGCAATTACCAAGTAGTTACAAAAATGTAGACATGCTCATATCATACTGGTGGTCAGTCAACTGACATATCCCACGTTTTTAAGAAAAGCTCACTTGAATCCTCTGACATAGCTAAATCTTGCTATAACGAAATACGACATGTCGTCATACATAGTTCTAGAGGACCCTTACGAGTAAGATACTAAGCCCTATCCATTAAAATGATCGCTAGATGTTGTGCAAATACCTACCTAAATTAATAGGCAAATAATTGTACATTTAAACTCGCAAGTGCACAAGGTCAAAACAGTAGCATAGAGTGCAAGTACGAGATCATTTCCACGAGGATTGGTAAATTTTGATTAAAATTAATTTCAGGTTACAAAACAAGATAACAGGTTGATTTTGATTCAATAATGATAAAAGGTAGGGCTTTGATATCCACCACTAATCACACTTAGATAATATAACAATATGCCAATGATCCAATCATATTATGAATACTTAATGTTTGCCAACCTAAGGGTATGGGTGTCTACTCCTTAAGCTATTGATCTCCCTAAGCAACTAATTAGGCATGGGTGTTAACTCTAATTCTTTTCTTTCTTAAAAGATTTAGCTTGGGTGTCTACTAAGTTGTTCTTTAAGAAAGCATAAATCTGTGAAAATTGACAAACAGATAAGGCCTAGGGCATGGGTGTCTACTCCCGGTTCCCCATGTTGATTAACCCAAGAACTCGGGGTGAGATTCTTTCGTTACTCTATTAAACCCAGGACTCGATCATCCAAATTGATTTAATTAATTAA
>NC_081541.1:26491870-26493666 GCF_901000735.1 Corylus avellana | reverse complement strand
TCGATCACAGCCCGTGTGCGATCGATCGCAAGTATGCGATCGATCTCCTGTGTTGGGCGCTCGATCGCAAGTGCGACCGATGTTGTTTCTTGCGCGCACGAGTGCATGCCTTACTCGTCTTGGCTTGGACCTCTCTAGTAGTGCCCTCGAGCGCAGTAACCCTGCGATCGATCACACTATCTGAACCTTTTGCTTGACTCAAATCTTCTAGCTTTTTCCCAATTTTCTCCTTTAAGCCCTAGATTTCCAGAATTGCTTTATTTTCTTCCAAAAGCCTACAAAACACATAAAACACAGAAAAGAACTAAAATAACACAAACTAATAAAACTAAGGAATTAACAAATATAAGTTAAGGGCTAAAATATGAATATTTTGGCACTTAACACACCCCCAAACTTACATATTGCTAGTCCCTTAGCAATGCAAAACTAAAAACAAAATGAAAAACAAAAAGATAAGTCCATCTTTCGTATGATGTACGATTGCATTTAGCATATGCAAGAAGCCTTTTAAACCCCTTAATTGGAATGTCCCCAAATCTTAATCGATTGACCATCGCCCACCCTCCATATGATACCTTCCCTCAACACTTCTTTGGCCTTTCAAATACTTCTCCATGCATAGGAGGGAGGGAAGCCCAACTTGGATTCAAGAAAGCCATCTCTTGAGTAGTACTTTGCCTTTAAAATTTGCGTCATCAGAGATGTAGGATGTTTGATAAGGCGCCAACCTTGCTTTGCCAACATGGCTTGATTGAAACATTTAATGTCCCTATACCCCAAGCCGCCTTTATCCTTTGCCAATCCCATTCGACTCCATCCCATCCACGGTATCCGAGACAGGTTGTCTTTGTGTCCCCACCAAAATCTTGACATCATGGAGTTGATTCTTTTGCTTAGGGTTTTCGGCAATTGAAAGATACTCATGGCATAAGTGGGAATAGCTTGAATGACCACTTTGAGTAACACTTCCCTCCCCACCTGAAATAAAAACTGCTCCTTCCATCCATTAAGTCGATTCCTAATCCTCCCCTCTATATTCTTAAAGGAGCGAACTTTAAAGTGACCAATTAAAGATGGAAGCCCAAGATATTTCTCATAAGACTGTATCGAGTTCACTCCTATCACGGACTTGAGGATATCTCGAGTTTCAAGACTGGTATTTTTGCTGAAAAATAGTGACGTCTTCTCCCTATTCAACCTTTGTCCTGAGGCTCTCTCATCGACATCAAGGATCTCCTGCATCTTAGTCCATTCCCCAATGCCCATATACCTTTTCTATCCGCTTCTTTGGGGCTAGACTTAAATTCTACAGACTTATTTTTGTAGCAGTCTCGTAGATTTGAAAAGCTTTTTAATTATTTAATAAATTTATTTAATTGATATTTTTGATAACTAGTATTTTTTATGTCTTTGAACATTAATAATTATAAGTGGCACAATTGGATATTTAATTAAAATATTGATTCAGGAATTAATTTTATCATTTTCTATCAACTTCAACTTATTTTGAAATCTAGTATATAGAACAAGCTAGGGAGGCTCACCTTCCTAGCTTTCAAAATATATATATATTTTGAAAGCTAGGAAGGTGAGCCTCCCTAGCTTGTTCTTTTTCCTTTCTGGATAGAGTAAAAAAGCAATTCAGTTTATTAAGATTCCTTCTATCTATCATTCAATTTTAAATGTCTGCTCAAAACTTCCAACTTTTAGCATCCATTTTGTGTTGATTCTTTATTATATTAAACCCATCATAGAATTATGGAAGTGGCTTGGCCATTTCAAGTGACATTCCA
>NC_081541.1:26489384-26491770 GCF_901000735.1 Corylus avellana | reverse complement strand
TTCTTCTACTTCCACAAAATTTTCTCTAGCAATTTGTTTTTGGATATCATCTTCAACTTCACGGTTTTCTTCAAAGGAATCGGCAATTTTCGAGGTGATTGTGATGAGTTGCACTTGTGACGGAGGAGGTGGTGGTTGTTCTTACACTGGTATAGTCGTTGGAACCAATGATTGTGCCTGCACATATTTTTTCTCTAATGGCAGCTCCAAATTAATAGCCTCCACTTCTTTTTCACCATAGTTAATATTCTCTTCGTAGAAGAAGGACCTATTTGGAGATTTATGAATATGGTTATAGACTGGTCGAATGAGACTTACCTCACCATCAATGAACCTATCAACATAGGAAACTGTACGGGTTTCCTTCGGATCCCATAGTCATCTTGGGCATGCCTCTAATTCCAACAGGCCGCATCTGCATGCGTTCAAACGTCTCCCACAACTTGCACATCCTGTTGCATAGCTTGTATCGTCTACTGGAGCTCTTGAAATTTGGCTCTCCAAGGAGCCTTTGATCGCTTGATGTATCGTTGGTAATCGGATCTCGAAACGATATCTCTCTCACGAACGGCTTGGTTATAGAAGTTGTTGTTGTAGTATAAGTTGGCCATCGAATCCGGATAATGCTGGCTCGGATACCCCATGAATTTGGCTCTCGATAGAGCCCCTCCCCTACAAGCAGCGTTGTTGGAGAAGTTTGTCACCGTTGCGCTGATTGGCCATGATCAAGATAAAGCCTGCTCTGATACCAACTCACGTTGCCAAAGAGTTAGGATAACTAATCAAATAGCAGAATCTTTCATTTTGCAAGGAGAAGCGTCTTCATCTTCTACCCAAAAGATAAAACAAGCTCGTAGGCTGAAAGAAATATAAAACTCAACAGAGTATTTGAGGGATAATTCTCTGATTTGATAATAATTTAATTGATTCAGTTTTACATAATAAATTAGCCTATTTATAGAAGAGAAATACTTGTAGAGAAAGTAAACATAATCCTAATAGTAATAGTAAACCTAATCCTAGTAACAATAGTAAACCTAATCCTAATAAGGGAAGGAAAAGGATTAAAGCAAATCTAACCTCATTAAGGAAAGGAAAAAAAGTCCTAATAAAATTAAATAAAATCATAATATAAAATTGACAATCAGGAGGAATCATGACAATCTTTCATTTTGTACTTCCATTGTCTGAAAACAGGTAAAATTCTATTCAAACAGCATTGTACCAATATTATTTTTGATATTTGATTTATTTATTTTTTTACCAAAAATAAAGATAAATATCGTCCTACATCATTAATGCAACCGACTATTACTTCAATGTATGTAAGAATTATGTAATCAATTAATCCTTGTTAATCTAGATTGAGATCCGGCTCCAAAACTCTGTGAAATTACCATCTCATGAGTTAGTAATACATTTTTCAAAATAATAAACTTAATAAGATTGTGATACATTATTTGGAAACTAATTTATTTAAAAAAAAAAAAAAAAAATTAGGAAGTGGAGTACGTTTTGTTCTATGAGGATGATAGATTTGCATTATAAAAATTATAGGAGTAGCGTTTTTTTCATGAATAAAATGGAATATTGAGAAGTCAACTTCAAAATTCCCATCCTCGAGCCTCAGCTTCTACTCGACGACTATCTACACGAGTACTTTTTGTCGTTAATTCCATAAGAAATCTAGGCACAAGATAGAGTCCTGCTATGCGGCTGACAAAAGGCAGCCTAGCGTCGGACATATATTAAACAAAAATAATAATAAAAAAAATTTGTTATTTTTTTTGTTAGTTAAATTTCTATGAGTAATATTTAGTTTTTAATACCACAAAAATTGTTTTTGGATTCAAAACTAAAATTTAGGGGTAGAAGGTTAACCCTTTAGGGATTGTATCACTCAAAAGGGATTCGATCATCCTAAATTCGGTTCTAATGCCTCAAATTTGGTGCTAATACCTCAAATTTGAATTTCCCTTTAATATCTCTTTTCTTCAATTTTTTTTTTTTTTAAGAAAAAAGAGAGAGCAAAATATCTGATGCTTAGCTGCCTCAATTTTGCAGCCGGAAATCTTTACTCAGATTTCTGACCTAAATTTTTTTTTTTTTATTTAAAAAAAAAAAAAAACAAATCTTGGTCAGTCAGACTTTGGCAGACACTGGGATGACCCCAGACTGCCGAAAATCTCTACTCCACAAGATAAGGAAACAAACGAAATGGACACTAACAGCCTCCTCTCCGACGATCATTCTCCTGTTTAACAATTTGCCTCACCTCTTTGGATAGCTTTGTTTGGCAAAATTTACGCCACTTTTTTGTCAAAATAATCAACATCAAAACATTATTATTAAGGAAAAATATAAAAAAGTCATTTAAATTAATAGT